>NC_140179.1:68462537-68522537 GCF_963971535.1 Notolepis coatsorum
TAGAGTTAGCTGTTAGCTTGTGCTACGACCATTGACATTAGCCGTGAGAATAGCAGGGGGTTCTGGCACTCTGACTACGACATCATCTTTGACAGAAGATGTAGTCGGGCCTGCACCATGACAAGGCTCTGGCCATAGCTTATTTTTGTCCCGCCAGCGAGAGGCCTTTCGTCAACGTGGAGACCTGTGTTGCGGCCTTTCGCCCTGCGTTCCTTGGTGCAGGTAAGATTAATGAAAATGTCATGACATTACCCCACTCTTCCTTCCTTCCCCTCCCGAATGTTTTGTTAATAACGATGTTTTTTTCCAGGCAAAACATATGTTACTTCACAACATTTGGAGATACGACATGTGCTGTGTGTGAATTCATTGTCTTGGTCGTTTGTGTAGCTTGGGTAGCGTTGGGCCGTTGGCCAAAGCTGTGTGTGGCCTGGTGTCAGTAGCCTACATTTCGCATTTAAATCTCGCACAGGGCCTCGCATTTCTCCCAGGCGGCCCTGCATACGCACACAATACGCAACCACTAATAAAAGCGTAACTACACTAATTATAAGAGCTAACATTGCTACCTACTGTACAAGTGCATTGGTTTAGTGCATTTCCTACTTCCAGACTGTTTTCATTTTTACGTTATTATTATTTTTTTCTTTTTAAACATTGATCTTAACTGATCACTGTGACTTTATTGCTTTTATCGTTATGCCTATGTTTGTGTACAGCACTTTGAGCTACATGACATGTATGAAAGGTGCTTTATAAATACTTACTTACTTACTTACTTACTTACTTACTTACTTACTTACTTACTTACTTACTTACTTACTTACTTACTTACTTACTTACTTACTTACTTACTTACTTACTTACTTACTTACTTACTTACTTACTTACTTACTTACTTACTTACTTACTTACTTACTTACTTACTTACAATTGTGTGTGGTTTGAGTTTACACCATCTTCAAACCAATGGAATGGAACTCATTGCCAAGCTACTTCGCTGAAATAGAATCCAAACCCACTTTCAAGATAAAATTTAAATACCTACTGTATATATACTGACAAGCATGCACTGAACCCTTATGGCATAGCGGTGAAAACCAATTGACTGTTTGTTAATTGTATTTATGTTGATGGCAGTGAGTGCTGCTCAGGAAGCACTATTTATTTGATTTAAATAATTTTTATTTTAATACTTTATATACTAATAATTATCTTGTACAATGTCATCCTTAAACTGAGGATGAGATTGTTAATGATGTTGATAATGATGTAATGTCTTGAATATTGTTGTATTGTTGTAAGTGCCGGACCCCAGGAAGAATAGCTTTTGTCAAGTGCAAAAACTAATGGGGATCCTAAATAAACATAAACATAAACTCCAAATGATGTCTTACGCAACACAGCTTAAAGTGTATGACCTAATGTTTTTCTTCATACCTTAGGTAAGAGTGCTATTCTGAGACGGCTGAAGAAATAACGAGCAACCGGGGGCGACGAGGCAGATATCTGATGCTCATCCTAATAAATTGGGCCCATGATATACGCCTGTACGTTTTGTAGTAAAGTTGTTAGAGCACTTTTCCTTTCTGGATAATAATCAGCCTAATAACAAAAACAACAACAACAACAACAACAACAACAACAACAACAACAACAACAACAACAACAACAACAACAACAACAGTTTATCTGCTGAATTCTGCACAGTACTTTACCATGAATATAGGAGGTTGAGCTTACACAGATATGTTCTACATTGTACGGTTTTAGACACTAGCCCTGCAGTGGTATTTGGGTGTCTGTATCATGCTGTCATCACAAGCTCCCATTCATTTCCTATAGCTAGTGAGGACAATCTTGTACCGGGGCGGTATGTAAAACACTAGCTACAGGCTAGCGGGCTAATCGACTTTCCATCAGTAAGTAAAGTTGAACAGACAAATACGTAAATTCTATTATTGTTGGTTTTCTAGTAAAGATCAGGGGACCTTGTGTATTCAATATCGCAAAGGCAAGGACAAATATAAAAAGTCGATGTACTGTATATCTCTTAAAGGGGCAAAATTATGGAATAGCTTTGACAAAGAAGTAAAAATGTGTAGTTCGCTACATACTTTTAAGAAATTACTCAAATATAAGGTGATACATAAATATAAAACCTCATTATTATCCTAGTTATATTTTATCTATAGCATAGCTGTGTTCAAATAGTGACAAAGGGAAAAAGAAAAAGAAAGAGAAAAACATAAAATAAATAAAAAACGTTTTGTACATAAAACTATGAAACATTTGTAACATTTGCTTTTTTGTGAATAGTGTAATGTAAAAAGGGTAGGCAATTATAAGCCTCGGCTTCAACCTACACTTTTTCGGTCATTTTATTTTTTTTGTTTTTTTTGGAAGTTCTACTCCTATGCTTTGTAAAAAAAAAAAACGAAATAAAATCATTCATTCATTCATTCAAAAAAAAATTTCTTTCTTCCTCAGATCTTTGCCGAGGGGCCACTGGTCGGCCCCTCTCCTGTAAATGGCTGCTTTTTTATATAGCGCTTTTATCCAAAGCGCTTTACAATTAGTTACTTACATATTACCCATTCACACACCGACGGCGGAAGCAACCATGCAAGGTGCCAACCTGCTCATCGGGAGCAATTAGGGGTTAAGTGTCTTGCTCAAGGACACAACGACACGCTGCCCAGGAGGAGCGGGAATCGAACCGGGAACCTCCGGATTGCCAGACGACTGCTCTACCTCCTGAGCCACTGTCAGGAGCCACTAGACCAGTAGGACTGTAAGGGCCTGATGGAGCAGGCCGCAGCTGTGCTGTGTTCCGGGAGGAGCCGACGACACACGCCTCGGCCCTCGGGCCCCACAAGCCTTCGTTTCATCAGCGTCGTTTAGTGTCTGAACTCTGAACTGGAAATGCACCGTATGGAGCGGGATGACGGAGGAGAAAATATGGGACTCAAATGTGCGAACGTGACTCGGACGAACGGATACGAGCATTACCACACACACACTGATACACACACACACACACGGACTGTATGTCCCAAGAGTATCCCTATTTGTCTGGTGAGACCACTCCACAGCGTCTTGTTAGTCCTAATGCGCTCTCTACGCCGACAACCCATTACGGGAGCATGTCTATGTTCCCCGGGTCCTATGTTCCCCGGGTTCTATGTTCCCCGCTTTGATTGATTGATTGATTGAACATTTTAGACCACCAGCCCTGATTCCAAACTCTAACCTTAACCAGTCCGAAAGAGGGCCTAAGCTTAACCGTTCGAAACAAGGCGGACATTAATAATTAATAAAATAATAAAAATTAATAAAATGTTCAATCTTTAATCAATCAAAGCGGGGAACATAGAACCCGGGGAACATAGGACCCGGGGAACATAGGGATGATCCCTCATAACGTTAGCCAGTTAGCAGCTCCGGGTACTAAAAATAAAGCATCACATTAATAAGACAACAGTAATAAAAGTACGGCAATAGGCAAAGTACAGTAAAATAACATTTCAGTAAAAGATCAATACATAAAAAATAAAAACATAATAATAAAAACATTTCAATAAGATACTCGCTTTCCCTAAGGCATGGTACACTATTTGTAAGCTAGACTGTATAGGTACGTTTTTAATTTTCCTTTAAAAATGTGTATGGAGCTGGCGTTTCTGATGTGTGTTGGTAGTGTGTTCCATAGTTTTGGGGCATAGTTGGCAAATGCCATACTTCCTATCCTCTTTTGGTTTCTGGGTGTGTCTAGTAAACCTGTAGTGGATGACCGTAGCGTTCTTGAGGGCAGATAACTAACTAGGGAATTTGCTATGTATTTTGGGCCTTGCTCATTAAGAGCTTTATATGTCAGGAAAAGGACCTTAAAATCAATTCTATGAGTTATTGGAAGCCAGTGCAGAATGGCTAGGACTGGAGTGATATGTTCTCTTCTCTTTGTACGAGTTAGTAATCGAGCTGCAGAGTTTTGGATAAGCTGAAGCTTCCCAATGGTTGCTTTGGGAAGACCAGTGAACAGTGCATTACAATAGTCAAGCCGGCTTGAGACAAAAGCATGAATCAGTGTCTCTGCATCCTTTTTATTTACGAAAGGTCTTACTTTCGCTATGTTTCTTAGGTGGAAGAATGACGTTTTCATGGCCTTATTAATATGAGACTTAAAGGTCAGGTCTGAGACCAAGATGACACCTAGGCTTGTAACCACAGTCTTTACATAGGCTGACAGACTCCCCAGATTTTCACACAGCACTTCCCTTTTCGCTTTTGGGCAGATCAATAGGATTTCGGTCTTGCTTTCGTTTAATTTTAGGAAGATATTGTTCATCCACTTGTTTATTGCTAACAGACAGTTTGTAATGGACTGTATGGCTGTAGTGTTATTTGGTTCTGCCAGTGGCGGCCGCTGGCGCTGGTGCCTTGTAGGTCGCAGTTCTCGTTAATAGGTCGAGTTGAAAATGTAATGCTCTGAGATGCTCTGGAGCAATCTCTCTCTGTCTCTCGGATCAATCAAATCAAATAATTAACACATGTATGTTGTCATTTTAAACAACTCACCATTCATTCATTATGCATCAGCAGCAGCTAAATTAATGTTATAGTTCACAACACAGCAGCGCGTTTTGAATCGCTAGCCTATTAATTATCGTCTCAGCAAGCACAGTCAATACTTTTTTCCGTAGCTGCATTTCGCGGAGACAGCTGTGTATAGCGAGAGAGAGAGAGCGAGAGAGAGAGAGAGAGAGACTCACTGTTTAGTTGAAACGTCCAGGGCAGGAGAGCTTGATAAACGTGTATAATCCACTGTTGATGTATATCCACTGTCCACTGTCTCCAGACTACATCCGCCATATAGCTTGTTAGCCAAGTGTTAGCTCGTTAGCACAACACAAGTACATTCCTTTGTCCATTTCCGCTCGAACAGACTGCAAACTACCTGGCGTTCTATCGCCAATATGCTCTAAGACAAACTCTAACCTTAACCAACTTTGAAAGAGTGCCTAAGCTTAACAGTCTAAAGAACTTGCAGTCACGGCACGCTCGTCTAAGACAAACAGCTGCCTGCATCATTCTCACAACAACACAAACTATCTCCACCGACCAACCTAGGAACCAACCTAGCCGGAATAACCTAGAATTGGAACATTAGAAATTGGATTCGGCCAATCAGAGATCGTCTCTGTGAGATTCTGCTACGGAAAAAAATACTGGCGTCGGCCAATCAGAGAGCGTCTCCGCGAAATGCGGCTACAGATATTCTTGACGCTACTGGCTAGACCGCTTCAAATCGCGCCCAGATTCCAACATAATAGTCATATTTCAACGCACAGCGCGTTATGCACTGATTGGCTGTGACGGATACAGCGATCAAACTGTGACGCGCACTCAGAGCGCTATCGCGTATAGCCCGGGCCGAGAAATAAAAAAAAATAAAAAAAAATAAAAAAAACGTGATGTCACTTCCTGCTCTGGAAAACGAGTGTTTTTTAATTGCGATAATAACGTTATATTGTGCATTGGAAATACAAACATACTTAAAATGAGTAAATATTATTCATTTTAAACATGTTTATATTATTTATAGGGCTATAAAACAAAAAACAAAAAGATACTTATTCTTGTTCTACTCTCATATAACCAGGCAGGGCCTGAAGGGGGGGCGGCGCCCTAGCGCCCCCCAGTGGCGGCCGCCACTGGGTTCTGCGGAGATATATAGTTGTGTATCATCAGCATAACTATAGGAAGCATACATTGTGGTCTCGAATGATGTACCCGAGGGGCAGCATATATAGTGAGAAGAGTAATGGACCAAGGCAGCTTCCTTGTGCAACTCCAAAGTTGCTGTCATGTTTCTCGGATACATTGTCTCCAAGCTTAACATAGAACCTTCTCCCCTTAATGTATTTTATGAGCCAATTTAGTACATGATCGGAAAAGCCAACCAGTCTTTCAAGACGACTGATCAGGATATTATGGTCAATCGTATCGAACGCTGCACTAAGGTCCAATAGGACAAGAATTGAGACTTTGCCAGCATCGGAGTTTAGCCTGAGGTCGCTAACTATTTTAGTAAGGGCAGTTTCAGTGCTGTGATTTGTTCTGAAACCTGATTGTAATTCCTCCATGATGTTATTATCTTTGAGAAAGGAGTTTATTTGTACCGAGACTATCTTTTCTAATATCTTGCTGATAAATGGAAGGTTCGATATTGGCCTATAGCTTTTTAGTTCGTTTACATCTAAGTTTGTTTTCTTTAGTAGTGGTTTTACTACAGCCGTTTTAAATGCATCTGGAAAAGTGCCTGTTTGAAGCGACATATTTATGATTTCAAGGACATGATTTGAGACACTATTGACACTATTGTGAGGAATACACGTTGAGTAGTTGGCGGTTGAGTCCACTTGGTCTGGCGATGAGGACCGTGCAGACTCCGCCAATAAAATATGTGGTTATTGTTCCTCGTCATAATAGTATGTGGTTGAGTCAACACGGTCCTCTTTTCAAATGATATTACACCATAAACTCTGGTTATTGTGTGTGTGTGTGTGTGTGTGTGTGTGTCCGTCTGTGTGTGTGTGTGTGTGTGTGTGTGTGTGTGTGTGTGTGTGTGTGTGTGTGTGTGTGTGTGTGTGTGTGTGTGTGTGTGTGTGTGTGTGTGTGTGTGTGTGTGTGTGTGTGTGTGTGTGTGTGTGTGTGTGTGTGTGTGTGTGTGTGTGTGTGTGTGCGTGCGTGCGTGCGTGCACGCGCGTGTGTGTGTGTGTTCGAATGCATGCGTATGTGGTCGTAACTATTGCAGTCGCTTGTTTTTCATTTTGGCTCAGTGCAAAAAACATCTATACTGAATTCTGTCCAGTTCAGACAGACAAAAAAGGGGGCAAAGCAAATGCTTTTGTTCCCTTCTCCACCACAATAGAAAGACAAATCATATCCAAATGTGTCAAGGTCACAGGAAGCAACACAGGGGAACATAATCCTCACCCCTCCACACACACTCACAGCATTCGACAGGAACCCATGTGTGTGGGATCCAATAGTAAGTAAGTAAGTAAGTAAGTAAGTAAGTAAGTAAGTAAGTAAGTAAGTAAGTAAGTAAGTAAGTAAGTAAGTAAGTAAGTAAGTAAGTAAGTAAGTAAGTAAGTAAGTAAGTAAGTAAGTAAGTAAGTAAGTAAGTAAGTAAGTAAGTAAGTAAGTAAGTAAGTAAGTAAGTAAGTACATTTTATTTATATAGGACCTTTCAAGATACAGGATCACAAAGTGCTTTCCAATCAATAGGGAGGTGTAGTGATTACGTCATTGGTGTTTCCCACACGGTCCACCCTCTTTGAAATTGCCATGTATTTCCAATGGACCCATTTCTAAATAGTCTTGTTTAAAACAAATAAAGCATGAACATTGGCATGGTGTACCTTTCTGTGTGTATTCATCCACAATCTATAGCTCAACATGAAGAAATTGGCAATTAATCGTAAAAGTAGCAAAATAACAACGTTTATGTTTTCGTTCACTGAGGAACTACACTTCACTTTGCGCTGCTGACTGACGTCACCACAGAGTAGACTCCTGGCTGCATTAGGCGACAGCACTGAACGACAAGTAAGTGTTCTTTTGTAACAACAAATTAAAAACCATATAACTAACTTTATTTCAACCAAAAATGCTCAAACAATAATGTTAGTGATAGAAGGGAACTCATTTTGTGCAAAAAATGGAAAGCTTGCCGATGTTCATGAGGCAGAATTATTACAATAGCCGACAATACATTTTCCCAACGATAAATCCCTATACGGGTGGACCGCGGGGGAAACTAAAGTGACGTCAGACTACACCTCCCTATAGGTCGGAGCTCTAAAGCAAAAAGAGCTTAGCGAAACGTTGACAGTTAACCGGATTACCGCTATCTGACATCCATGCAACACCGTTACACTGCAGGTGTTCCTGGCACCTCCTTTCAATAACCTTCATATTTCAGTCCCCCCCCCCTTTTTTTTTCTTAATTAAGAGATAATATCCCTAGATTGGTCTGGAACTATTTCAAGTGCAGCAGCTCTGTCCAAATATTCCTTAAGACTCTGGGCAGCAGATTAAGGTGAAATGATCCCAAGGAAGCCTGAGAGAGGCTGGAGATGATGAGAGGACTTGCACCGCCGCTTTTCTGTCACTTACTGGTGAGATGTCAGCTGTTTTGTACCGTCTGGTATAGAGGAAGTGTGTATTGAGTATAATTGTCCTGATTGAAATAAAATTCTTCCCAAATATGGAATAACAATGGAGGGATTTCAGAAAATGTTTAGAATACCCATTTGTCCTCCATGTTGGAAGACACAACAGTTGCTATGTGCAAAACAACAACAGCTATTATGTGTTGATATACGAGAGATATATCCACCAAATTAATTTATTACCAAAGAAGTCACAGTAGCACAGTAATATCATTATTTTCCAGTGTTTTATCTGCTCTACCACTGCACAGAAATTTGGTGTTTTCTTTTGAAAGTGGATACCAATGGTTACAGGCAGCCATGTTGGAAGACAGAGAACTACATAAACATTCCGTGCAAGGCCTCTATTTAAATGGTTAAGGCATGGGCCTTAGAACCGGCCCTATGGGTTCAGGAAGACAATTGAACCCTTTCACTACCACACTACAGAAGGTTAACCGTCTGTAGTGTGGTAGTGAAAGGGTTAACCTTCTGTAGTGTGGTTGTGAAAGGTTTAACCCTTTGTCGTGTGGTAGTGAAAGGGTTAAGCTTCTGTATTGTCGCAGTAAAAGGGTTAACCCTTTGGTAGTGTGGTAGTGTAGTGAAAGGGTTCAAAAGCATGCAGCCGAATATAACATCGCTTTTTCATCCCCGTAAAACAACATTGAGGCATCTTCACTAATATCATTTACGAAAAAGGAAGGCTTTCCCTGCACTTGAGGTCTAATTTGGTGATCAGTGATCCCAGTCTAAATGTTCTCAGAAGTGACGGACCAAGACAAGCTCCTTGGGGGTCATGTTTAACGATGAACGTTCCTTCGCACCAGATACCAGGACAGGTGATATCCTTTTGTGTTACTCAGGACCCTGGAGGTCTACAGCACTTAATTACATAGTGGATTATTAAACTGATAAACCAAATGAATCCTGACTATCAGAGTGAAAAGGGGTGTGGAGGGGGTGGTTGGGGTGGAGAGGGTGGTTGGGGTGGGGGTAATAACAGCATTGACCTTACCAGATCTGTGTCTCTCGGAGGACAAACCAGTCCTTATTCCGATAATAAAACGAGAGCTGAAACCCACTCTACTAGGATGGAAATTAAAATAGTAATTTGTCCGGTAAAACTGAACCGTTAGTTGTACCGCCGGGCGACTGGATTATGAGGCGGTGACTGGTGTGACAAGCAATTCGACTTCGATAACAAGGGTCGAGATTTAATGTTCCTTCCTCGGTGCAAACGCTGACCTCGACTTCTTTTAATGCCCCCGAAAGTGCAGAACATTTCGTTATCAAGGTGAATTGAGCCAATAACAGACCTTCTGTGTTACGCGGATGGACAAAGCATCGGTCGATTCTCTCGCCACTGTTTTCTTTCAACCCACTGCGTGTATGTGTCATCAGTGTTTGTCCCAGATCAATAATCCACCTTTATGGGGGGGGGGGGGTGTTTAATTGGACGGTGTGGCTGATTAACTCTGTGTGTTTGTCAGCGCAGCGGTATAACCCCTGAATTTCCGCTTGTTTAGTGGACTCCCCTCGTGGCAGCTCACTTCAGGTCCACCGCAATCTAATGGTAATTGATACAAAATGATCAATACTTGTTGGAAGCTGAATGGGGAGTCAACGTAAGGTCTCTTGGGAATATGTATTCACCATCAAAGTGTGGACCAATATTTGAAATGAGTTATTGACCGGGAGCCTTGACTTTGACATGCTCCACTGTTTCCCTCTTGATGGGAACGCTATACCCTACATGGTTTTATTAATAGACTAGTGTTGATTTGCCTGGTTTGATGAATAATTCACTTAGTTTTCCATCCTACTCTCAAGTCACACGTCCAACATCCTGTGTCGTCTCTGAAATGTTGATTTATTAAATCACACTTTGTAGAGCTTGATAAACAATAAACACCTGGATTGATTCCCCCCCGGGGCTGCAACACACCGGGAATCACTTTCATACTTAACTGCCATAACAATGTCGACACAGACTATGTCAAGTGGATATTGGCAGATTCAAGAGCTGGATTGAAAAATGCCATTTGAAACATTTTAGATAACTTTCCTGTATATTCATATTGTGCACCTGTTTAACAATATATGCCCACAAATTCAGAATTAAATCAAATCTAAGTCTTCGTATTCGTATATCATAATCCAATCATGTTTTCTTCCTGTAAAATATGACGTGTGCTTACTTAGGCATGGCTTGCACAAACCAATTTCAACCAATAATATCAGTTGATAAAACCCCAGATGTTAAAAAAAAAATTAAGTCATTCCTCCCAACGTTAATGTCCTGCCTGCCTGTCCCGTTTCACCCGTTGTCCCGTTGTCTTTTTAATTCTTAGCCATAGAGGGAAATTACAAGGTATATTATACATGATAGGGGTCATTTAAGTTATTTATAATTTTTTTTTTTTTTTTTTGGTAGAATCTGTAATGCAGACAAACAGCGAACTCGAGGCAAAAGAGCTTTGCATGGTATTTTGTTTACAGTTTCTGTTTTGGTTTGATATGTCGGCTGGAGTTGGGTAGAGGAGAGGAGGGGTTGCTACTGCTGGCCACACCTCAGGCTCTACCGAAAGAGGTCTGGAGAAATTCACAGTATAATAAATATCAGACCACATATCAGACCAAAACAAAGATATAAATATATATAAACAGACTTCCGGTTTGAGAACAACATGTAGCAGACACGTTTGGTCAAAGCTCCGCTCCCGTCAACGTTAATTTCGCTTCAAAACCTTATTTGCACAACACTAATGAGTTTAAACCTCATCGTATATATTAAATAAGACCTTCTACTAACTATATCAAA
The DNA here is from genome assembly GCF_963971535.1 of Notolepis coatsorum. Classification (NCBI taxonomy): domain Eukaryota; kingdom Metazoa; phylum Chordata; class Actinopteri; order Aulopiformes; family Paralepididae; genus Notolepis; species Notolepis coatsorum. The sequence goes on from NC_140179.1 coordinate 68,473,578, forward strand.
AGAAATAAAGATTCAACATGGGACCTAAGGAAAAGAAAGAGACTGGAAAGAAACACGGAATAGACAGTACAACGGAGCAGGCTGTGACACGCTCATCGAGGGATACAGCAGCGGCCAGTACAACAGCACCGATGTTGACTTGCCCCGTTGGGAAGACAGTAGCTGATAATATAACGGGCCCGATGACGACTTGCCCCGAGAGGGAGACAGCAGACGACAATATAACGGCACCGGCGGGGACGAGCTCCGTGAGAAAGCAGTGGAATTTGAGAAGAAAATACCCGACAATACCGCCGTGACTCCCAACGCTCCTACAACCTCAACTGATACAGGCAGGGAGGATACACCACCCGATTTCAAGTCTCTGACTAACCTGATAAAGGATCGGATGGACGACTTCAAATTACACATCGATGCTAAATTCGAAGAGTTTAAAATAGCGGCCGCAAATCAATCCGAGCGTATTACTGCAGTGGAAAACACTGTGCTCGAAATCACATTGAAAGTCGAGGAGAACAAGAAGACTGTTCACGATGGATTCATGGAGCTAGCGGCGGAGATAAAACAGGTGGACAAAGCACTTTGGAAGAAAATACAAGACATCGAAGAGGAAGCAATGGAGAGGCGGCTCGAGACCGAACGTCACTACCGTAGATATAATGTCCGTATTGTGGGATTGGATGAATCAGTCAATTGCACAGACGACACATTTCCAACAGTGTTAGCTGGAATTCTAGGTAAACAGATCCTCCCCACAGTGCCGCTAGTGGACCATTGTTATAGAATCGGTACACGGGACCCCAAAGGCATCAAGACGAGGGTTATCATTGCTACTCGCGCAAAACAGAAATAAGAGACGTGATCATCAGAGAGGCACGCAATCAATGGGGGAGACTGAAATATAATGACAAACCAGTGTCTTTCTATGAGGATTTATGCAGGGAGGCCATTTCCCGACGTGCCCCTTACAAAGAGGTGCTGCAGAAACTCTACAGGAGAAAACTCAAACCCAGCCTTCGCTACCCAGCGTCTCTCTCCATCTTGGGGGAAGATGGTAAAAGATTCGGGTTACGCTCGCCTAAAGACGCCGAAAAATACATGAAGCAACATGATATCGGCCCCCGGGGGCCGGTCGCACCATAGGCCCGTCTCAGAAGACAAGCCTATTCATCTCTCTCTTTTTCTTACTTTTTATTATTTTTATTAGAATGACTTTGCCACAGCTCAACTACAAAAGCGACAGCAGATAAGCTTGTAGGCAACACAGAGGCACAAAGTCTTTAATACGAAAAGATAGGCACTATATTTATAGATTTCTGGTTTTTGGGCAGGCAATAATCCAACATTGACATTGGGAACACTCTGGAATGATCTGGATTCTTCTTTCGACCGTTCAGGGACACACTGGAATATACTGGAAAACACTAGAAGGTCATAACTCTTGGACAGGAAGAGTATTCTGGAACATAACATCAGTGTTTGTTTACAAATTTACAAGGGTATTCTACAACTTTCTAGAATACACTGTACTCCTACAATGAAGGCCTGTAACAATAACATCCGGTATGTATATGCATATGAACCAGAGATGGAAGTTCAATAAGGTTTTAAAAACATCATCCTCATCTAAAGGTATAAGCATGACAAGGTTATTTTAATATTTTAAGCAATTGCTCCACTGCTTTAGGGATTTGCATAATTTAGTTCTAAAAATCAATTTTTTTGTTGAGTTTTATTTTATTTCTTATGTTTTTATTTTTATTTTTTTCTCTTCTCTCTTTTCTTTTTCTCCTTTTTTTTGAAGGTTCCAACATATACAAGTTAGTAGAAGGTTCAAATAAATATATCAATGGAGGTATATTTTTCATTTTTCACACTATTTCTATTACATTAATGGGAAGGCGCTAGACCAAGAGTGACATTCTATTAAATTAGAATGAAAGTTTTAGATCCTATGGCAATTAGCATAGGAAGGTTAGGGTTAGAAGGCTCATTTTGGGCAATCCGGTGGTTTAAGGGAGGGAGTCATACGCGTAGGGTGTGTCTATGGAACACAGCCCTGTACGACTCTCTGAGGGAGGGGGACTTAGGGGATTATTATTTGTATATATGTATGTTTTTAAGCTCGGCTCTCAACGGGACCTCAATAGTTGGATGTATATCCATTGTAGATTCGCACTCCAGAAGCACTACCAACAACTACACAACAACATGTATAGATTATGGCTAGTTTGAATATAATGATCTGGAATACTGGGGGAATAAATAATCAACACAAACACAAAAGCGTGCTCAAACTGATGAAAAACAAACAGGTTGACGTGGCTCTGCTAAGCGAAATGCACATTTTAGTGGAAGACAAAGCTACATTAGCGGACAACATATACCATAACATTAGTCACTCTTCCTTTGGAACGAGAACCTGTGGGGTTGCCATAGTCGTAAAACGGAAGTTGGATATTGAATTGAAGGGAGTATGGTCTGATGCAGATGGTCGGATAACTATAGCTAAGATTGTATACAAGAACAGGAAAATAGCGTTGGTAGCGGTATACGCCCCAAATTTGTACGAAGCAAATTTTTTCACTACACTTACCAGAACAATGTTAGACCTTCCTGAATACTCATTTATAATTGGTGCGGATTTTAATGCCATTTGGGATCCAGGGATGGATAAATCTTATCCCTCCTTTTCCAACGAACAGAAAAACTCATCTAATGCGTTAAAGGATTGGTCGAAGAACACAGGTGTAAATGATCTATGGCGATCACTCAACCCCACAACCCGGAAGTACTCTTGTCGATCTGCAAGACATAACAAACTTTCCAGAATAGATTATGTTTTTGCATCCCGAGACTATTTGATAACTACGGTGTGGAAATGGTACCCAATGCATTATCAGATCACTGTTATTTACTCCTAAAAGGATCATTTGGTATACTGTCATCCCGAGCCCCAAGATGGCGATTTAACTCGATGCTGCTTAATAACAAGGAATTCATTTCACAACTCAAAGAAGCTCTCTCTGTATTCCTACTGGAGAATGCGAATTCGGTGCAGGACCCCAGAATGTTATGGATGTTGGTAAAGGGATTGATCAAGGATTTTACCGGGTGCTTTTCCTCCAAAATACGCAAGAATCGTTGCTCAAAACTGGCGGAACTGGAAACGCTTTACTCTACGTTATTTACTTCTTTACAATACAACGACTCGGTTCGACTGGAAACTCAAATGAATGTGCTAAAAAAAGAGATTAACGCCATTTATAAACAACAATCTGAAGTACAAATACGTAGCACAAGACAACAGCATTACTCTCAAGGTTCTAAACCAAGTCACCTACTAGCTATGCGATTAAGAGTCAACGCAAAATTTGCAGATATAACCACCATTAAAGCACAACAAGGACTTGTTACAGACCCTAAAAAAATAAACGCGACATTCAAAGAGTTCTACTCCAACTTGTATAAATCAGAAACGACCTTCGATCAAAACAAAATGGACACATATCTTAATCAAATTAACCTCCCCAAACTATCAGAGGATGACGCTAAACAGTTAGAAACACCCATCACACTAGATGAACTCAGGAAGGCCATATCCGAAATGCAAAGTGGTAAGGCTCCAGGAAGAGACGGTATCCCACCAGAAATGTACCTCTCATGTTGGGACATAATTGGACCCTTATTACTTAATATGATTTTATACTCAGTCAAGGAGGGGAACTTCCATAAGAACGACAATATTGCACTCATAGCAGTCCTTCTTAAAAAAGACAAAGACCCCACGAGTGCGGTAGTTATAGACCCTTAAGCCTCCTCGGAACCGGTATCAAACTGTACTCTAAGGTATTAGCCATCAGACTTCAAAAACATATGACGGCTTTAGTTCATCCGGATCAGACTGGCTTCATAAGAGGCCGCTTGATCACGGATAACATAAGACGATTACTACACGTACTAGATGCCAGCAAGGACGACACCACACCTAAGGCGATGCTGTCCCTGGATGCGATGAAAGCATTTGATAGGTTGGAATGGTCGTATCTATGGGCAGTATTAGAAAGGATGGGGTTAGGAAAAGGATTCATTGATATGATTAAAGTATTATACAAAGACCCATCGGCCATGATTACAACAGGTATAATCACCTCCGAAATCTTTCCGGTATCACGCTCTTCTAGACAGGGTTGCCCTCTTAGTCCCGGACTATTCGATTTATCATTAGAGCCTTTAGCACAATATATAAGACAATCCCAATCCATAGAACCAATCGTGATCAAGGGCACACAACATAAAATTAGTTTATATGCGGACGACATAATACTGTTCATGCAAAACCCCAACACCGCAATGCCTCATCTTCTCAAGTTGATTGATGACTTTGGCGATCTATCGGGATTTAAGATAAATTGGCCAAAGTCGGCTTTTCTTCCACTTAACGCCCCTGGAAAAAAAATATACTCCTCCCAGAAGAAATACCAATGGTTAAACACTTTAGATGTTTGGGAGTTGAAGTATTCCCTACCATAAGCCAAACGGTGAAGCACAATTACATAAAAATCCAAAATAAAATAAAATACGACTTTGACAGGTGGTCAAAACTTAAAAACTCAGTACAGGCACAGGTATCAATAGTTAAGATGGATGTCCTACCTAGAATCAACTTCATCAGCTCAATGCTACCATTACCCCCTCCAGATGGTTACTGGAAAAAATTACACTCTTCCGCATACAGATTTATTTGGAATAACAAACCACCACGTATAAAAAGATCCACCGCACAGAGAAACAAAGCCGATGGAGGTATGGCATTTCCAGATTTTTTCCACTATTTTAAGGCGTACACTTTAAGACCACTGACAACCTGGTTTGATCCCCAAGCATCAGTATCCTGGAGAAATCTAGAAGTAAATATAGTAGCACCACATAGACTGCAGGACACCAAATGATCAATTAAGCAATGCGAACAGAAATTTGGCCCCATTATTACTCATGCAATCCGGATATGGCGTGAAACACAAAACAAATATTCTAACCCACATAAATGGCATAATCATACTCCCTTATTCAATAACAATGCACTACTGATTGGAAAACGACCTATACGATTCCCTAGATGGGAAAAGCAGGGCATACACACATTAGGAGATGTTTTCAACAAACAGGGTTTTTGTAGTTATGAGGAAATACACAAAAAATGTTATCTCACCAGTTCCACATATTATTACGCGTTATTGTTATGTTTGAAGGCTCATGGTGTCCCATTAAGGATACCAATTGTACACCACAGATACCACAAATTCTTCTATGAAAGAGAGACATAGAGAGGTTTTGTATCAGATTTTTATCATCAATTACTAACGTCCTCGTATGAAATCCTCCACCTAGACTCAGTCTGGAGGAGGGATATACCAGACCTGGAAATACATTTTGATTGGCAAGAAGCCTGGGCAAATGTTCGACTTGCGTCACGTAACCCGGACCATCAACAAATCAATCTTAACTATATTCATAGGACATACCTGACTCCTATAAGACTGAACAGAATGGGTCTTAAACAAGACTCCAGATGCACCTTATCGCTGCTGTCGGGACAAAACCTCATAACTCCAAAAACCCAACTTTTCAGCAGATGAAAAAACACAGATTTGAGGGTGAATAGAGTTAGGAGGTTTAGACAGATGATCGGTTTAATGCTTTCCCATTGTTTAAACTTTGTAAAACCCACACACACATATGGAGGATGATCTACGGAGTTGATTTATATAATAAAAAAAAAAAAAAAAAAATGGAGTCATGAGGTTTTGTCCCGACAGCAGCGTTATGTACAAATGGGGATGAGGGTACATTTATGTGTGGTGATATTTGACATTGCATTTCATAAGTAATATGTGTGAATAATTAGAGAGTCATAATGTAGGAGAGACAGACATTCCCAACCAACCCCCTCTCATGACTGCTTACCCAAACGGTATGTAGGAGAACAGTCGCAGGTCATAAAAAGCCCCACACTAATGTAATCAGGGAACAACAAAGACTATGTAAATAAGTCGCACCCCACAGGAAACGGTGGCTCACTCTAACTAGCAGAAGGCTAAATATAATTCTGACACATCCAAGGAACTATTAAGTCAGTATACTTTATATAGGAAATCTGGTATTACGTATTACATTAACCATATCAATGTAGAAGGTAACTTACAAAGAAGAATACCATTTAGAATGTCACCCGAGTATGAAAGTAATAGTGTTATTTCACTCTTGTTATAAAATCCTGGTATATTTATCACAGTTATATGATCTGGTAAATAAAGGTTGGTGTGGTCTCCTATATGATGTCTGGTATCAGCCTAGAAGCAATGACTGTACTGGGATGATATGAGAGGTCTGTAGGTCATTACACAAACCATATAGATTGGAAAATCAAAATGGTACATGAAGGAATGTTGATGCATTCAGAGGAGACACAGGCCTCTGTCCAACTGAGAAGGCCACAGCCCAAAGGAGGGGGGTCATCAAAAGCGCCCTCCTCTGTACTCATCAAGAGGCCACACCGACAGGGGCCACAGGCAGGCCCCCCCTCTGTCCAAACATGAGAAGCCACAGCCCAAAGGAGGGGGCCATTGACACCAACCCCCACACGAGGACAAGGACCTGTTGGGGCCAGCCCCAACAAGAAGACACCGACGGGGGCCACCGGCGGCCCCCCCCTTCTGTTTACTGAAAGAAGACCGATACTTGTGATTGGTTCAACCAGTTTAAAAATAAGTGAGGTCATCTAAACCTATAAGTAGTAGAGCCGTATCGTTAGTTGGGAGGCCAGCCAACCTACCCGTCCCCAGGGGGGTCCGGCTGAGCCTCCAACCACACCACCAGAGAAATGTGCTGTTATACATGTGAGTAGAATCATGGACTCATTATTGTTGGCTAGAGTAACATGTAATTTCTACCTTAGACCAGGTTGTGCCCATGTGTATGGCTTGGTACATTCTCGTTTCATGCATAAACATGACTGCTATTTTATGTGCAACAATGTCTTGATGTAAGGAAGCCACTGTGATTGGGCTATTTTGATTAACCTCATCAAACCTTCTGTACAATCATGTATTATGCTGAATTAATTCCTGTGTGCAACTGATGCCTTATCCACCCTTGGCCCTTTGGCAAATAAATCAGTTGAGTTGAAACATAGTTCCGTTTGTCTGGACTGCACGTTTATTTCTCATCTGACTAAGTCAACTGAGAAGACCATGTTTCCCTCGCTCTCCTTTCCTCCTTCCAGTTAGCAACCTCCTTTTGCTGCAAATAAACCTTAGGTTTTGTATAGGATTATACGACATATGCACATGTATTGGGACTTCCCACCAGTTAAGATATTCTGGAAAGAAGTGACCCAGCAATTATCAAATCTCTTAACTCTGAATATACCTGTACACCCCTCTGTATTACTGTTGAATAATGTTTTTGAGTTTGCGGTCCCTATACAGCTAAAGAGACTGGTTTTATCTGGTATCACAGCGGCTAAAAAGCTGATGGCATCACAATGGTTTCAACCGGAAAAAATTTGCCGAAAGGTCTGGATTCTTACATATCTCGATGTGATTTATCTAGAAATATCTACAGCAAGAATTTTGGGTCTCAGTGAATCCAAAATTACAAAGTGGTGGAGAGAATAAAAGCTAGCATATGAATTGTAGTGCCTGGTTAGGAGCGAATGATAATGGATGGATTATTCAAGGGGGGGGCCCGGGGGCATCAATATTTTAGGTAACCAACTTGTGTTCAGCGTTTCTCTGATTGGCCACGACGCCCATGTGACCGCGGCAGCGCGAGAGAGCGGCAGTGCGGAAATAGGCTGCATTCTATTGCCATGCTCTGCGACAAACTCTAACCTTAACCAACTCCGAAACAATGCCTAAACTTAACCCTAACCTTAACCAACTCTGAAACAATGCCTAAACTTAACCCTTCTAACCTTAACCAACTCCAAAACAATGCCTAAACTTAACGGAACGTAAACCAATCCCGGTCACCCTCTTTATCTGGGAACGCCCAAACCCAACTTCGGTCACGCCCCATCTTGCGCGGCATTCTGGATCTTTCCTCACAGCCCCACCAGATTTTGACGTCGAAAGGTAGGTGATATGAAATCATACTTATTTTAGAGTATATATATCAAATTTCATGAGTATTCATCTATATTTAGTCATCTAAAGACTACTAGATGTGAACGTTTGTACCACTGCAACGTTATAATTGTTCGAATGTGTTCGGGGCGACGCTGTTTCCCAAGTAAAAGTAGCATCCTGTTCCTTAAACATGAACTCCCACTCGCCCCAAGATGAAGTCAGATCGTTTGTTTATGTTGCTAGCATATATAGCCAGTGTTTTGTCCGACGAAATGTGTTGTACATTTGTAATCTTCTTAATAAGAGATCTAAGTTTGTCTGAAGTAGGGTGACCAGGTAGTGATGAACTGAGGTTGCGCGAAAATAATCGAAGGGAGAACAATAATTGTCGCGGGGAAAATAATTAACTGGTTTTCTCTCTCTCTCTCTCAATCTCTGTATAAAAAAACATCTGAAGCATAGACAGACAGAGTGACAAAGTCCAGAGACAGCACAGCAGACACGGTAGGTTTGTGTGTGTGCTTGTTTGTTTCTCTACAGGTGAATGGAGGTGTGTGTGTGTGAGGCTGCCATGCTGAACTGGGTGAAGGTAAGGTTGTGTGTGTGTGTTTGCATGTCTGGTAATATTTCGGCATAATCATTTTGGTTTCATGCTCATTCATATTCAAGTTCATTAACAATAGGCAAGATCTTCTTGATACCTTCCATTGTTCTTCATCTTTTCATCAGAATTTCACTCATATCCAACAAACCATAGCAATAAACTAAATTCATCATTGAGGTCAACAACCTCCTTATCCATATTCAAAAAACAATTCAAATCTAATTTAATTTCATCATAAATCACTACAGTAAGTTCCCTCCTAGCACTGTTTTTTTTTAAATAATGTGCTAAATAAATCAAATAAAATAAACTTGTCAGTCGTACAATAATAATAAAGTTCATATTATTTTACTTTCTTGTTTAAAATATTTTTGTGTGTTTGCAGAGCATGCCTAATATCCCGCAAATGCGGAAGAGGGAGAGGAAGGTGCGTCTGTGGGCCCCGGAGGCCATGGACCAGGCCGTTGCAGAGGTCAGAGCAGGCAGGTGGAGTGCGAGGCGGGCAGCCACGTTCGAGGTCCCTAAGTCCAGCCTGATCCCGGACACCATTGACCGTGGGAGGGCAGCCTGCGCCAAGAGGGGGGCCATAGAAGACTACTTCAAGCTCCTCACCACCACCTTGGAGGAACATGGGCTGAGGGAGAAACCCCGTCATATTTACAACTGTGACGAGACAGGGTTTCAGATGGACTCCAACCGGAGGAAGGTCGTTGTGCCCCGTGGGACGAAGCACGCCTACAGGCAGGCCCAGGGAACCAGGGAACACATCACGGTCCTGGCCTGCCTCAAGAGTTCACCCGAAGATCTGGAAAGGTCAGGAGGAACACCACCAAGGCCCGCCTGCTCACCGCCCAGGAGATGATGGATGCCATCGACGAGACAGAGGACCGCGCCGCCTGCGCCGAGGCAGGAGCTCTGGCCAGGGCAGACCGACAGCGGCAGCGGGCTGAAACATCAAGGACTCCCACAACCTCCTCCCGTACCCCACGTGGCGGCTCTCTCCACAGCCGCAGAAGAGGAGTGTATGAATGAAAAAATTTATAAATATGTATGGTGTGCTGTAAATAGTTGATATTGTTCTAAGTTATGTTTATTATATTTTTTATATATTGTTTATAAAATGTTAAGTGCTGGCTGTTGTGTTAAATTTGTCATATTTTTGTTGAAAACACATGTACTCTCAAATGTTAATGTGACAAGTGATTTTGATTAATATTTTGTTTGTTAGACAAATAAAATGGGGATGTTGTTTGCTCCTGAGATGAGATGGTAGACAAACGCTTTATACACTACCTTCCAGTTAACAGTAGATGGCAGCATTGATTTTAAAGGATGAAAACCGGTTCAAACAAAAGAACTCCATTTTCCAAGACCTTTTTTCACAGTTCACAGGTCAGCAGGTCAGTAAAAGGTGATGAAAATGCGATCTGAACACAGGAGCGTTAAACTATGAATGCGCCCTCACGTCACCTCAGTACAGTGACCGTGAATGGCCACCTAATTATCATAATTAAAGTGCATCATTAGCATTATGTTTGTTGTCTAAAGGGAACTAAAATGGTACAATTAAGTTTTTAAATGTTATCCGCATATATAGGACAAATAAAACAGCGTTATTTTGTAAAAAACTCCAATGAAAACGGCGCAAGGTACGTAATATTCGCTATTGTTATGCAAATGTGATAGAATCCTATAAAAAGGTGGACGCACTTGGGCACCATGACGTTAACCCTAACCTTAACCAACTCTGAAACAATGCCTAAACTTAACCGGCGAAAGAATGCACGTTAAAAAATAAATAAATAAAAATGTAAGGGATTCGAACTTGTCACCAACGCACCGCAGGATCCACAGCAAGGCAGCGAACCAGTTGAGCTAACCGTCAATGTTAAAAAAGGGGGAATTACGGCTGCATAATGCCGCGGCAAAGCTCCGCGGCAGAGCTCCGCGGGGGCGTGGCTAGACGCAAGTTGGTTACCTTTAATGATTAAGCGGCCCGGGGGGGGGGGGGGGGGAGCGAGCGAGAGCATATGTGTAGGGTATTAGATAGCAAGTATTAGGTGTATATCTTGTATAATACATTTATTTAAATGGTGATTTCATTGGATGTGCACTGTTAATTAATGCTTGTATATCTAATTTTATGTTGTTATGTTTATGTTTATATGTTTGTTTAAAAAAATAAAAATAAAAAAAAGATATAAACAAAGTGCAATACCAAGCAGGACTCTTACCCTTTTATCCAAAGCACTTTACAACTTATGCCTCACATTCACTCATTCACTCACACATTCACACACTGACAGCAGAGACAACCATGCAAGATGCCAACCTGCTCATCAGGAGCAGTTAGGGGTTAAGTGTCTTGCTCAAGGACACTTCGACGCACCGGAACCGGAATCTAACCAAGAACCTTTACCAAGCGACCGCTCTACCTTCTGAGCCACTGTCACCCCTCACAATACATATATATATAGCAGTGGCAGCTCTGCCACTAGGGGCGCAAGGGCGCCGCCCCCCCCCCCTTCAGGCCCTGCCTGGTTATATGAGAGTAGAACAAGAAAAAGTATCTTTTTGTTTTTTGTTTTATAGCCCTATAAATAATATAAACATGTTTAAAATGAATAATATTTACTAATTTTAAGTATGTTTGTATTTCCAATGCACAATATAACGTTATTATCTAAAATAAAAAAACACTCGTTTTCCTGAGCAGGAAGTGAAGTTTTTTTTATTTTTTTTATTTTTTCGTATTTCTCGGCCCGGGCTAGACGCGACAGCACTCTGAGTGCGCGTCACAGTTTGATCGCTGTATCCGTCACAGGCAATCAGTGCATAACGCGTTGTGCGTTGAAATATGACTATTATGTTGGAATCCGGGCGCGATTTGAAGCGGTCTAGCCAGTAGCGTCAAGAATTTCTGTAGCCGCATTTCGCGGAGACGCTCTCTGATTGGCCGACGCCAGTATTTTTTTCCGTAGCAGAATTTCACAGAGACGATCTCTGATTGGCTGAATCCAATTTCTAATGTTCCAATTCTAGCTTATTCCAATTCTAGCTTATTCCTAGGTTGGTGATGCAGGCAGCTGTTTGTCTTAGAGCGTGCCGTGACTGCAAGTTCTTTAGACTGTTAAGCGTAGGCACTCTTTCAAAGTTGGTTAAGGTTAGAGTTTGTCTTAGAGCATGGCGATAGAACGCCAGGTAGTTTGCAGTCTGTTCGAGCGGAAATGGACAAAGGAATGAAGTACTTGTGTTGTGTGGTGCTTCTGCTAACAAGCTAACACTTGGCTAACAAGCTATATGGCGGACACAGTGGACAGTGGTCTGGAATACATCAACAGTGGATTATACACTTTATCAAGGCAAGCCCTGAGTCCCGCCCTGGACGTGTCAACTAAACAGTGAGTCTCTCTCTCTCTCTCTCTCTCTCTCTCTCTCTCTCTCTCTCTCTCTCTCTCTCTCTCTCTCTCTCTCTCTCTCTCTCTCTCTCTCTCTCTCTCTCTCTCTCTCTCTCTCTCTCTCTCTCTCTCTCTCTCTCTCTCTCTCTCTCTCTCTCTCTCTCTCTCTCTCTCTTCTTTTGGATTGAAAATACGTGGATTATGGCTTGTTCAATATCGTCTATGTTTGAATGAATGAATGAATGAATGAGAACTTTATTAACAGATTGCAGAATGGGTACAATACAGTACGGCTCAATACACACAATTGTTAAGGGGATGCAGACCAGAGAAAGACGTTTGTCTTGTTTACATCAGGGTCCCAGATTTTCGATTCATATCGATAGTTTAATAGCTAGCCTTGGCTCGTTTAACAATATGCAAAATATGTGTACAGCCCTGTACTCATACTGAAGTTATTCTTGGTATATAATAGGTCTGATTGTGTAACGAATCGATTCCACGTCGCGCTGTGTGTGAGAGAGAGAAGGAGAGAGGGAGAGATCTGCGTGTTTGGAGACGGAGCGAGTTTTGTTTCTAACTTTTCTATTTATATATTGTGTTTCAAGTTGTGATTGTGAATTAGACTATACTTTATTTGACTGGTTGTGTGTTGTTGTAGTAACAGCTGAGCGACTCGTTCATAAGAGCCGATTCATTGCCGTGAGCGTGAGTCGAATCGCTCACGTCTTGCCATGAGTCGGTTGCGTGGTACTGTACATGTTTGCAAAATGTTTGGTATAGCGCCCCTAGTGGCGAAGCATCGACGGGCCGCCACTGATATATAGCTATTTACTGTCGGGCACCGCCAGATGGTGCAGGCGACCATTTTGGTTTGGTTACATGTTATTGAGTTTATTTCCACTTGTTTGTTATCCTGGGCTTTTCCTTCCTTTGTTTAAATGTCGTCCTCCTCTCTGGTTGTTGTTTGTGAGATTGCTTTGGTTGTTGTTGTGTTATTGCTTTTGTGTTTAGTTTGTTCATCTTTGTTTTCGTGTATCAGTTCGTGTTTGTATTTAGCGCCAGTGCGGCTGTGCCTTTTGCCTTTGTTTTGTATCTGTTATATATATTTCTGCATAGCTCCTGTGATCTTGTATTAAAAGATACACCTCGTTTTGAGAAGAGCAACTACCGTCTCCTTCCTCCTGTCATTCCGCAGTTCCGCAGTTTCGGTGCTCGTCTGTCAAATCCGCATATTGGGTTCTTCTCTCCCCCCTATCGTAACATTTGTTTAGAGGCACTTCCTACTGTGAATGCTTTTAAAGGTATGTTACGACTAGCTCTTCATGAAACATGTAACTGTTTTACCTGATGCTATTGCTGATCTGATTATACTTCTTTCCACTGCACAAATGTGTTCTGTGTTTGTATTTGATTTGTATGTTTTTTTGTTTAATGTACTGTATATTCTATTTTAGCACTTTGAGATTCTCACAAATATAAAGCGCGGTACAAATTGAATCTATTATTATTATTATTATTATTATTATATGCCCTGTTTTTATGTTGAAATTTGTTGTGTGCCGTGTTGGTCAGGACTCCCTGGAAGAAGAGATATTGTATCTCAATGGGACATTCCTGGATAAATAAAGGATAAATAAAATAAAAACCAGGCAAGGAAATTCCAGTCAGACATTTTGCAGTTATTTCACAAATGTCTTTCACAGAAGGAAGATGGATGTAGCCGTCTCAGGGTTGAACACCTTAGGATGTGTATATACACACACTTCAAGGGCAAATGGTGGCACTGACGTGCTAAAGAGCGTGTCTCAATTTCCCCATTTCACTTATTCACAAAGAGCAGCACAGCTTAGCGGAGGCGAAATTGAAAATGGATGCAGGATGACCTTCAGAACGGTGGTGTGTTTCACCCAGAACCTACCAGAGCAGCCATGGACTGATATATTCTTCCCATTAAAATACTACAGGGAAAATACAGCATGATTCTGCAAAATGCAGCTAGAACCGGTATATCGACATTACGCAACACCCCTCCTTCAGGGCAACGCAACAGGCCTGTACAACACCTTAACCGTTTCCCGGCCAACCACGGAGATGTCCGTGTTTCGGATCCAACGGTTGAGGACCAACCACGGACATGTCCGTGGCAAGGTTGTTTTGGCTTTTATTCCATTGTAATATCCTACTCGATGTCACCGAGCAGCACTGCAGAAGTACCCTACTCTTTGAATTCGAAAAAGTGCATTACCGGCCAGATCCTCCAGATCTCGTAGTGTTCCCTGTGGCAGAAGTTGTCTTGTTTTTTCTGGATCTCCAATGTAGTTTTCTGCTAACCTGAAGCTATGCCTGTAGCCTGTTACACGGAATACGTTTTGGGACGCGGATTTCAGTGTGCAGTAAAGGAATATATGATCAGCCAATGGACATATCGATCTACCAGATGGCGATCGATAACTGGGAAATCCTTTGGGGGATCCAAGATATTTTTCACGTAAATTACATGCTGATCAGGCCTTGTTATGATAGCCATCCACCCGATCAGCGAATGTGGCTACTGAGGCTAACGCGGTTATTGGTAATCAATAATCAGAAACGACGTCCCCCGCTCCCCCTTTCATGCATTCATGGTGGACCATTATATCGATCATATGCAGTTTGATTTTTAACTCTAGCTTCTGTATAGCCGAAATACCATTGGATTTAACGTTACCAGCTTAGCGCCCTGTATCTCGCCCTCCAGGAAATATACTAGTCCAAATCCCATATAACGCTTATATTTAAGATGCTATAAAATGAGAACGTATTGATGAATTTTTTTTCTTCTTTAAGCCATATTGAAGGGACGGTTTATGGTCTCAATTGACAATGAGAATGGACAGATAGCAATACTATAAAACAAGATTTAGCTCTACAAACAGCCTCACAAACTATGCAAGTCTGTTTAGAAATTCTGGCCGTTTAGCGTGATTAGACGGATCCAAATGGCCCCGAATGTGTTAACACCTTAATAAATAATAATAATAATAATAATAATAATAATAATAATAATAATAATAATAATAATAATAATAATAATAATAATAATAATAATAATAATAATAATAATAATAATAATAATAATAATAATAATAATAATAATAATAATAATAATAATAATAATTACTTGCATTTATATAGCGCTTTTCTAGACACTCAAAGCACTTTAAAATATAGGGTGGAAATTGCCTCCATCACCACCACTGGTAGCACCCAACCTTGGGCTACGCAGGCTCAATGGCTACCATACACTGGCACCCGGCACACATCACACTACACAATGGCTGAACGGCTCAGGAGACAGGGATTGATATCAGCCAATTAAGGGTAAGGGATGATTAGGTGGCCTTGATGTCAGAGACCTGATTGGAACGTCGGGGAACCCTCCCCTACTCTTTACGATTTTTGCTTTTCCACTCCCAGTCTGTGGAATGCTCTCCCTGACCACCTGAGAGCACCACAGACTGTGGATGCTTTTAAAAAAGGGCCTAAAAACTCATCTTTTTAATAGAGCCTTTTGTTGATTTGTATCTAGTTTTAGCTCCACATATTGTTAACCCTTTCACTACCACATAACCGTCTGTAGTGTGGTAGTGAAAGGTTAACCTTCTGTAGTGTGGTAGTGAAAGGGTTAAGTTGTTCGTGTGGATCTCTTGTTCATCGACCTTGTCCTAATCTCTGTTCTCATCCTCTCTCCTAGCCTATACGGTGAAGACCGGAGACGCTGGCCTGCTGGTTAACCTCTTAAGCCCGGAGCCCTATTTTCTGAAAATCCGCCTAAAATACATACGGAATGGAAGATTGCTCCACTTCTACAAGGTCTATTAGCATGTTCTTGGTATCTAGGGACTAGAGATTTGTATTCCCAGTGTCAGAAATATTGTGTCTATTACTAGGCTTGCTTAAATTGTGATGAAACAAAGGAGAATATGAATTATGATTTTTCTTTGCATCTTTGACAGTGAATAACACCATGCTAAAAATTACCAGACATAAGAAACTGTTCAGTACCTTCATGAGATCACGTGTACAAAAAAATCGAAGGAAATGAATAAAGGGAAGATGATTAAACAGAAGGTTTTGTAGATACAGTAATGAATTCTGCCATCCGGACCCATGCTATTTGAAATATTATTATAGAGGCCTATAAATGACCTTATAGCCAACTTGCACACTATGGATCGGGCCAAATCTACTCTTTCCAATGGCAGAGTTCAATTTGGATTTAGTATCACCAGGCATACATGAAGAACAGAGAATGAAATCTACTGTATGTACAGTAGGTTTTTTATTCTTGCAACAGCTCCGCCATTTTTAAACTGATTTCAAATTGGATGGTTGCTAAATGTTCAAAATAGGGTAATAGGGGAGACAAACTAACTGCGCTCCAATATATGCCAATAACGTTCGGTTTTGTGGTATATAATCCAGAGTAATAAGAGAAATAAAAAAAAATCATACACTAGTCATTTGTTTGAAGGCAGCTAGAGGCCGGACGTGTAGTTTAAAAAAATTCCAACGCTCATTGAGAGCTCTGGATGTCCTCTTCTCAAAATGACTACAATCGCCTTATTCAGCTACGGTCACTTTTTCAAAATGGCGGATCCCCGCGATCAAAACAACACATTTCAAAAACTTCAATCTCACTAATAACAATTTAACCTATTGGTAAACAAACGTATTGCTGAAAATATAGCCTACACTTGGGTTGGGGGTGCAATTCCTAACAGGCTCAACCATAATGATAAAAGTACCCATATTATGTGCATTACACAAACTCAAAACAGATATTACATTACATTACACAAACTAAAAACAGATATTACATTACATTACACAAACTAAAAACAGATATTGTTGAAATACTAGAAGAAAGAAACGCACCACCTTTGGCTGATAGTCATTTATTAATTTCTTAGGATTTCATTTGGTCTAATAAATGTATAAGGTTGGTTTAAGATGGATCCCCGCTACCTACTCCTCCTCCCCCTCCTCCTCTTCCTGCTCCTCCTCCTCCTCCTCCTCCTCCTCCTCCTCCTCCTCCTCCTCCTCCTCCTCCTCCTCCTCCTCCGCCTCCTCCTCCTCCTCCTCCTCCTCCTCCTCCTCCTCCTCATCCTCCAGGGGTCACTGCAGGGGTCACTGCAGGGGTCACTGCAGGGCGCCACGGGGAGCGGCGTACTGGCTCATGTTAGGCACGCTATGCATTATGGAGCAGCTTAGGCCACTGTGCTGGATCATCATGTCCTCGGCTACAGTCCACCTGTCGCTGCTCTGGTCGTAGCGCTCCACGTTGGAGAGGGTGGTGAAGTCATTGAAGCCAATGGACTCTGAGCCTCCGACCACGAAGAGCAGGTCGTCCAGCACCCGATGCCAAAGTTGCTGCGGGGGTGAGCATGGTGGGCAGGGCACCAGGAGTCAGTCAAGGGGCTGTAGGCCTCCGCGCTACATAGGCAGTTTACTCTGTCAAACCCTCCCACCTGAGGACATGACACATGAGAGGAATGTTTTAGTGTGTGGTTAAGGCAGGCAGGCAGACACTGTAGTAATCCACTTAGGAAAATGAGGGCATCACAGCAGCATTGCAAGTCAAATGATACATATCTATAAAAATATCTAGTATAAAGCATTTGTCTCCATGTGCACCTACCACATAGACTTGTCCTCCGTACGCAGCCACTCCCACTGCCCAACGCCTGCTGCTCATGGGGGCGATCAGAGTCCACTGGTCGGTGTCTGGGCTGTAGCACTCAGCTGTAAACAGAAACTCCGTCCCGTTGGAGCCACCACAGATGTAAACCTGTAATAAGAAAATATATTCGAATTTAGTTTATATATTCCATTTTATTTCATTCTACTTTAATTGTCTGTCAATGTTGATGCACCAAAGGACCCAGACACATTTTTTGTATGTGCAAGCTTACTTGGCAATAAAGACATTTATGATTTCTGATCTAACGTTCCTTGGGTTCATCTACCACCTTGTGTCCCTCAGTTCCACCCACCTTGTTGTGGAGGGCTGCGGCCCCGGCGAAGCTCCTGTGCTCCAGCATGGGTGAGATCAGTGTCCACTGGTTAGTTTCAGGCTCGTAGCGTTCGGTGGTGTTCAGGTCCATGCGTCCGTCGTACCCTCCCATGGTGTAGATACAGTCGTCCAACATGACCACACTGACGTGACTGCGGCGTGAGTGCATGGGAGCCACCTGCAGCCAGCTGCGAGTGACGGGGTTGAACCTGCATACACTGCTGAGAGGCTCTACGCCTACGAGGCAGCCGCCGACGCAATAAACCAGACCGTGGAGATAAGCGGTGCCGTGGAAGGCCTGGGAACTCCGCCTCAATGCTCACATCCATCCATCCACCAGCTCGGATATCGTAAGCCTCCATGACAATACTGAGACTCCAGCCTCCGATAGCCAATAGGACCTCCTGGGGCAGGCGTGGGCGGGTCAGGGGGTTTGGGAGCCTGTCAGAGCCAGACGCTGAGGATGAGGGGCCTGCAGTCGTGGCTGTCCCTCACCACAGGGTTGTTCTGGATGTTGTTCAGGAAGTAGTCAGGCCTCATCAACCCCATGCGAACCTGGGAAGAGACAAGCAGACAGCGGGTACAACTTAGACAGCGGTTATAGATGGTTTCACTGGAATTCTGTTTCTAGGGAACAGTTTGGACCCAAATGTTTGAGAACCACTGTATTGATTGATTGATTGATTGATTGATTGATTGATTGATTGATTGATTGATTGATTGATTGATTGATTGATTGATTGATTGATTGATTGATTGAAAACTGTATTAACAGATTGCAGAATGGGTAGAATACAGTACGGCTCAATACAAACAATTGTAATGATGCAGACCAGAAAAAGACTTCTGTCTTGTTTACATCAGGATCCCCATTTTCAATTCATCAAGACATTTATGACATACATGACATACAGATATACAGTGATACAATTAGTTACCTTGGGCAGCAGCAAAGGGATGTGTGTTTTACGCTCCTCATGGGAGTGGTCGATCCAATGGAGGGCGGCCTCGAACACTGTCTCCTCGTTCTTCATGTTCAGGTCATCCCTCTCGATGATGTCCACCAGTTGCTGCAGGGACAGCTCCACAAACTCCTGTGAGACACACAGCATCTCCTCAAAGTGGCACACGATGAAGAGATGGGCCTTGCGCCTCAGGTCAGGGCAGCAGTAGATGTCCGCAAACCTCCAGATGCCGACACAGTTTTCCAGAGACAGCTGGCCCTCTTGGAAGTCAGAGCACGCTCGTACTATGCCAGTGACAAGAAGCTGGTCTTCAGCACCAGAAGCTCCTCCACGTTCTCTGCTGTTACCGGCACAAAGCGTGTGTAGGCGTACTCTATGATGAGCTGCATCATACCCGGGGACACCCTAGGGATACTGTAGACTGGTTTCTCTGAGTCGCTCCAGCAAGGGAAGAGGGTTCTGTGGGATGCAGAATATAGAGATATCTGATGAGTAAACAGTAAGCAACATTCTGTCCTGTGTACTAATATATTTTCACTATAGAAGTATAGGGTCTTAGCACAGTAGAAGTATAATATTTTGTTTACAATAGACGTACAGTCAAGTATCTGTTTACAGTAGAAGTACTGTATAGGGTATTTTCACAGAAGCATAGTATTTTCACAGTAGAAGTATAGTATATTTTCATAGTAGAAGTACAGTATAGTATCTGTTTACAGTAGCAGTACAGTATAGTATCTTTCTACAGGAGAAGTACAGTATAGGGTCTTAGCACAGTCAAAGTAAGTGATTAAAATCGAATTAATTCATTGAAGCGTCTAGATCAGGGGTTCCCAAACTTTTCAGGCCAGGACCCAGAAAATAAGGCATCAGAGAGCCACGGCCCAATGCACATCGTCAGGCTTTTTTTTTATTTTATTTTTGCCAGGCGATTTTTTAAGCCAAATATCACTTCAATCCGATTACGTTAGTTCAAGTTAGTTATTAATTTATATGTGCTATTTATGAGAGGGCTAACTTGTTGCAAAATAATAATGATAATAATAATAGCCTCATTAAAATACTATTGTTGCTTCGGTTGTTTTCAGCGTTTTATGTGCATAATCTGTTATTTAGTTTGAAATGTTCGTTGAAAGAAGTAGATTTTTTTGTTTTTGTTTATTTATTAAGTTAATATAAAACCATATAGTCACATTTTAGAATACAATAGAATAGAATACAGCTAGAAACACTGCCCTGGCCTGCTTCTAAGTTCAGTGGCCTGACAAAAAATTAAGAAAAATTAAATAAAAAATGTATAATTTTTTTTTCTTTTTTCTTTTTTTTGGAAATCATCTCGCGGCCCACCCGTGGCTGCTCGCGGCCCACCTTTGGGTCGCGACCCCGACTTTGGGAACCACTGGTCTAGATGACAGACACATCCATCCCTACCAAGCTAACCTGAACCAAGCTAAACGTACCTGAAATAGGTGCTGCAGCCACACAGGATGGCCTAGTGGATGTTGAACTCAGTGCTGTTGACTTTAATAACCACATCACAGAACCTTCCCTCCAGACGCAGTTCATTAAGGATTGTACAGGACATGGCTCTTGTTTCCTTTTCCATGTGGTGATTTTAAAATTATCTACTTTTATTTATTTTATTTAACCTTTATTTTTCGAGCAAGACCTGGCCAAAATGGCAGCAAAACAAAAACAAACATACAAAATACACAAAAACAGAATGCAGGCTTCAATCTACGTTGTTTAGTCGATCTGTTCAGTCGATCTGTTCAGTCCTGTTCCAAAATGTGCAATGATAGTGAGATACTGAGATGAGATTTTATGCTTCAAAACTGAAGATTCCGTTATGACATCATTACATTCTGTTATGACATCATGACATTCTGTTATGACATCATGACATTCTGTTCTGACATCATGACATTCTGTTGACATCATGACATTCTGTTCTGACATCATGACATTCTGTTATGACATCATGACATTCTGTTATGACATCATGACATTCTGTTATGACATAATTTTTAAAAGAAAATAATAAAACGTTTTTATTAAAGGATAAAAACTAAGGATTTGTAGTCGACTTTGATTGAAAAAAAAAGCATTCCATTGCAAAAAATTACATGCAAAAAAAAAGGTTTTTATTAAATAAAATTTTAGTTTTATCATTACAGTAGAAGTACAGTATAGTATATTTTTACTAACCAAGCTAACATGAACCAAGATAAACTTACCTGAAATAGGTGCTGCAGCCACACAGGATTGCCTTGTGGGCATTAAACTCAGTGCTGTTGACTTTAATAACAACATCACAGAACCTTCCCTCCAGACGCAGGTCATTGAATGAATGAATTAATGAAAACTTTATTTAACAGATTGCAGAATGGGTACAATACAGTACGGCTCAATACACACAATTGTTAAGGGGATGCAGACCAGAGAAAGACGTTTGTCTTGTTTACATCAGGGTCCCCCATTTTCAATTCATAGTGACATTTATGACATACACAACATACATGACATCATGACATTTATGGCATAGGGACATACATGACATACAGGTATATAGCCGTGTGTCATTTATTATATTTTTAGCACAAGTGACAGCTGTCAGATCTATGCCGTGCTAGCCCCTGACAGCTCGTAGTAACCAAACATTTTATCAATGACATTCCTCCAGTGCGTCTTCTCTAAGCCCAACCCCAAAACCAACCTCCTTAAAGTGACAGTGCCCCATCAATACATCAAAACAATACAATGGTGAATTATGTCCATAGCACCCACTACATACGTCCCCCCAGAATTCATCATAACAAAATAAGTCAATGAACAGGAGGGCGGAGAACTCTGCCATAACGGCTCCGCCTGACCCGTGTAGCGGCCGGCGCCTCTGTAGGGAAAACCTTAAGGGCCCTACGGCCACTCGGGCACAGGATAGGTGGCGAGGGGGTCTCGTGGGCCTTACTCGGAAGACGGGGCAAGGTAGGGGGTCGTCCCCGCTGTGGGGGCTGGGCCAGTCCAACAGGTTTGCCCAAGTCCACATGAGCCGGTTTAAGGCGGTCTATGGAAATGTGTTCCAGCTTCCCGCCCATGTCCACGACAAAGTACTTGTCTCCAGCCTCCTGAACACGGAACGGACCGTCGTATGGAGGTTTCAAGGGGTCCCGATGGGCATCGTGACGGATGAAAACATATTCCGCTGACTGCAGACTTGTAGGGACGTGCGACCGGGG
This sequence comes from Notolepis coatsorum, assembly GCF_963971535.1. Classification (NCBI taxonomy): domain Eukaryota; kingdom Metazoa; phylum Chordata; class Actinopteri; order Aulopiformes; family Paralepididae; genus Notolepis; species Notolepis coatsorum. The sequence goes on from NC_140179.1 coordinate 68,495,971, forward strand.
GAGGCCGTGCTGTGAGGTGGGGACCGGTGTGAATACCTTAGCCTTCTCTAGAAGTGCTGTCCGCTGCTGGGCTGCAGACCAGGGGGCAGTAATGTTAGGGATGAAATCCCCTGGCACTCGCAGAGGCTGACCGTAAACCAGCTCGGCAGAGGAGGTCTGAAGGTCTTCCTTGGGGGCCGTCCTAAGACCAAGCATGACCCACGGGAGCCGGTCGACCCAGCCGCTGTCAGTAAGGCTGGCCCGAAGTGCTGCTTTCATTGAGCAGTGAAAGCGCTTGCATAACCCATTGGCCTGCGGGTGGTATGACGTAGTCCGGTGTAGCTTCACGCCCAGGCTCTTGGCGACCATGTTCCAGAGCTCGGACGTGAACTGTGGGCCCCGGTCTGAAGAGAGGTCGGCTGGAGTGCCAAACCGGGCGACCCAGGTTCCAATAAAGGCCCTGGCCACCTCGCCGGACGTCGTGGCTGACAGTGGAACTGCCTCTGGCCAACGGGTAGTCCTGTCTACCATAGTAAAGAGGTAACTGAAGCCGTGTGAGGGGGGCAGGGGGCCCACTAGGTCAACGTTCACGTGGTTGAACCTCCTTTCAGGTACAGGGAAGTGCTGCAGGGGAGCCTTGGTGTGACGGTACACTTTAGCACGCTGGCACTCCAAACAGGAGTCAGCCCAGTCTCTCACATCTTTCCTAAGCCCAGGCCAGACAAACTTGGCCGACACTAGTCTCTGCGTAGGTTTCTTTCCCTGGTGGGAGAGGCCGTGAACAGCGTCATAAACACGCCGCCTCCATCCTGTGGGAACGATGGGGCGGGGCTGTCCCATAGAGACATCACACAGGAGTGTGGTGCCAGCGCTGTCAAAAACCACATCCTCTAACCGCAGGCTTGAGGTGGCTGACCTGAAATCTCGCACTCCAGGGTTGGTACCCTGGTCCGCCACCATACCGGTGTAATCCAGCCCCAAGTGGATGGCGCCCGCTACAGCCCGGGAGAGGCAGTCTGCGACAAGGTTTGCTTTACCTGCCACATGTTGAATGTCAGTAGTGAAATTTGAGACATATGAGAGCTGTCGCTGTTGACGGGCGGACCATGGCTCAGACACCTTGGCCATGGCGAACGTCAGCGGCTTGTGATCCACGAAGGCCGTGAACTGGCGGGCCTCCAGCAGGAAACGAAAATGGCGGATGGCAAGGTAGAGGCCGAGGAGCTCCCGATCGAAGGTGCTATACCTCCGCTCGCTGGGGCTTAACTGGCGGCTGAAAAAAGCGAGCGGCTGCCAAGCCCCGCCTACCCACTGTTCAAACACTGCGCCCACGGCAAAATCTGAGGCATCGGTGGTGATGGAGATCGGGGCCTTAAAGGAAGGATGTGCCAGCATGGTGGCGTTGGCTAGGGCAGCCTTGGCATCCAGAAAAGCTTTGTCTCTCTCTGCAGACCAGTCAACAGCATGTTTCGGCGCTTTACCCCTAAGGGCCTCATACAAAGGCCGCATAATCCGAGCCGCCTGGGGAATAAAGTGGTGATAAAAGTTGATCATTCCGAGAAACTCCTGCAGTGACCTAACCGTGGGCGGCCGGGGGAAATTCATCACAGCTTCCACCTTCATGGGAAGAGGGACCGCTCCCTCTTTAGTGACTCTGTGCCCCAGGAAGTCAATGGTCGACCGCCCAAACTGGCATTTGGCCGGGTTGCTTATCAGTCCATGCTCATTTAGCCGCTCAAAAAGCATCCGGAGGTGGGACATGTGCTCAGCCTTAGAGGCGCAAGCTATGAGGATATCATCCAAGTATACAAAAATAAAATCCAAGTCTCGTAGCACAGAGTCCATAAGGCGCTGGAACGTCTGTGCAGCGTTTTTGAGGCCGAATGGCATGCGCAGAAACTCAAATAGTCCAAATGGAGTTATGACTGCTGTTTTGGGGACGTCCAGCGGTTGGACGGGCACCTGATGATACCCACGCACAAGGTCCACCTTGGAAAACATTAATTTCCCTGAAAGGCGGGCAGAAAAGTCCTGAATGTGCGGGACTGGGTATCGGTCCGGCGTCGTAGCATCGTTGAGCCGGCGGTAATCCCCACACGGGCGCCACCCCCCTCCCGGCTTGGGGACAATGTGGAGGGGGGAGGCCTATGGGCTGTCGGAGCGACGGACAATGCCGAGGCGTTCCATGTTCTCGAACTCTGCCTTGGCAATGCTGAGCTTGACCGGGTCGAGGCGCCGAGCCCGGGCATAGACCGGAGGGCTGGTCGTGGCGATATGATGCTCCACTCCTTGGCTGTAGATGATGAGAACGTGGGCCGCATGAGGCCCGGGAACTCTGCGAGAAGGTGTTGGAACTCATCTGCGGCAGAGAGCATGCTAGAGAGTCTGATGGAGTCTGCACCCCCAAGCACACCAGCATAAGAGCAGAACGTAATGGCATCAATTAAGCGGCAATTTTTAACATCCACTAACAGTCCATAATCACACAAAAAATCTGCGCCTAGAAGAGGGACGGCTACATTAGCTGTGATAAAGTCCCAGCCAAACCGTTGGCCACTAAAACACATTTCGACATACCTGGTGCCGTATGTGCGGATGGGGGTGCCGTTGGCGGCCTCCATGGGGGGTCTGTGTCCACCGGATAGGATGTCCACTCTAGAAGCCGGCAAGACGCTCCTCTGCGCATGAAACGCCGCCCGGAGATGGTGTCCTGGACAAACAGTAGCCTGCCAGCCCATGCTCATGGCCACTAACGAGCGCCGGCCCGGGCATTTCCCGGCCCACTGAAGCTGCACGGCGGGCGGCACTGCTTGGCTTTAGGTCCAAACCGTGCATGATAAAAACAAAGCTCCGCGTCACGCTGCTGGCGAGCGGCTGTCGCTGCGGCGGTGATATTCCAGTCTCCCGGCGGTGAAAAAAAGGCTTGGGTTGGGAAAACTGCCGCTGCACAGTGCTGTTGACCAGCCAAAAAAACGTATCAGCCTCCTCGGCCAGAGCGCGACAATCGTCTATAGTGGTGTTGGCCAGAGCGGCCCGAACCGGAGAAGGCAGCTGACGCAGGAAAAGTTGCATGAAAAGGAAATCAGGCTTGTGCTCTCCCAATAAATCCAGCATCCTATCCATGAGCTCCGATGGCTTGCTATCACCGAGCCCTTGCAAAGAAAACAACCGGCTGGCCCGCTCGGTATCGGAAAGTTCGAATGTCTTTAATAGATGAGACTTCCGTTCGGAAATTTGGCCCCATAATTACTCATGCGATCCGGATATGGCGTGAAACACAAAAAAAATATCCTAACCCACATAAATGGCACAATCATACTCCCTTATTCAATAACAATGCACTCTTAATTGAAAAACGACCTATAAGATTCCCTATATGGGAAGAGCAAGGCATACACTCATTAGGGGATGTTTTTAACAAACAGGGTTTTTGTAGTTATGGAGAAATATGCAAAAAATGTAATCTCACCAAGTCCACATGGCTTTTTTACATACAGTTACGGCTATGTTTGAAGTCTCACGGTGTTCCATTAGACATACCAATTGAACACCACAGATACCACAAATTCTTCTATGAAAGAGAGACATCGAGAGGTTTTGTTTCAGATTTTTATCATCAATTACTAACGTCCTCGTCAGGGGCGGATTTAGGATTGTAGGAGATCCGGGGCTTAGCCCAGATGGGCCCCCCCCCCCTTTTTTTTTTTTTTTTTTTTTTTTTTTTAATTTTTTCTTTTTTTTGTTATTATTTATTTTTTTTGGGCAAGCAATGGGTGGTTCGGAGGGGGTCCGGCACAACCCCCTCCACGACAGATTTATTTTGAATTTAATGAACCTGTACGTGCAATTTCCTGCAATATAGAGCCTTCAATCTTGACCAATAAAGCTGCTCTTTTCACTATAAAACTCAGTTAACCATAACGTAGTTATGGTTAGATTTATATATTGGGGGGGGATATATCATATTTTTCATATAATCAAAAAGTGGTGGAGCAAGATCATACCTTTGCTCCCCCAAGTTCAATAGTGGGAGAGCAGAGATGCTCCGAATGCTCTTATGGCCAGGCGTCTATGATTCACTGATACAAAGTAAAATAGTGCAGTGCAATAAAATAGTTAGTCAAATAGAATAAAATAATGCAATAGTGCATTGCAATAAAATAGTTATCATCGTATTTTTTCGGGAGGCCGGTAAGGAGTGCATTACAGTAGTCGAGTTGGCTTGAGATAAAGGCATGGATCTGGTTTTCAGCGTCCTTTTGATTTATAAATGGCCGTACTTTAGCTATGTTTCTAAGGTGGAAGAATTAAGTTTTTGTCAACTTGTTGATTGTGATTTAAAGCTTAGGTCTGAGTCTACCATAACACCAAGACTTAACTCACTCAAATACAGTTAGCAGCTGGATAGACCACAGATGGAAATTAGCTTCTGCTAAATCTGGTGCAAACATATTTTCATGTAACAATGATGAATTGTATAAAAAAAAAAAAAAAAAAAAAAAGGATATTTTTTTTTTATTTTTTTTTTATTTTTATTTTTTAAATAGATTCGGGGCTTTTCAGAATACATCCGGGGCTTGAGCCCAGGTAGCCACCCCCTAGCTCCGCCCCTGGTCCTCGTATGAAACCCTCCAACTAGACTCTGCCTGGAGGAGGGATATACCAGACCTGGAAAGTGACTTTGATTGGCAAGGAGCCTGGGCAAATGTCCGAGTTACATCAAGGAACCCGGACCATCAACAAATCAATCTTAACTATATTCACAGGACATACTTGACTCCTATAAGACTGAGCAGAATGGGTCTTAAACAAGACTCCAAATGCTCCCAATGTACAAATGGGGACGAAGGGACATTTATGCACATGTATTGGGACTGCCCACCAGTTAAGACATTCTGGAAAGATGTGACCCAACAATTATCAAAACTCGTATCTTGGAATATACCTGTACACCCCTCGGTATTACTATTGAATGTTTTTGAGTTTGCAGTAAATCCACAGCTAAAGAGATTGGTTTTATCGGGTATCACAGTAGCTAAAAAGCTGATCGCATCACGCTGGTTTCAACCGGAAAAAATGTGCCGGAAAGTTTGGTTTCTTACATATCTCGATGTGATTTATCAAGAAATATCTACAGCAAGAATTCTGGGTCTCAATGAATCCAAAATGTCAATGTGGTTAGAAGTGGTGGAGAGAATAAAAGCTAGCTTATAATGGTATAAGCTAGCTCACGCAGCTCACGCAGCTCGAACTGTGTCTCCGTTTGCGCAAACCATGCTGAGGCTGACGACTCCCAGAACTCAGGTAATTTCAGCGAAACTGCGTTCGTAGACATGTTGCCGCGGAAGCGTCTTCAAAACTTATAACAGGGTCACCAATGTAGAAATCGTCGGAAAGGAGAAATGCACAATTTCTATCTTGCGACAACACCAAGCCGTGTGTCATTTATTATATTTTTAGCACAAGTGACAGCTGTCAGATCTATGCCGTGCTAGCCCCTGACAGCTCATAGTAACCACACATTTTATCAATGACATTCCATCAGCGCGTCTTCTCTAAGCCCAACCCCAACCTCCTTAAAGTGACAATGCCCCATCAATACATCAAAACAATACAATGGTGAATTATGTACATAGCACCCACTACAATGGTGTCATTAATTTCCATATAAATGATACATGGGACACTCTGACAGATTTTTAACATAGCCTATCATTTTCTACAAATTTTTTCAATCTAGAAACACTGGTTAACAATATATTTCCAGGGGCTGGATGATAGTATTCGCTTTCCTACTCAACTAATTGGTAAAAATGTGATTATTTTGTATTGACGGCACAGATTTGTATAGGCTACTTACATAGAAACATGTGATCACTCTAGGGATAGTGTTATTGTGATCTTTGACGCTCAAAACATGGGTCTAGACACCTCATTTGTTCAGTTATCTGCAATATTGGCTGAGATATATTAAACTGATCTTTTTGCGATTTTTTGATAATCGCGTCCTTAATTTGCATATAAATGATACATGGGACACTCTGACAGATTTTTAACATAGCCTATCATTGTCTACACATTGTTTCCAATCTAGAAACACTGGTTAACAATATATTTCCAGGCGGTGCATGATAGTATCCGCTTTCCTACTCAACTAATTAGTAAAAATTTGATTATTTTGTATTGACGGCACAGATTTGCATAGGCAAATTACAGACACATGTGATCACTCTAGGGATAGTGTTATTGTGATCTTTGACCCTCAAAACATGGGTCTAGACACCTCATTTGTTCAGTTATCTGCAATATTGGCTGAGATATATGAAACTGATTCTTTTGTGATTTTTTGATAATCGCGTCATTCATTTGCATATAAATGATACATGGGACACTCTGACAGATTTTTAACATAGCCTATCATTGTCTACACATTATTTCCAATCTAGAAACACTGGTTAACAATATATTTCCAGGGGGTGCATGATAGTATCCGCTTTCCTACTCAACTAATTAGTAAAAATGTGATTATCTTGTATTGACGGCACAGATTTGCATAGGCAAATTACATAGAAACATGTGATCACTCTAGCGATAGTATTATTGTGATCTTTGACCCTAAAAACATGGTCTAGACACCTCATTTGTTCAGTTATCTGCAATATTGGCTGAGAATCATGAAACTGCGTCCTTAATTTGCATATAAATGATACATGGGACAACTTGTTAACATAGCCTATTATATTTCCGGGGGGTGCATGATACCCCCCTCTATCTACTAGACTATAATGACCTGCAGGAGAGTGTTCCACAGTGTGCTGTCCTAATGACCTGCAGGAGTGTTCCACAGTGTGCTGTCCTAATGACCTGCAGGAGAGTGTTCCACAGTTTTGGGGCGTAGCAGCTGAAAGCACTGATCACAACATGTTAGGTCACCACTTGTAACTCTGTTGTGGACACTGTGCACCCGGCACTAGCAGCAGGCATGTGCACACATAGAGCCCAAAGGGTGCTTGAGCACCTGCCCTTTTGTGCCTCATAAAAAAGTGAGCACATAAATTGCGCCTCCTCCTCCTCCTCCTCCTCCTCCTCCTCCTCCTCCTCCTCCTCCTCCTCCTTTTCCTTCTTCTCCTCCTCCCCCTCCTCCTCCTCCTCCTCCTCCTCCTCCAGGGGTCACTGCAGGGCGCCACGGGGAGCAGCGTACTGGCTCATGTTAGGCAGGCCATGCATTATGCAGCAGCTTTGGGCACAGCGCTGGATCTTCATGTCCTCGGCTACAGTCCACCTGTCGCTGCTCTGGTCGTAGCGCTCCACCTTGGAGATGGTGGTGAAGCCATTTGAGCCTCCGACCACGAAGAGCAGGTCGTCCAGCACCCCAATGCCAAAGCTTCTGCGGGGGGTGAGCATGGTGGGCAGGGCGCGCCAGGAGTCAGTCAAGGGGCTGTAGGCCTCCGCGCTATCAAGGCAGTTTACTTTGTCAAACCCTCCCACCTGAGGACAGGACACATGAGAGGAATGTTATAGTGTGTGGTTAAGGCAGGCCGGCAGGCAGACACTGTAGTAATCCACTTAGGAAAATGAGGGCATCACAGCAGCATTGCAAGTCAAATGATACATATATTTTTTTTTTATCCACTTTTTCTCCCATTTTCTATATTTTCTCCCATCCCAATTTCGTATCATCCAATTCAACCCTCCCCTGTCACGAACGCTGTTTCTTGCCTCCCACAAGCCGGCTGCAATGTGGACTAAGTCATACATAGCACAAGTCCCCTCCGGTACTTGAGGTAACAGCAGTCGCATCTTTTCACCTGCGCAGCTCGATCTCTCAGTGGTGAGGCTCACGCTGCCCCCAACACTTCCTGATTCCACTGCGCAGGCGCACCAACCGACCTGTAGGAGTCGCTGTCCACAACGCCCGATCCCCACCCATCAGTTTCCCACCCCCTAATACGGCCAATGTGTATTAGTACGGACGACCAGCTAAACTGAAAGCAATGCCCACTACGCCACGTAGCCGGCCTCAAATGATACATATCTATAAAAATATCTAGTATAAAGCATTTGTCTCCGTGTGCACCTACCACATAGACTTGTCCTCTGTACGCAGCCACTCCCACTGCCCAACGCCTGCTGCTCATGGGGGCGATCAGAGTCCACTGGTCGGTGTCTGGGCTGTAGCACTCAGCTGTGAACAGAAACTCTGTCCCGTTGGAGCCACCACAGATGTAAACCTGTAATAAGAAGGAATATTCTAATTTAGTTTATATATTTTATACATTTTATTTCATTCTACTTTAATTGTCTGTCAATGTTGATGCACCAAAGGACCCAGACACATTTTCTGTTTGTGCAAGGTTACTTGGCAATAAAGACATTTATGATTTCTGATCTAACGTTCCTTGGGTTCATCTACCACCTTGTGTCCCTCAGTTCCACCCACCTTGTCGTGGAGGGCTGCGGCCCCGGCGAAGCTCCTGTGCTCCAGCATGGGTGAGATCAGTGTCCACTGGTTGGTTTCAGGCTCGTAGTGCTCGACGGTGTTCAGGTCCATGCGTCCGTCGTACCCTCCCATGGCGTAGATACAGCCGTCCAACGTGACCACGCTGACATGACCGCGGCGTGAGTGCATGGGAGCTACCTGCAGCCAGCTGCGAGTGACGGGGTTGAACGTGTACACACTGCTGAGAGGCTGTATGCCGTCCAAGCCGCCGACGCAGTAGACCAGACCGTGGAGATAAGCGGTGCCATGGAAGGCCCGGGGACCTCTACGCCCGGGGGCCTCTAAGCTCACGTCGATCCATCCACCGGCTCGGATATCGTAAGCCTCCATGACAATACTGCCGCGACTCCAGCCTCCGATGGCCAATAGGACCTCCTGGGGCAGGCGTGGGCGGGTTAGGGGGTTTGGGAGCCTGTCAGAGCCAGGGGGTTTCAGGACGCTGAGGATGAGGGGCCTGCAGTCATGGCTGTCCATCACCACAAGGTTACTCTGGACGTTGTTCAGGATGTAGTCAGGCCTCATCAAGCCCATGCGAACCTGGGAAGAGACAAGCAGACAGCGGGTACAACTTAGACAGCGGTTGTAGTCGGTTTCACTGGAATTCTGTTGGGAACAGTTTGGACCCAAATGTTTGAGAACCATTGTATTGATTGATTGATTGAAAACTGTATTAACAGATTGCAGAATGGGTAGAATACAGTACGGCTCAATACAAACAATTGTAATGATGCAGACCAGAAAAATACTTCTGTCTTGTTTACATCAGGGTCCCCCTTTTTCAATTCATCAAGACATTTATGACATACATGACATACAGATATACAGTGATATAATTAGTTACCTTGGGCAGCAGCAAAGGGATGTGTGTTTTACGCTCCTCACGGGAGTGGTCGATCCACCGGAGGGCGGCCTCGAACACCGTCTCCTCGTTCTTCACATTCAGGTCATCCCTCTCGATGATGTCCACCAGTTGCTGCAGGGACAGCTCCACAAACTCCTGTGAGACGCGCAGCATCTCCTCAAAGTTGCACACGATGAAGAGATGGGCCTTGCGCCTCAGGTCAGGGCAGTAGTAGATGTCCGCAAACCTCCAGATGCCGACACAGTTTTCCAGAGACAGCTGGCCTTCTAGGAAGTCAGAGCACGCTCCTACTATGCCAGTGACGAGAAGCTGGTCTGCAGCCACCAGAAGCTCCTTCACGTTCTCTGCTGTCACCGGCACAAAGCATATGTAGGCATCATACCCGGGGACACCCCAGGGATACTGTGGACTGCTTTTTCTGAGTCGCTCCAGCGAGTGAAGAGGGTTCTGGTGGGATGCAGAGTATAGAGATATCTGATGAGTAAACAGTAAGCAACATTCTGTCCTGTGTACTAATATATTTTCACTGTAGAAGTATAGGGTCTTAGCACAGTAGAAGTATAATATTTTGTTTACAGTAGACATACAGTATAGTATCTGTTTACAGTAGAAGTACAGTATAGGGTATTTTCACAGAAGCATACGGTCTTTTCACAGTAAAAGTATAGTATATTTTCATAGTAGAAGTACAGTATAGTATCTGTTTACAGTAGCAGTACAGTATAGTATCTTTGTACAGGAGAAATACAGTATAGGGTATTAGCACAGTCAAAGTAAATGATTCAAATCAAATTAATTCATTGAAGCCTAGATGACGGACACATCCAAGCTAACCTGAACCAAGCTAAACGTACCTGAAATAGGTGCTGCAGCCACAGGATGGCCTTGTGGGCGTTAAACTCAGTGCTGTTGACTTTAATAACCACATCACAGAACCTTCCCTCCAGACGCAGTTCATTAAGGATTGTACAGGACATGGCGCTTGTTTCCTTTTCCATGTGGTGATTTAAAAATTATCTACAGAATATATTCAAGCTTACAGACAAGTAGCTGGAAACAACAAGTGATATCTTCAATTGTCTTCTGAAATTTGAGATCTTCTGAGAGAATTGTTGAATAGATACACAAATGTTCTAGAATTTTTTTTTTTATCATATTTTTCCCCTTCCTTTTTCCGATTTTTCTCCCATCCCACTGTTAGTCGTTATGCCAATTCCCAACCCCCTTCCTGGTTGTTGCGCACCCCCCCATACTGTTGGTCCGGGAGGCCGGAGACTGTCACATGTTTTCCTCCGACACACATGCAGCAAGCCGGCAGCCAGCCTGGCAGCGCAGATTCTCACCGGGAGAGTGTAACGTGTGGAAGGTCGCACTACCTCTCTCCAGATCCTACCCTCGCTGTGCAGGCGCCCCGACCGAACTGTAGGGGTCGCTGTCCACAACGCCCAGGACCCACCCACGGCTTCCCTCCCCCTAACTCAGCCAAACAAGTTAGTATAGCGATCAGCCCAAGCCAAGGCAATGCTGACTCTCCGGGAGTCGAGACCGCAGCCTCTTGCATTGGTGACGAGCACAATCACCGCTACGCCACCTGTCATTGATTATGACATCATACTGTGACATCACAACGGAACATCATACTGTGACATCATACTGTGACATCATACTGTGACATCATACTGTGACATCACAACGGAACATGTTTGAGTTCAATTTGAATAATATAAATACTATGTATGATATAATATAATGTAATGTAATGTTATTATAATATAATGTAATATAATAATAAAGTATAATATATTTAGCTCCCATTAATATAGATAATATGTTGATATAATATAATTAGGGCTGTCAAAATTAATGCTTTAACTCTGGAGATTAATTTTAATTATTTAAAGCGTTAAAATAAATTAATCTAGATTAATCTATGGAGTGAAAAATCTTTAATGTTAGTGCTGCGGATATAAGAAAGAGGTCTAGCTGAGTCAATGTTGATGGTTTTGTTGAACATTTGTATTTCACAGGAGATAAACTGTATTCAAAGAAAGCTATTCAAATAGTATTTGAATCTAAATATACTTTCTTTGTGTTGATTTTACATTAATTCCATGACTTTACTCAAGTAAATATCTGTTACAAGCTTCGGTCTTAAGTAGGAAAAATGCTATTTATAATCTAGATTAATCTAGATTAATTACAGAAAATTGTGAGATTAGTTAAAAAAAAATTAATCTATTGACAGCACTAAATATAATGTAATGTAATGTTATATATTATAATATAATGTAATATAATAATAAAGTATAATATATTTAGCTCCCATTTGAATAATAAAGACATGTCTATGTTATGACATCATGACATTCTGTTATGACATCATGACATTCTGTTATGACATAAAAAAAAATCAATAAAACGTTTTTATTAAAGATTATTTATTAAAGATTAAAGATAAAAACTAAGGATTTGTATAGTCGACTTTGATTGGCCAAAATAAAATAAAATTTAAATTCAAAAGCAATCCATTGCAAAAAAATTATATGAATATTTTTTTTACGTTTTTATTAAATTAAATAATTGTTTTTGTTATCATTACAGTAGAAGTACAGTATAGTATCCTTTTACTAACCAAGCTAACATGAACCAAGATAAACGTACCTGAAATAGGTGCTGCAGCCACACAGGATGACCTTGTGAGCATTAAACTCAGTGCTGTTGACTTTAATAACCACATCACAGAACCTTCCCTTCAGACGCAGTTCATTAAGGATTGTACAGGACATGGCGCTTGTTTCCTTTTCCATGTGGTGATTTTAAAATGGTATCTTAGCTTACAGACAAGTAGCCAAACTCAACAAGTGAGATCTTCACTTGCCTACTGGATATGAGCTCTTCTGAGGCCCTGTCCACACGAGAGTTTGGATTTAATATGACCGAAGTTTGAAAAAATAAAACTCCGTCCACACGGTGAACACAGGTGGACAACCGTGTATAACTGCGTACTCACGGGCAGAGCTGGAACCCAGCAACCGATACATTTAGTACAATGTAATACAATGCCAAAGCAGTAGGCGGCGATGTTGTTCAGACATGAAGGCCATTTCAACCAATCAGAAAAGACTGAACGCTCACTAAACTTCCTGTTGGGTCGCGATCTGCCATTAATTTACTGAAGAAGAAGAAGTAAACTTCCTGTTTAGAAGCACAGCTGGACCCTATTGATCATTTTGCCAACGGAACATATATTTTCAGCAAAGAAAGAAACTGCAATAAACAAACGGATACATTCACTGTGTTCTGCCTCTCATTTTGTTGATGAAACAAAACCATCAGCAACACAATTTACCACCAAGAGCGGATAGTTTAGTCTCACAAAAAAGATCTCCGGTGTTGTTAGCTACATGCTAATGTCAATGGCATTCTCTATGTATAGTATATAGCTTAAATGCTAACGTAATAATGTAACGTTAACGCTAGTATAATGAATGGATGCAAACGTTATTTAACACATTGCAGAATGGGTACAATACAATACGGCTCAATACAAACAATTGTTAAGGGGATGCAGTCTGGACTGGGTTCCTTATAACAATAACTTGACAACACATGAGTTTAGTTTAGCCGCAGCTACATGTTTACTCTGAGCGTCAGGTCAGGAATGCGACAACAGACATCAGTTGATCACAACACTCTTCAACACAGACGATACGTTTTGAACAAAAGTTTGTTACAATCATTTTCATATAACGCTACTTGGGACAGCTCTGCTGTAAACACTGGTGTAGTTGGCTCTGCTCTAATCTCTCTACCCCGCGGTCTGCCGTGAACATGGGGAATAATTGCAACAGCTCTGCTGTAAACACTGGGAATAACCTCGGTTGCTATGCCCACACGCAAGTGCAAAACCGCACAACTCCACCCTGGCCACCGGTTTCAAAGACCGCGGTTGCAGTGTAGCAAATCCCCGGTTGTGTGTGGCCGAACAGTGCAACTGCGCACATACAATCACGGTTACATTAAACCCAGCGTTCGTGTGGACGGGGCCTGAGAGAATTTGTTGAATAGATACACAAATGTTCTAGAATGTTTGATTATGACATCATACTGTGACATCATACTGTGACATCACAACGGAACATGTTTGAGTTCCATTGGAATAAGGGCGTTTTCACACCTGTAGTTCGTTTGCTTTGTTCCGATTCAGGGACTATAATGATACAATGTTGCACTTGTCCCTTAGTTTGTTTGTGTTCACACGGCTGTGTTAAAGGAAAACGCCAACATTTTGGGAAATTAGCTTATTTGCCATCTTCCCTGGAGTTAGACAAGAAGATACATACCCTTTTCTTCTCTGTGCGTGCAGTAGGCTTAGGGAACAGCTGCACCGTTAGCGTAGCTTAGCTTCATCACTGGAAGTGGGGCAGTCCTTTACCCTGAAGTTCCCTACAGTCCCCTACAGTCACGAAATACACTCCAAATACAACTCCAAAACGTTCCTGTAAACATATTGTGACCTGTGTATTTACCACATGGAGAAATAAAAAGTTATTGAATTCGACAATTACGTTTTCTAAGCAAATATACTCTGAACTCTTTTTTGCCGAACCACTCCTCTCTGGGCTCAGTCAGTGATTTCACGCAACACTGATACTTACTAACGTGACGCCAGTGTTTGTTTACATTCTCATTTCATTCAAAGGATCCGAACTGATTGAAGTTTATGGATACCATGCCTTCAAATCCTCTTACCTTGACGATTAAAAGCCTCCCCAATTTAGAAAACAGTATTCCCATGGCTGGTGTTGATATTCTGCTAGCTAACGAAAACCAACAACCGGACACTAAAGCAGATAACGAGGCATCATTTTTACTTCCGGTCGGGGGGTTTCAAAATAAAAGAGCGACGTCTATAGCACCGGAAATACGTTTATTTTGTACATTATCTAACGTTAACACAAACCTAAACTAACGTTACAACTAACCTAAAGTTATAATACTCTCTTCACATTCTTCTCTGTGAGGATTGGCCCGTTGCCGAACGCACACTTCTAGGTCAAGTATCAATTACCATCACGCACCTGATGTGTGTTCTAATCAGCGCTCCAGAGGCTTCATATACTCGGACCTTCTGTCATTCGAGGTCGGGTCGTTTTGAGTACTACTGCTTTGAGTACTACTGCTTTGAATACTTCTGCTTCTGCCTGCTTTCCCCCCGTTGCTGTGCCTCGTCTACTTTCCCTCCAGGACATTCTTTGGATTGCCGCTGGTGAATACCTTGTTCCCCCGTTTGGAGCTGCGCCTCGTTGCCCGCTTTACGGGTTTGCGCTTTGGTGAGTTGGAACCAAACCCTTTTTGGATATCTGTTTTGTGTGTTTGAAGAACACTGAAGAGTATCATTTTTTGTTTGCACTGGACTCACCTAAATTGTGTGTTGTGGAGAACACTGAAGATTATCGTTTTTGTTTGTTCTGGACTCAGCTAAGGGAGGAGGTAACTGCACTGCCTTGTGTACTGTTGGACTGTTGTTGATCTCTCTCTCTCTCTCCGTTTCCACCTCGAGTTGAAGCTGGGAGTATCTGCAGAGCCGCTACGGCGTCAACACCGATTCCCCACCTCTAACACCAAGAGGATCTGCAGAGCCGCAGATAACTCTGCCGAAGGCAGTCTCCTTTTTTGTTGTTTCGAAATTGTTACTTGACTCCTTTTTGACTCTGTAAATAAATACGCCCTAGTATTTGGCTAACTCTGAACTACCTGTCTGTGCCGTGCGTTTGAGGTCGGTTTCAAACCCTAACACTTCTCCCTCTGACCTCAGTAAAAGAGAGAGAGAGCGAGGATAGAGAGACAAAGAGGGAGAGAAAGAGTACATCTTGAAAGGAGAATAATAATAAGTGTGAAATAAGATGTATTAATTCACAGTTGATGCTCTACGACGTGGTTAAAGATTCACCAAAAGCTAAAGATAAATGAATGGAAGAGTGGGAGCCACTAGTAAACCTGTCATTGTGTGCGTGCGTGCGTGCATGCGTGTGTGTGTGTGTGTGTGCTTGTGCACGTGGGGAGGGAGGAGGTGGTTATGCCTTTCAAAATGAAGGTGCATGTGTGTTTATGGGTGTGTACATGACCCTGTGTGTACTTATTTTTCCCACCCTCTAACACTGCCAATTGTGTTAGTATGACGGCCGGCCAGGCCGGTAGCAACGCCGAGAGCTGGGCTCGATACCAGCATCTCCTGCGTTAGTGGCGAGCGCCTTTCCCACTGTGCCACTCAGCCGCCATGACCCTGTTTGTACTTGAGTGTGTGTGTGTGTGTGTGTGTGTGTGTGTTAACACTACTTTCTAGTGTTAACAAGCTAACAGTCAGTCAGTCTTATAGCCTTTGATCTTCCTAATGCCCTAAGCTGAACCTGTCTCCCAGATACAGCCACTGAATCTACCAGAGCTGCATTCACCCAATCACAATGAACCCCTCCGTTCAAAGTTAGTTAGTGACTGCAACACACACACACATCACATGCACATATATACAGTACACATACACACACATTTGCACAGATGGTAAAGGAGGCAATTTCCACCCTACATTGTAAAGCGCTTTGAGTGTCTAGAAAAGCGCTATATAAATGTAATGATCAATCAATCAATCAACACACACAGACATGTACACATATTCTTACACACACACACATGCACATACACAGATGCACACACACACACTCACGCTTGCATACAGACATACTATTCCTCTATGAACACCCTCTGACTGGCAGGATTGCTGTGATATTGCTATTATATTCAGGTCAGACCATCTTGAGTCTTTAAGGTTTATATGTATTTCTTAGATTATGTGAATCTGGTTTATGTTATTTCCCAATAATGATGTTACACAGAAATAAGCACACTCTGTTTATGGATTCAAGCTTTTTGAGCAAGTATTTTGATCAGTACTTTATTCTTGGCGTTCCATGACATCATCGTCATAGACATCACCGCAAACAGCATGTGATTGTAATCAAATAACAGGTTATTCTAATCAAACAACAGGTTATTCTAATCAAACAACATGTGATTGTAATCAAATAACAGATTATTTTAATCAAATTGCAGGTGATTGTAATCAAACAACATGTGATTGTAATCAAATAGCAGGTGATTGTAATCCAACAACAGGTGATTGCAATCAAATTGCAGGTGATTGTAATCAAACAGCATGTGATTGTAATCAAATTGCAGGTGATTGTAATCAAACAACATGTGATTGTAATCAAATTGCAGGTGATTGTAATCAAACAATGGGTAATCATCAGATGATTTAAATCAAACAGGTGTTTATTATCAAATAACAGACATGTGTAGTCAAATAACAGGTCATTGTAATAAAAACCAAACAGATAAATTACATATTATTAGGAAATACAGGACACAATTTCATGAATATCAACACAGCCAGACGATCTCTTAGACACTAAATTGTTATGGTTTCTATAGAGAGTCTGGCCATGTGTTTAAGGTGGATGACAGTAACACTTGTATCAATTATAATAACATTCACAACAATGTGCAGTGTTCCACAGCAGCTGCTGCTACTGCAATTCACTTATATCGCTTTTAAACCGCCTTGGCTCCGGTTCAAGCTCCAGCTCCGTTCTGAACCCTCTGAACCTTGGTGCTCTCTGGCGAACCACCCCGCGTTTACACCCATTTAAGCAGAACCAACATTCCACCGTCTCCGTCATCAACGGGGGCGTTACTCAAGCGGAGGTAGAAATAATGCGTGGAGAGCGAGCCTCAACGTGCGAGCGCACACACAAAAGCACACACGCACACACACGCACTGTATACGTTTGAAATGAATCGTTCCAGCAAAGTAGGCTTCTATTATTCTAATTACTGTTTTAATGGGTATCACAGTAGTAAGTCCTACTGTAGAACATGACATATTAGCACGACATCTGATTTATTAATGCCAATACAAAAAATTAGGGACAAACGCAATTGTCACAAGTGTAAATGACGGATTAGTCACTCAGTTTTGACATCTGACTGATTAGCTCAAGTTGTTAGTCTGCTGGCTGTGGATCCTATGGTCACAGGTTCAAATCACTCTTGGTTCTGTTGGGGAAAATGTGTATATGAAGTGAACTAGTTTAATATAGGTCAACTAGCACTACTGAAAGACGGTCCGGCTGATGTTCTTAAAACAACTTTGAGATAGACAGATAGACATTTCAGTACATCACGTCGTGTGCTTTTAATCTTGTACATTGTAACTGAGGGGTACAATTCCCTGACTGTATTACTAGATATGATACTTACTACCACTACCTTTGTACTTAATATTCGGCCACCCAGTACACGGCATAAATATATTATCATGAACACTCTCACGTAGATGAAACGGATCCAACACAAATGTACGAATTAGAAACAGGTCTTTATTTCCTACACAGCGATGGTGTGTAGAATAAGCACTTAATCACTTAATTACATTTATGAATTGAAATAGTATGCACTTTTATGGCAAGGAGTATTCGTCGGTATATCAATAGATAATGTCCAATCTCTGAAGGCGCAGGTGGTAAATATACGACCTGGAATAGTTAAGGAATAACAGCAATGATACTTTAATGATTATAGGCTGGATACACTAGAGGGGGTTAATCCGGTCGCTTGTAAGCCGACAGGAGTAGGAGGGGGGGGGGGGGTAGAATCCAGCTGCCTCGTCCGGCCAAGGGCATCCCAGGTGAACCCACTGTAGTGCCGTTCAATGCGCCGGCGATCCTTGGACCACAGATGAAAGCAGGTGGACTCTTTGTGGGCCGGCTCTCTCCGGTCCACGGGGGAGAGACGGGAAGAGACCTCGTCTTGCAGAGCGTCTCCTCACCTTGCGTCCTCTCCAGGGGGGGGGGTTCCACCACACGGCAGTGTCGGGGGTCTTTATCCATGGAATAATCAACGTATCCAAAGCATAATCCGTGCCTGGGAAGGCGGGCTGTCGTCGGTAGAATAATCCGGTATACAGGTCCACTCGCTCGTCGGCTCTGGGGCTCCTCGGGTGCAGCTTCACATAGGGTCAACCACCCTGGGTAAGCAGCCAGTTCTCTGCCCGAAACGATGGGGTACTGACTACGGTAGTATTCTCACCGCACGAAGCACTATATATTAACAGACTATTATTAGCTTAATAGACTACGTCCAACTCGACGATATAGTGCCAAATATGACTATTCAAATATTAATATACACGATGTCTCAATACCGATGGTAGGCCGAACTTGGCCTTACTCCCACACGTGGCATCGCGGGGAGGCTTTACGTCTGTGACTCTATTGGAGGGTAAGAAACTGGACTGAAAAGAAAGTCCTACTTTAGTAGCGCAGTATATATACGCACTATGAACAAATAGTCCCATTAGTGGTGCGGTAGCCAAATTCCTACGCGGAACTAGGACTTGTTCGTACATGTCGAGCGGTACGTTTGAACTGGGTCTGAGGGGTATGGCAGCCTGGCACCAAGGTCTCGACCAATAGTAGAATGGAGACTATTATGGGATGTTCAGTAGGCTAGAATGGATATTCAATGCATATTGTACAAGGAATATACAAGGGATATCAGGGAATATTAGAGAATATACAAATACAATTAAATATATATAAATAAATATATATATTCGGTTTAATCTGGCCCTTCACAACAGCCACCCCCTGAATAGGTCCCAGACCTAATCAGTTAAACGGAGACAGATTAATCGCGTTGTCTATTTACACATAAGGGTTTGCTGTAGGGGTCAGTCAACTTCACAAAGTCATAGGGTTGTAGGGTCATGGTCATCATCGATTGTGTCTGGGAGTCGAGGCAGTTCTATGAGCCTTGCCACGGGACGGGTGTAAGTGCGACCCTGGACGAGCACTTCAGCTGCTCGGACCTTGCCGTCGGCACCGGTGATCACTTTGCTTACGCGGCCGGCCGGCCACATAGCTCTGGGCAGTGATTGATCAATAATCATGACGACTGTTCCTTCTGTCAAATTGTCTCTCTCCTTTACCCACTTCTGGCGGGTCTGTAGAGACGGTAGGTAGTGCAGTAGGAAACTGTTCCAAAACTTGTCGGCTAATACTTGGCTGTACCTCCACATTCGTCGGCCGTTCGCTTCTTCAGGCCGGTACATTGTCTGGGGTAATGTGGGATCTAGCCGCTCCATCAGGAGTGTGTTGGGGGTAACTGGGTCGATATCCGCCACATCACTGGAGACATATCCGAGGGGCTTCGAGTTAAGTACTCCCTCAATCTCCGTGAGGACTGTCATTAGGACTTCTTCCGCCACAGTCTGGGCCCCAAGTACTGCGTACAGGGCTGTCTTTATGGAGCGCACTTTTTGTTCCCAAGTGCCACCGAAGTGGGGTGCGTTTGGGGGGTTGAATTGGAAATCAACCTGTGCTGGAGCGAGGTGGGTCTTAAGTTCTGGGCCCATAGCTTGGAAGCTCTCTCTCAGCTCTCTTTCGCCGCCTTTAAAGTTTGTCCCATGATCGGACAATAGGGTAGACGGTCTTCCTTTCCGTGATATGAATCTACGGAAGGCCATAAGGAATGAGTCTGTGCTCATGGTCGGGAGAAGCTCGATGTGTATCGCTCTGGTGGTCATGCATTTGAATACAATACCCCACCGCTTCTCGGTTCCTCTTCCTTTCTTTATGTGCAGCGGGCCAAAGCAGTCCATACCCGTTGAGTGGAATGGCTTGTCACCGATTCGGAGGCGACATGGAGGAAGGTCAGCCATCCTTGGTATGCTGGGCTGCGCGCGCCACTTGCGGCAGTCTAGACATGTTCGTTGGAAGCGTCGTACCGCCTCTCTTCCTTGTAGGATCCAGTAACGACGTCTGATTTCCGCGAAGACTCTTTCTGCTCCTGCGTGATGTACATCCTCATCGTATTTCTTTATAATCAGCTCTGTGACCTTGTGTCGGCTGTTCAATACGATCGGGTATTTAATGTCATCCGGTAGATTGGGGGCTCTGCGTAGGCGACCACCCACTCTGATGAGGGTGTGAGCGTCGCTCTCGGGGGCCAGGTGAATTAATCTGCTGTCGGATGGGACGGGCTTTCCTCCCTGTAGACAGGCCAATTCATCGGGGAACGAGTCTCTCTGGGCTCGCTGCAGTAGAAGCAATTCTGCTTCCTCGTAGTTAGCCGCTGACATATCAGCGGGGGACTTGCACTCCGGGTGGTACCGCAGGAATGTTCTTTGTTGTGCACTCTCTATGGACGTGCAATCGTTTATGTTAGGGTCGGTGGAGGCTACGGTGCTCAATCCACAGAACACAGACTTCTTAATTTCCACCTCCTCTGGACTTGCTTCCCTCGGGATAGGCATGGGCCACTGTCCTTCCGGGAGTCTTAGGAATGCGGGGCCGTCACTGTAGACATTGCGACGGGTGAGGTCATCCAGGGGCATCCCCCGGGTGATGACGTCAGCTGGGTTCTGTTTTGTATCAACGTAGCGCCACTCTGTTTCTCCGGTTAACTCTTCGGTTAAGTCTTGAAGACGTGTAAGTCCATTTTACATGTCTCTGGCCTCACCGTGGGTGGGAAGTAGCTTCGGCGCATATTAACGCCTGGGAGTGAGTGGAGCTCCATCTCCCACTCTCTCCAGGTGGATGCAAGGTGTGCGGGAATGGGGTCGTCCCAGCCCTGGTCCTTGTCCCACAATGCTCGTACAATCATTTTTGCCCTGGTGGTGTACGGTAGAATACATCCTAGCGGGTCATATTGTCGGGCGAGTGTTGTGTACACACTCCGTCTGGTGGTCGGCGCCGCCGCCGGCCTTCCCTGCTCCGTAGTCAGGGGCTTGTGTCTGTAGTGAAGCGAATCTGTTTTGAATCGCCACACCAATCCCAGGGTCATCTCCTGGGCTTCTCCCGGGATTGTAGCCATCCAGGTCTCGCTGCTGGCTGCCTTGTCCTCGGAGGAGAGGCTGCGCAGTACTTGCGGATCGCTGCTGGCCCACTGCCTGAGATCAAAGCCGCCTTTGATCAATGAGGCGCGGAGTTTAATCAGGAGAGCCTCGGCTTCTTCCTGGGTTGAAAGGCTTTGTAGACAGTTGTCTACGTAGAAGCTGTTCTTTACGCTGTGTCGGACCTCTTCGTCCGCTGCTGGGTCCTCTGCTACATGTTTCTGTAGTGCAAATGTCGCACAGCAGGGGCTGCACGTCGTTCCGAAGGGGAGGACTTCCCATTGGTAGATGGCTGGGTGCTCATCTCCTGGCTTCTCTCTCCATAGGAACCGTAACAGGGGCTTGTCCGCCTCTACTAATCTCACCTGCAGGAACATTCCTTTAATGTCCCCGCTGATGGCCACCTTTTCCTGGCGGAAGCGGAGTAGAACGCCGAGTAGGGAGGGGCCGAGTGTGGGACCGGGCAGTAACTCTTTATTCAGATTTTGGGATCCGATCTGGTAGCTGCAGTTAAATACTATGCGGTCTTTACCGTTGTGATGGACCTTGTGGTGGGGCACGTACCACGATTCAGTGGTCTGGTCAGCCTCTTTAATGTCCATCTTTGTGACGTGTCCCGCTGTGATGAGCTTCTCAATCTCAGCGCGGTATACACTCTCTTGGGCGGGGTTCTTGGCTAAGCACCGCTCCGTGTTCAGCAGGTACCGTTCTATGGGGTCTGTCTTGGCGTGGAAAGTAGGCATTCCTTCTCGCCGCAGGAGTGGCGTGGCGTATCTCAACACGCCGTTGACCGGGACTCTCTTGGTCCCTGTCTCGAGGAGGTGAATGGCGTAAATGTCATCTTTAGAGCGAATGTCTTTCTTTCCATTCTTAAAGGGCATTTGTTCCAAGCTCCATAGCCGCTCTACGTGTTGCAGGAGTGCGGTTTCTCCCTCTGTGACTCGGGAGTGGAGACATCTAGTGGCTGTACTTCGGTTGAGAGATTTGGCGAGCGGGCCTTGGAGAGTCCATCCCAAACGGGTCTCGACTGCTGCAGGACAGCCTCGGGGTCCGGTATGAACCCGGTCTATCGGGACAATGAGGTCTGCATGGTCGGAGCCTATCAACAGGGTCGGCATAGCATTGTCTATGAGCGGGATCGGTAACTTGCGCAGATGTGCATATTTCTCCATCAGCTTGGCGACGGGGTATGTGTACCGCGACAGTCCTATTTCTTGGCTGGTGAAAGCGTCTGCAATCTGGTACCGTCGCTCAGGCTGGCCGCTTGCTGCGATAGAGAATGAGACATTCTCGCCCTTTATCGTCTTCAAATCTCGTCTTATTGTCCGAATTGTCATTTGGGTTTCGCTTCCCCGCAGCCCTAGCTGGGCCGCAGCGGAGGCGAGCAGCAGGGTCTTCTCTGACCCGTCATCGAGGACGGCGTAAGTGTCCAGGACTTTATTCTGGTAGCTTAGTGTCACACGCACTACTTTTAGGAGTACTCGGGCTCCACTGCTGCTGGCGGGATCGATGTACATGACGCTCGCTTTGCGGCTGGATGGTGCAGGTGAAGGGCGCCGTCTGTTACTGTCGTGAAGTATGTCCAGATGGGCTCCATCGCACTTGGTGCACCTTTTCTTTAAGCGGCATTCGGCTGCCATGTGTGAGCGCGCACAGCGAAAACAGCGCTTGTTGGACTTTATCCATTGACCTGCTTCCTCCGCGTTCAGCTTGGGGAAGGGGTCACATTGCGCTAGCCAGTGTTCTTTCTCACAGTAGGGGCACACTATCTTCCACTTCTCCGTTCTGGAGGGGGTACTGTGGCTCCTGCTGCTCGGTACTGACTCCGATTGGTGCATCACAGTCACCGATCTTCTTCCATCATTAAGTCGTCTGGTTCCTTCTCTGGAGCCAGGGGTGCTCCGTCCGAATGTATCTAGCCGTAGGCTGCTGACTTCTCTCGCCAGGAAGTCTGCTAGATCGAGGAGGTTCGGTTCGGGGCCATTCGGGTCTCTGTGGTCCCTCTGCCGCCTAAAGCGCTCCTGACGAGCGGGCGGCAGCTTCTCCAGGATCCTTTCCACATTTGAGTTGGCGTAAAGTTCATACTTCCCCTTCTCTCTTTGCGCTCCCAACATCCCTACCAGGGACTGCACTCTGATGGACAGGTCGTCCAGTGCTCGATTGTCTATTGCTGGGGGTAAGCGGTCGATGTGTCGGATCTCCTGGATCACGTAATCCCATATGCGCCCATACCTCTGGTCCAATGCTACCAGCGCTGCTGTGTATGGGGTGGTGGAAGTCGCGTAGGCGAGCGCTATATTATGTGCGCGGGGCACCTTTAAGTGCTGCAGTAGGATGGCGTATTTGTGGCGTTCATCCAATACATCCACCAACATGGTCTCCAGACACATGCAGAGTTCTGTATACTGGGCCCGGTTCTCTTGGGTGAAGTCGGGTACCATAGGCGTGCCAATGTATGACGCTGACTGTGGATACATCGGCGAGCGTTGGGGGAGAGGCCTCCTAGGCGAGTCTCCTCCCGCTCCTTGGTATGGGCTGGTACCGGCAGTGTACCATGGCCCGCTTGTCCAGGTGCTGTTCCTCGGTGCGGGTCGTGCGTCGTGCTCACCCGTGTATAGAGTCGGGGGTCTGTAGCGCAGCTCCGCGGGAGTATAGCCTGGGCTGTACCGGACCTCCTGGTCCGGTAGAGTACTGTGCTGTCTTCGGGCGCGGTTCTCCTCCTCTTCCTCTTCGTCTTCAGTTATGTCATCCAGTGCTTGTAGTCTCTGGTTTAGCCTCTCCACAGGATATGCTGCTCCTTCCCGGTTGCTAGGTCTCGCTTGGACCGGTGGGGGGAGGTGGTCTGTGGGGGGTATAGACCTCGTCTGTTGGTCAAGTTCAGGGTTGTTTACTCGGCTAGGGGATGCCGCCCTGGAGGTGTGTCTAGACGAGTTCCTGGAGCCTCTGGCGGAGGGAGAGGGTGTTGTCCGTCTGATCAGCTGTTCTATTAGTTGCGCTTGCTGTCTGTCGCGCTCTGCGTCCCGTAGAGCACCAGCAGCTGCTCGCTGGCTGTCTGCTCGGTCTCGGGCCACATTCTCTTCCATCTGAATGCGTCTTATTTCCAGGCGTATGTGCTCTTCTTCGCTCCGTTGCTGTAGCTGCAATCGATCGCGTTCACCCTGGAGTCTATCGCGTTCAGTAGAGGCTTTCAGGCTGACGAGGAATGCCTGCTGTAGGGTCCTCTCTGCCTCGCTGGGAGAAGGCGGTTGTATAGGGGAGCCTTCCCTCGGGGTACTCCTTGCGGAGCCTTGGAGCTCTATCTCCACGGTGCTCTCCCCGTCTTCTTCCGTGCCGAGTTCTCTCTCGGTAGCGTTGTATTCCTCCCGGGACTCATCGGGGACTACTTCTTCAGTACTGGCGGGGTGTGAAGTCATGTCTGGTTCCCACTGGTCCCCACCGTGAACTTGGTCAGTTACATTAGAGCCCGTAGGGGCCTCTATGGTCGGGGTAGTCTGGGCGTTGGGGTTAGACATACTTTTACTTTCTAGTTTTACCGCGTTTACTGTTAGTAGAAGACTAGGTTGTTGACTGACAGCGTAAGCCTCTAAGTACTGAGGGAGCCGTCGTTCGCGCTGCGGGCGTTGGTTAGGAGGATCGTTTCGTGGAGTGTTCATCATAGGCCATTTCAATATTAATAACACTATATTAATATTACACTAATTACCCTCCGGCTCGAAGGACCAATTGTAACTGAGGGGTACAATTCCCTGACTGTATTACTAGATATGATACTTACTACCACTACCTTTGTACTTAATATTCGGCCACCCAGTACACGGCATAAATATATTATCATGAACACTCTCACGTAGATGAAACGGATCCAACACAAATGTACGAATTAGAAACAGGTCTTTATTTCCTACACAGCGATGGTGTGTAGAATAAGCACTTAATCACTTAATTACATTTATGAATTGAAATAGTATGCACTTTTATGGCAAGGAGTATTCGTCGGTATATCAATAGATAATGTCCAATCTCTGAAGGCGCAGGTGGTAAATATACGACCTGGAATAGTTAAGGAATAACAGCAATGATACTTTAATGATTATAGGCTGGATACACTAGAGGGGGTTAATCCGGTCGCTTGTAAGCCGACAGGAGTAGGAGGGGGGGGGGGGGTAGAATCCAGCTGCCTCGTCCGGCCAAGGGCATCCCAGGTGAACCCACTGTAGTGCCGTTCAATGCGCCGGCGATCCTTGGACCACAGATGAAAGCAGGTGGACTCTTTGTGGGCCGGCTCTCTCCGGTCCACGGGGGAGAGACGGGAAGAGACCTCGTCTTGCAGAGCGTCTCCTCACCTTGCGTCCTCTCCAGGGGGGGGGGTTCCACCACACGGCAGTGTCGGGGGTCTTTATCCATGGAATAATCAACGTATCCAAAGCATAATCCGTGCCTGGGAAGGCGGGCTGTCGTCGGTAGAATAATCCGGTATACAGGTCCACTCGCTCGTCGGCTCTGGGGCTCCTCGGGTGCAGCTTCACATAGGGTCAACCACCCTGGGTAAGCAGCCAGTTCTCTGCCCGAAACGATGGGGTACTGACTACGGTAGTATTCTCACCGCACGAAGCACTATATATTAACAGACTATTATTAGCTTAATAGACTACGTCCAACTCGACGATATAGTGCCAAATATGACTATTCAAATATTAATATACACGATGTCTCAATACCGATGGTAGGCCGAACTTGGCCTTACTCCCACACGTGGCATCGCGGGGAGGCTTTACGTCTGTGACTCTATTGGAGGGTAAGAAACTGGACTGAAAAGAAAGTCCTACTTTAGTAGCGCAGTATATATACGCACTATGAACAAATAGTCCCATTAGTGGTGCGGTAGCCAAATTCCTACGCGGAACTAGGACTTGTTCGTACATGTCGAGCGGTACGTTTGAACTGGGTCTGAGGGGTATGGCAGCCTGGCACCAAGGTCTCGACCAATAGTAGAATGGAGACTATTATGGGATGTTCAGTAGGCTAGAATGGATATTCAATGCATATTGTACAAGGAATATACAAGGGATATCAGGGAATATTAGAGAATATACAAATACAATTAAATATATATATATAAATAAATATATATATTCGGTTTAATCTGGCCCTTCACAACATACATCATATCGTGTGCTTTTAATCTTGTACATCATATCTTGTCCTTTTAATCTTGTAACATCTTGTTCTCTCTTTTATACACACACATATACACACACACATCTCACTCAATC
>NC_140179.1:68527537-68610037 GCF_963971535.1 Notolepis coatsorum
GGAGTTGGTGCCTGCCGGGACATCATGGGTGATACATCGATGCGAGTGGCATGCGACACGCAGGCCCATGATGGAGACATATTCAACGCGCATAGAGCGGCGTTGTGGTACAAACTCAGGAATCAATATCCATCACGTATTAATCCGGCAAAACTGGCAGGCAACCCCATAATGGAGACGGAAGGGCCTGGCGCCTATGTGAACAAAAGGAGTGGAGAGGTGAGCTAGGACACAACCCAGAAATTGACCCGTTGCAGAGAGCGATGTTTAGAGAAAGTGTGATGAGAGGGCTTCCAGAGGTGGTTAAGAATAGACTGGAAGACGTGGTGGGGTTAATGGACATGACTTATCCTTTGTTCTGTGCACATGTAACACATAGTGTGGAGAAGCAAAGGGCTCAGGAGCAGAAAGTCAGGGATCAGGATAGAAATGACGCAAGGAAGTTAACTCAGCAACAACTGCAGCCCCAAAGGAGGCTGCAGGCAGTAATGGTGTCATCTGCTACCTCTCCACCCATGCAGGACCAGGGACCCCCGCCTGCACCTCAGGTAGTGAGAAGCTATGACGTATAACAACAAGACCATAACAATACCTGTATTAATTTCGGACAGCACCCCGCGCAATCTCTTGGGACGAGATGCAATGTGTAAACTAGGCTGTAAAATCCTATGTACGCCTGAGGGGATTCAAATTGAACAAGACGTGTACCAAATGATGTTACAAGGGACAGGGGAGAAAGAGGCCACTGTGTTCTGGCTGGGCAACATAGATGCAGAGCTGCAAAGGGTCTGTGACCCCTGGGAGCCATTTCTGAAAACCCAACTGCCTCAGTCTAGACAAACAAACATGGAGGCACATTGCACACTACAGTATTTGACGAATAGTGACCTAGTTAGGAACAAGGCATGGTTGCAGGGACAGCCCGAGCAGGTGCAGATTAACTCATCTACGATAATTGTAGGGAGACAGGGCGCGGCGTTGAGGGTTAACACAAGTAAGTATCTACGGGAACAACATAGACTAAGAGACGCCGCCCCACACATCACTCTGAGAATAAATCCTGGTTACGAATCCGAACATCTAGGTTCAATGATACAGGAATCCGAGACTCAAAGGTGGGTCTCCACGGAATCTCCGCTAATTTGGAACAGCGCAGATGGGAGTTTCATAAAAATAATGATTTCCTTTTCAGTTTTGGCAAAACCGCAAGTAATCAGATTACCAGGAGACCCTTGCGTTATTCCAGAGGCGGATGCTTTGCTGGAACAGGACATGTTGGCGCGCACCCCAGAACGGTTGTGGTCAAAACACGACACAGATGTGGGTCTAATATTGTCGGCACAGCCAGTGAAAGTCAGGTTAAAGAAGGGTTGTAGACCACCCTTTATCAGACAGTATACGATGAAGCCAGAGTCGGAGGAAGCTATATCACATCAGATTGAGGGACTGTTAAAGGCAGGAGTGCTCGTCCCTTTCAAATCCAGATGTAATACACCTATCCACCCAGTGCTAAAGGCGGACAGGGCTAGATACAGACTGGTACACGATTTGAGGGCGGTGAACGACGTGGTGTCTGGACCAGAGGCGGAAGTCGCTAATCCACACACCCTCCTGACAAACATCCCGAGTAGCTCGCAGTACTATACGGTCATTGATCTCACGCAGGCATTCTTCAGTGTTCCATTGGAAAAAGAGTCTCAGTATCTGTTTGCTTTTACCCACAGGGGGAAACAATACTCTTACACCCGGTTGCCACAAGGGTTCGCGCACTCGCCACATTACTTCTCGAAGGCGCTCAAGGAAGACTTGCAAGGAGTGTGCGACACACTACTCAGCACGGTCTTACTGTATGCAGATGACATTCTAATCTGCTCGGATACACGTCAGCAGTGCCATGAGGACTCCATCAAAGTTTTGAGTGGATTGGCCGTGGGAGGCCACAAGGCATCCCGTTCAAAACTGCAGTACTGCCAGCCAAAAGTTGAGTACTTGTCTCGCGTCATTCAAAAGGGCATAAAAAACATCTCACCCACGCAGCTCGAAGCTGTATCCAAGGCACCTAGGCCATTGACGGTCCGACAGATGATGACGTTTTTAGGGATGACTGGGTACAGCTCTGAGTGGGTGGAGGACTATACGATAGCAACAGCGCCGTTGAGGATGATGATAAAAGAGGCGGGTACAGACAAGCTTCGCGCTCCCTTGACATGGACCGAGGAGGGGGAGGACGCGTTCATAAACATTAAGCGTCTGTTGTTACAGGCCCCTGCCCTGGCGCTGCCGGATTATGAGAAGTGTTTCCACCTATTCGTCTCACATAGAGCGCAGCATGCGACAGCTGTCCTGACTCAAACACAGGGGGGGAGTGGGAAAAAACAACCGATAGCATATTACTCTAGAGCTCTTTCGCCGGTAGAGCAGGGTCTGCCACCTTGTTATCAGGCCCTGGCCGCAGCACATTTGATGTATGAGAAAGCAACGGCCGTGACAATGGGATATGACATTTGCATTTGGACACATCACAAATTGGCAAACTTGATTGAAAGAGGCAAATTTGTTCTGACCAGCCAACGGCAACAGGCTTACATGAGGCTCCTGCAGTACTCGGATGTTACGATAAAAACATGCCACGGCAGTAACCCGGCGGATCTGGTACCACTCCCGAGCGAGGGTCAACCGCATGAGTGCGAGGTGGAGGTATAGGCTTTCGTGAAACTCCGTCCTGATTTGGGAGTCGACCCGCTCGCGATAGCAGAACTCTCGCTTTTTGTGGATGGGTCCTGCTATCGGGAGGGGGAAAATTTAAGGTCAGGATACGCCGTCGTACAGTGCAAACCTAACGGAGAAACACTAACAAGAAAGGCCGGACAATGCATGCAACCATATTCGGCCCAGCTTGCAGAACTAATAGCACTAACAGAAGCATGCATAATAGCTAAAGATCGCACGGTTAACATCTTTACAGACTCTGCTTATGCGCATGGCGTATGCCACCTATTCGCGGCCATTTGGAAGGCAAGAGGCTTTAAGAAATCGGACGGCTCACCGATCCTTCACCACAAGCAGGTTGTGGCGCTTAT
The DNA here is from genome assembly GCF_963971535.1 of Notolepis coatsorum. Classification (NCBI taxonomy): domain Eukaryota; kingdom Metazoa; phylum Chordata; class Actinopteri; order Aulopiformes; family Paralepididae; genus Notolepis; species Notolepis coatsorum. Next base: position 68,530,618 of record NC_140179.1, read on the forward strand.
TCAGGCTGTAAAGTTGCCCAAAAGCATTGCTATCGTAAAGTGCCAGGCACACAGAAAAGACCTGTCCTTTGTGACGACGGGAAACAACGCGGCGGACGAGGCCGCGAAGGCGGCGGCTGCGGTGCCGTCCACGGCTGTTCTGATGTTTGCGGCCGAACTGACGACTGAGGTAACTGAGGATAATTTGAGTGATCTTCAGGACTCAGCCACGCAGGCCGAGAAACAGTCGTGGACGGAGAGGGGGGCTGTAAGGGGGGCAGATGGTCTGTGGAGGAGTCATAACGGTTTGATAGTCGCCTCCATCGATCTTCTGTCCTTGGTGATACCTGAGGCTCATGGTGTTGATCACTGTGCAAGAGCAGAGACCCTGAAACGAATCACGAAAATGGGATTTTGGTCCCCAAAGCTTCAGGCACAAATTGACGTTACACTAGCCAGGTGTTTAACATGCTTACAGGGCAATGTGCGCAAAGGAGTACCGACAGTGGCGGCTTACACACCCCTCCCTGAGGGACCATTCAGACACCTGATTATGGACTACACAGATTAGGGAGGGGGTAGGCACCCCGAACCTCTAGTCTGTAACAGGCGGCAGTGGGCTCGCAAGAGTCTGGGCGCACGTTAAACACAATCCTATAGTGCTGGGGAGAAACTGAAGGCCCTCGTGCGTAACGAGGTATGAAATAACATACCACTGTGGTACCGTCTAGTCGGCCCAGGAAACGTTGCACGTAAGTTGGTGTGGGCACTGGGTGGTACGTGGGCGACAGTCCACACCTAGGAGCAGGGCGGTGCACCGTAGGGGGCACAGCTCCTGCCGTGAACAGGCAAGGCTGGCGAAAACGGTCAATATTTCCATGCCCGGAGCAAGCGGGGTGGGGACAAGACCGTCGGTTTCTAAACTGAGTGGCTGATAGGTACTACGGACAGTCAGCCGCTTGGGGTCCTGACTTGATGACGGACTATGAGGTCGCTATCGACTGGGTCGCCAGCCGGTTGGGAGAGCGTTATGACCCTGTTTATAGTCACAGACACGCGGGATGTGGGACCGTGAGTGACTGGACAGCAGTGGCATGAATGCACCTGGCTCAATGTACAGTCAGGCCACAGTAACCTTACTAACCGATACAGGGTTAGTAGGCGAGTTGTGCTTCTGTGATCAGCAGGTTTGAAAAGAACCACTGGGAAGCAGAAGGGTAAGGGGTGTCAATTCAGAGGAATCTGGATTGTCTCTCCTAAGGTTGGAAAGGGACCCAGCCTTAAACTGCACCTGAAGGTAAAATAAGGGGACTGCTTCCGTTCATGAGAGGAGACCTTACCGCCGGAAGTGGAGACCTGCATCTCTGTTGGGGGAGAGGGGCCGACGTCGGACAAGGCAGTCCTAAGAAAGGAGCTGGTTGTTGCGTCGTAGCGGACTGCCTAAACCTTACGGGGAGAGGTGCATCTAAGTAGGGGAAGGAGTGCATCCGAACGGGAGGAGGGTACTCTTAACTGGAAGGAGGTTAAAAGGGTCAAAGCGATGATAACGCCAGTGCAGGGCAAATGATACCTCCTGGTAGTAGAGGACTGCTTTAGTCGCTGGATTGAGGCCATTCCATCTAAACACAAGAACGCGGACACAGTGATCAAGTTCCTGTGTCGCGAGGTCATTCCGAGATTTGGAATTCCCACGATATTACAAAGCGATAATGGCCGCGAGTTCATCGACAAGGTGGTTAAAGGGCTGATGCAGAAATTAGGTATAAGACAGCGCCTTTCCTGTGTCTATAGTCCCGGGTCGCAGGGAAAGGTGGAAAGGGCCAATCTGGTAATTAAAAACAAACTGTTGAAAATCTGTATGCAAACTAAGCTTAACTGGATTGATGCTTTGCCACTTGCGCTGATGACTATTAGAAGCAGCGTAAACCGCCAAACACAGCTAACACCGCATGAAATGCTTACAGGCCGCAGCATGCCAGCACCGCCATTTAGACACCTGGCTAGGGGCCCGGCATTAGATATTTTTGAGCAAGATCTGAAAAAATATCTTCAGCAAGTGACTAAAATACATGAAGCTGTGTTTCGACAGGAGCAGAGAAAGGAGAAAAGGGGGGTGAAGGAGGCGGAGAAGGAAGCCACCAAACCGAGGCTGATCCCTGGGGACCTGGTCTTCGTAAAGGTCCACAAGAGAAAGTGGTCATCACCCCGGAGAGAGGGCCCGTACGAGGTGATCCGATCAACTGGAACGGCAGTCCAAGTCAAAGGATCAGCGACCTGGTTCCACTTCAATCACTGCATAAAGGCCAGCGGCGATCTCTTGGGGGATACAATCGATCGCAGTTATGCAGAACCCGACATGGAGGGCCCGAGACTGCAACTGGAAGGTGCAGTGCCTGCTGATGCTCCCGCAGATGTTGGCAGCAGTGTGCGGACGGTCGGCCGGGGGCAACGACGTCATTGAGAACCGTCACGGTCGACCCGTCCTTGAGGATGACGGGTTTGAGTGGGTAGGAGTCCCACGGGGTCCCGCTCAGGCTCAAGTACCGGCAGGCTTTCATGACCAGGCTCAGAATCAGGCGCCCCCTCTGCCCTCCATCGAGGAAGGGGGGGAGAAGATAAGACTACAACCAAAAGGGGTGTTTCCCGGAGGACCGCAAGGGCATGTTTTTGATTTTGACCATTCCCCCGTTACAGGCGGGGATACTTACCACTATACTAACGAGGATCGGGTTGTGAAATGTGCGGTGTCAATGTTGGTGTCAGCAATACGCCCTCAGCAGTATCACAATATGTGTGTAATCATCATCCATTGGAGTGCAGAGCGTAACAGAATGAGATTGAGTTTAGGGGTGGGACGGTGGACGGTGACGCTAAAAGAGGCAACGAAGTTCTGCTCGCTACCATCTGCCTCTAAATACTACTTAAGATCCGTTTCATGTTGGGCAGCTGAATGCACGGTGCGCATAGACCGTCCTGAGAGGCATATAGTGCGTGCATATGCCAACGCTACATTGACGGAGGTAGTAGACGTGGACGGGAGAGCTGACGTCTCCATTTGCGCAACTGCGGTGGGGGTAGATAGGAGGGTTGAGCCTGTCCCGAACCAAGCACAGGGGACAGGGGTGAGGGGAAAAAGGGAGGTCAAGGACACTGAGTCGGAAGAGGTGGGGGGACAGGATATGTTCCAGAGGACAGCCGGAACGTTGAGGGACTCAGTGGGCTCACTCTGGGCCAGGTTGAGGGGTTTGCTTCCTCCCGGGGAACAAGATGGGGGCGACTATGACTATGACGAGGAAGACCCGGAGGCTGACCCGATGTATAGGGCGGCTTTAGGGAATGAGTGGTTTAAGTGGGTCCAGTACACGAGCGCGCAGAATCAGATAGAGGATTGTTATGTCTGCTCCAAGGCACGTCCGGATAGGCTGCTGGTGAAGGGCACGAAGTTCAGTTGGGCTCAGTGTGACAGGGACGCAGAGGCATGGGAGGGGCCCCATAATAGTCGCCCTTGGTGCGAGGCAGAGTGTTTGGGGTTTCTCGGCTCTAGTCGTTTTAAGGCGGCAGGAAACGTCACGGATTTCAAGGATGTCACTATGCGGGAACGTTGTAGGAAATTGGATGTACGTGTGCAGGGGGTAGCGACGGGGTTGCCAATACCCAGAGGTGTCAAACTATGGCTGACCAAGGATTTCGAGTGCTTGCAAAAGGAGGGGACCCGGGACGTAGGGGAGGCGGCAGAGGGGCGGTGCACTACTATTTGGAGCATCACGACTAACTGCACGAAAGAAGGAAAGTGTGGACACGGGGTCGTGTTAAAGGGAGTGGATACCAACCCACGGCCTGTAGCTTGCCCTTTTCATGTCCAGGATATAGCACTGGCGGACCAATACTGGCTCTGCGGCGGTAGGAGGTTGAGGAATACACTTCCTTTAGATTGGTCAGGTAGATGTGCCCGGGTTCAGGCGATCATGCCAATGGTGGTCATACCATTATCAGTGACGGAAGGACCTTCTGAGTCTCCTATCTCTCGAACGAAGCGTAGCTACAAGGCAGACCCAAGGGTGTATCTGGACAGCATAGGACAGCCAAGGGGCATTCCAGCCGAGTTCATGGCTAAGAATGAGATTGCGGCAGGGTTTGAGTCTATTCTGCCATGGATATCGGTCAATAAGAACACCGGGTGGATCAACTATTTGTTTTACAATCAGCAGCGGTATCTCAACTACACCGAGGAGGCGTTGGATGCAATGGGGGACCAGATGCACGCGACCAGTACGGTGGCGTGGCAGAATAGACAGGCTCTGAACTGGTTAATGGCAGAGAAGGGTGGAGTCTGTTCCATGTTTGGACAGTACTGCTGCACATTCATTCCGACGAATGTGGGGCCAGGGGGAAAGTTCTCCGAGGCCATGGCTAAGCTGAAGGATTTGAGGGAGGAGTTGAGGGGGAATTCTGGCCGGAATGAAGAATGGTGGGGGAGTGGGGTGTTGGAAAGATTGGGACAGTGGGGAAGCATAGTGATGCAGACGGGGATATCCATTGGGGTGGCAGGGTTGATATTGGTTCTCCTTTTCTGTTGTGGTATGCCTCTCTTGGGTAGGCTGGTAACTTCACACGTAACGAGCCGAATGCTGAGGGTGGGGCAGAAAGAGATTGAGCCACAAATCGGGCCATGCCCTCAGCTTTATGCTGCCTTAGAGGGAGACGAGGGGATAGAGGATTAGGGGTATGGTGAGGTAGGGACATTTTTCTTTCTGTTTGGTTCAGTTTTGTTTGTTTTATTCCTTTAACTAGGCGTATGGTGAGGAAGGGACATTTTCTTTCTGTTTGGTTCAGTTTTGTTTGTTTTATTTCTTTTACTTCAAAAAAAAAAAAAAAAAAAAAAAAAAACATGTAAAGGTTTTTTGAAGACATTTTGTATTGGTTCTTTCCTTTAAGAGTGACGGGGGATGGTCTGAGTGATGGTTTATTTTTTATTATTTTTGTTTATTTTACTCATGGTCCTGGTCAAACCGGAATGGGAAGGGGTATCGGTATGGAATGGTACGGAGTGTCGGTTCTGAGCCTGAGGAAGCATTGAGAAGAAGTGTTCTGGGGATCGGTTCTGGGGACTGAAGGGACAAAGGGGGGGGCTGACGCAGTGGGCAAGATGGGCACCTCCCGTCGAAGATGGGGGGACACGTGGTGAGGTCGGGACCAGCGCCTCCCGTCCAGGCATGGGGACATGCTTCTACGGGGACTGGAGGTGTGGCGTGGTGGTTGCTGTATTGGCAAAATGTGACTTTTGGCAATACGGTGAAGAGACTATGGCGTGGGCATGGAAGGGGGGCTGAGCGATGGACACTAGGACTCAATGTTATGGAAGAGACAATGTAATTTTTTTTGGGGGAGGGATGTTCTATGTTTAGTTCTGACGGTCAACTTCTCCTTTCCCTGATGAGAGTCGCGGTTTCCGGCCGGAACTGTGGCTCATTTGGTAAGCGGTGGAGGTTGGGGGGATTTGTCTGTCAAGTTAGGATTATAAATTGGTTTTTTTTTTTTTTTTTTTATGTTTTATTATTACTCTTGTTTTGAGCGGTTTTGTGTTTATTGTGAGAACGGTAGTCAGCCTTTGTTGGTCCGTTAGGGGTCCAGTGAATGAAGTAAGCGTTCTTGTTTATTTAGACATTTAAAATGTATTAGGTTTCTTGTTTAGATTAGGCATTTAAACTTTTATTATATAAATATGGTGTCTCGTTTAGTTAGACGTTCACATTTTCTTGGTTATATGATTTGGGTGGGACTAGGGATAGCCCCAAATGGGGGAATGTTGGGGAAAATGTGTATATGAAGTGAACTAGTTTAATATAGGTCAACTAGCACTACTGAAAGACGGTCCGGCTGATGTTCTTAAAACAACTTTGAGATAGACAGATAGACATTTCAGTACATCACGTCGTGTGCTTTTAATCTTGTACATCATATCGTGTGCTTTTAATCTTGTACATCATATCTTGTCCTTTTAATCTTGTAACATCTTGTTCTCTCTTTCATACACACACATATACACACACACATCTCACTCAATCATACACACACTCATTGTAATCTTGACTCTCTCTTTCATACACACACATATACACACACACATCTCACTCAATCATACACACACTCATTGTAATCTTGACTCTCTCTTTCACACACACACATATACACACACACATCTCACTCAATCGCATCTCTCTTCGATGTTAAATCTATGTGTCATTTTAATGTACGTCATGTCATATCTGATATAATATGTCACGTCATCATATCTGTCATGGGGGGGCAGGGCTGAGAAGGGATTTATCTGACGAAGCACAGGGGTTGAGAAGTCAGAGTGTTTTTGTTCAAGCTGTGGTCCGTCTGCTCGATCCATAGCTCTGCTGTTAAAACTTTCTTTCATTAAACAAATTGCCTGTTGAAATTGGAACTATCGTCTCCTGCTGTGTTAACAACCATCAGCCACAACAGTTCCAACATTTCTTTTTTACGTTTAATTAATTTATCCACTTTGGATGGTGTGTATGTATATGTATGTATTGTGCTGTATAATGACAATACATTTTAATCGAATCTCATTTTGAAATCGCTACCTGTTGAGTGGATCAGCATGGTGCAATGCAATCACCTCCGAAGCTGTCTGCCACTGTCGTGTCCATATAGGCAGCATAGCGATTTCAAAATGAGATTTGTTTAAAATGTATTGTCATTATACATCGAGGAGGTGAAAAAGAACAACCTGACAGCGGTACTGTGCTTTATCGACTTCAAAAAGGCTTTTAACTCGATACACAGAGCCGTGATGATGAGGATACTCAAGGCCTACGGAGTCCCTCCCAATCTACTCCGGGCCATAGGGACCATGCACACGGGTACAAGGGCCAAGGTGGTAACCCCAGACGGCAACAGTGAAGAATTTGACATACTGGCTGGAGTGATGCAAGGGGACACCCTTGCCCCCTTCCTTTTCGTCATAGTCCTCGACTATGCGCTCAGGAAGGCCATCAATGGACGGGAGCAGGAACTTGGTCTCACAATAACCCCAAGGAGATCGAGACGACACCCCGCCATAGTCTTAACAGACCTTGACTACGCGGACGACATCAGCCTGCTCTCTGACCACGTGGAGCAGGCACAGGAACTCCTGTGCAGAGTGGAGACGGAGTGCGCCAAGGTTGGCCTTAGGCTAAATGCCAAGAAAACCGAGGTCATAATGTATAACATCCTCCCGGATCATCCACCTCTAAGGACAACAGGAGGCTTTGCTCTAAAGGAAGTCAATGATTTCAAATACCTGGGCTCGTGGGTCAACTCGTCCGAGCAAGACCTTAAAGGGAGGAAGGCGCTTGCGTGGAGGGCTCTGAACGGCATGACCAGTGTGTGGAAATCCAACCTCCCCCGTCAAATCAAGCTCAACTTCTTTCATGCAACAGTTGAGTCTGTCCTTTTGTATGGCAGTGAATGCTGGACCTTGAAGCCCACCCTGCAGAAGTCCTTGGATGGGTGCTACACCAGAATGATGCGTGTGGTGCTCAACATCAACAGGGATGAGCATGTCACTAATGCAAACTTGTATGGGGGGGTGCTAAAGGTGAGTGATAAAGTGGCAGTCAGGAGAATGAGGCTGGCAGGTCACTGCCAGAGACACCATGAGCTGCCAACCAGCAAACTTGTGCTGTGGGAACCAACACACGGGCATCGACCACGAGGACGTCCCACATTAACCTACGTGGACGTACTCAGGAGAGATGCGGGAACAGAATGCACCGGCGAGCTAGCCAGATGCATGGAGGATCGGGATGACTGGAAGCACCGATGGAGGGCCCGTCCGAGGACGACCTAGATACAGCACAAGTACAATACACCATCCAACCAGAGTAGATAAATTAATTAAACGTAAAAAAATATATATATTTGAACCAAGAGTGATTTTAACCTATGACCATAGTATCCACAGCCAGCAGACTAACGAGTTGAGCTAATCAGTCAGATGTTAAAACTTAGTGACTAATCCATGATTTACACTTGTGCCAATTGCGTTTGTCCCTAATCTTTAGTATTGGCATTAATAAATCAGATGTCATGCTAATATGTCATGTTCTACAGTAAGACTTACTACTGTGATACCCATTAAAACAGTCATTCGAATAATAGAAGCCTACTTTGCTGGAATGATTCATTTCAAAGTGCGTGTGTGTGCGTGTGTGCTTTTGTGCGTGCGCTCGCACGTTGAGGCTCACTAAGCCTTTCTCTACGCATTTCTTGAGCATTTCTTTATCCACTCTGGTTGGATGGTGTATTGTACTTGTGCTGTATCATAACAATACATTTAAATCTAATCTTGTTTTGAGAGCAGTCGCAAATCGCTTCCCGTTGAGTGCAATGCCGACTCGCTACTTTCCCCTGTATACTCGTCTTGACAGCCTAGAATATGACACGGCCACTGTTGACGTCACGGTTCGCAAGGAAAAAACAACTATTTTCCGGTGCCAACTGAGCACCGATTTGTCACGTTCTGAACCAATTAATTCCGGTCTGAACGCGCCAGCCGGTGCGAGATTACGTTCGGGAACCGGCTCCAGCAATATAATCTGGGCCAAGCATGATACATTTTAAAGTCTTAATAGAAGTTCTACTAGTGTTCTAGTGAAGTTGTGGAAAATCGGTGGCTGCCTTTGTTTTTTTTATCTCTCACAGACTAATTACTGTACGCTCCTCTGTGTCTGCTTGTGGACTTTGGGCACTTTTGAAAGTGAGAGCTGAGATCTGATATCTGGAGGCAGTTTTACTCAGCGGATAAAACAGGAGGAATGGGGCAGAAGAGATGTCTCAGTGTTCGGCGTCTAGACTGGAGTGTGTTTGTCTGGCTTCATGTGTAGGTTTTTAACACTTTGATTGCCGGAAGACGCTTTTAGGCGTCCTTCCCCGCCATGCTCAAGTTGCCGAAGACGCCGTAACTCGTCTTTGATATCAATATTTCAAAAATCTGTGATCGGATTCATATTTCCCATCCGCTGGCCTGAGACCCACCAAAAAGCCCCACAGAACCCTCTAGCGGCTCAAGAGCGCCATCTGGTGGCCGATCGGCGCAATCGCCAAAGAGGATGTTACATGGACGATGTGCTATTCGCCCATATTACTTCCGGGCACTCGCTATAGGTTCCGGCACTCTAGCTCGTCACAATACATAGCGATCCGTTGCGAATAACTCGATAAACAACATGATTTGGACGTATATACTATTATACAAGCTGGGAATGGACCCGATATTTCTATATCCCATAATAGGAAAATGTCTGTTCCACGCTCATCGCCCAACGGCGCGAGGAAGATACGGTAAGATTCAGCGTTATTTTTGAACGTGTTCGATATAAACTGCTCTGATGATCATATCACCCACACTAGATGAATGATATAACGCTGCCCACGGAAGTATAAACAATCCCCCGCCCATCCGGTCATCATCAGATGATACGTAGAAACTTCTAGAAGTACGTCCAATTGAAATTTTTGATCTCGCACAGATTCCTACCAAACTGTATTTCATCATCAATATAATGCATTTGGGGCTATAAATCACGTTCTGGAGAAAGCTGCAGAAAGAGATGAAAACATACTTATACTTTAGACCATATTTTACTATGAATATGTGAATGAAAAAGTTTAACGTTGCTACACAATGAACAATACATATAGGACCTTGAATGGGCCCTAATAATGGCAATCTGGCAATAGAATTTAAAAAGTTATAGCTCTGCAAAGAAGGGGAACTTATCCATGTTAAATAGAGCTGGCAACGGATGGTATATCATGAATTTAGCCTTAGGCAATCAAAGTGTTAAAACGCAGCTTCGGGGGGTAAATAGTGGCATATTAATGCTCTAGTCTACCCCATTTTTAATCCAAGCCAAAGCAGTTTCTGAATCCCTTTCTACACACAGCCCTGGCAATGTGCTAGAAAGAACGAATAGGCTGAGTTTGGGAAGAATAAACCTGCCTGAAAAGCCAAGCCATAAATCTTGTGTAAAAAGGTTTTCATCCAGCATCCATAGAGACAGTTGTTGTTGTTGTTGTTGTTGTTGTTGTTGTTGTTGTTGTTGTTGTTGTTGTTGTTGTTGTTGTTAGCCTTTAGTTGATGGTGTGAAGATTTTCTTTCAGTGCACAATCTTCAGTCCTTGGGGCTTTTCACATGTCCAACCATAGAAAATGTCTTCTTTTCATTCCTTGTACTGCACAAATCTACAGAGTGAAAGTCCTTCAAGTAACCCTCCCCCAACCGCCCTTGCTCTTACGCACGTACACCACACACAGGGCCACCTGGGAGAAATGCGAGTCCCTGTGCGAGATTTAAACGCAAGCCCCCCCCCCCCCCCCCTAAAGGTTTAAAAGAAATATATAAAAATATATAATATATATATATATATATATAAATTTTTCATACAGTCAACATATTCTTAAATAATAGCGCTGCCCGAGGCTGGGCATGATACAGTCAACATATAGCAAGAGAGAGAGAGAGAGAGCGAGAGAGAGCTCCCGTTCTACAGTCAATATACAGTGTTATCGCTTTGTAACACTGTACAAATTTCTCCACAACACACATGTACAAGTGGCAGTAATGCAGAAAATCCAGCAAGGGAAGAAGCAGTGTAGAAAACAGGTGGAGTTTTTGCCTAGCAATGGGAATGCTTTGGCTGTACTGTGTAGATAGAAGTACACACTCTAGTGTTGATGTCTTTGTTTACAAGGCTTCAGGTATGGTTGCTCTGCTACAAACACAGTAGAGCAGCTGTGTGCACATCCAACCTGTTTTAGGCCAGGTGCAGGATAAAACTAAATGTGACTGAAGGAAAAATTGCAACGAACTGACCGACACAATTGACAACTATAAGCAATGCAATGCTCAGAGACAGAGAGAGAGAGAGAGAGAGAGAGAGAGAGAGAGAGAGAGAGAGAGAGAGAGAGAGAGAGAGAGAGAGAGAGAGAGAGAGAGAGTCTGTGATGATCCAGACAGAGAGAGTCTGTGGTCCAGAGAGAGAGAGATGAGTCTGTGGTCCAGACAGAGAGAGAGAGAGAGAGAGAGAGAGAGAGAGAGAGAGAGAGAGAGAGAGATAGAGAGAGAGAGATGAGTCTGTGGTCCAGACAGACAGAGAGAGAGAGAGAGAGAGAGAGAGAGAAAGAGAGAGAGAGAGAGAGAGAGAGAGAGAGAGAGAGAGAGAGAGAGAGAGAGATGGGTCTGTGGTCCAGACAGAGAGAGATAAGCAAGACAGCTAAGATGAGCCCCTAAAGGATATTCAACTTTTAATGGACGAACAAAACAGAAGGAAAAGATAACTTCACAAAGGCAACATGAATATACATAGATCCAAAAGGACAACGATCAACACTTAAATCTAAAGAGAAGAGGGTTTATACCAGAGAAAACAAAGTAGCAAGGAGCCAACGGCCGACATCAGCTAAATAGGCTAACTGCAAATAGAGTAGCCAGGTACTGACACCAGGTACACACCGTTAGCTACGACAGCTAGCCGGCCCGTTTGGCTCAATATAACATTAGCTACGTTAGCTAGCCGGCCCACTTTGGCTCAATATAACATTAGCTACGACAGCTAGCTGGCCCGTTTGGCTCAACATAACGTTAGCTACGTTAGCTAGCCGGCCCGCTTGGCTCAACATAACGTCTACGACAGCTAGCCGGCCCGCTAGCTCAACATAACGTTGGCTACGATAGCTAGCCGGCCCGCTGGTCCAACAGAACGTCAGCTACAATAGCTAGCCGGCCCGCTGGCTCCACATAACGTTAGCCAACATAACGTTAGCCTTAGCCACGATAGCTAGCCGGCCCGAGCGAGAGAGAGAGAGAGAGAGAGAGAGAGAGAGAGAGAGAGATCTCCACGGCGGGAATAGAATAGAGTGCATTAAAAACTCACCAAACGTCCAAGAGGATGGAGACAACCGCGTGGAGTTGACGAAGTTCATCTGCCGAACGACCGTCCTCTTCATCTTGGCATAACAATGCTGCACGCGCTCTCTCTAGGTTAGCTAACGCTAGTTAGCCTTTAGCTAAGCTACTAGCCGACATGACTATCCCGACTGAACCACACGTTAGCACTTGATATTATAACGTAGCTAAAGCTAACTAGCTGTCCCTGCCTTTAGCTAAGCCGACATGGCTAGCCTGACTGAACTTTCTAACATGCAACAACTTTCATCTTCAGTCCATCTGCCGAACGACCGTCCTCTTCGTCTTGGCTGGCATAACCTCCAATGCTGCACGCGCGAAATAGTCAGACGCAGCTGACGCACGCCGGCCGACTGTACACATGTAACCCCTCCCTTCGTTGAAACCAATAGTATGTCTGCTGCAGAGCCCCAGAGCTCCAATAGTGTATCTGCAGAGCCGCAAAGCCAGGAACAAGTCAGACACATTCTACAAACGTGTCTAATGTGAAATATATAAGCATATAAGCAAAACTAGATTTATGTCTGTGATGAAAAAGGGCCTCGCGGGAAGGGGGGCCTTACAAGTTGTACAGAACTTGTAAGTCGCTTTGGATAAAAGCGTCAGCTAAATGACTAAATGTAAATGTAAATGTAATGCAAAAAAATTAAAAATTAAAAGAAATAATAAATAATAAAAAAAAAAATTGTGCGAGGCCCCCCTTCCCGCGAGGCCCTGTGCGACCGCACTGCTCGCATACCCCCTGAGGCGGCCCTGACCACACAAATCACTCTTTTCTCTTATTTTTTTTTTTTTTAAATGGCCGTTGGAAGATTTGTCTGTATACCACAGGGGAGAATAACAGTAGCATATGTCTCAAGACAAGGGACAAATGACTGTCCTCACCTGTCACGCAGAAGGATGGATCAGACTCTCTGGAGGGAAGGAGGGTGACATACCACTCTCATGCTTTGTCATTCAAAAGCCTATTGGGGACTCTGGCGAAGAGCCATTTATCAGCATTCATCTTGACTACTCACAAGCCTAATGTGCCACATCATTATCCTCTGCTATTCTGTGTTGTTACTTCTGCGTAGTGTAAAGGTGCATTTCAATCATTTGTGTGCATTATGTGTGTTTTGTATGTCTGATCCGTGCATTTGATCCCATTTGGCTCAAACTTACTGGATAGGCTTTTCAGTCAGACAGTCAAGGATCTGCTGTTGATGGACTATTGAAGGCTGACCGTGCAGATTGACATCAAACGTTTAGCTTTAGAAGAAGAAGAATTATTTTTATTGTCAATGTACACAAGGCAATTTTAATTTGTCTTCTCGCATATTCCTCCTAGTTATATACATACTCAGTCCCCCACACATTTCACGTTGACGACACGTAGCGCATTACAGCCTCGACCACTAATCTTAAACTATCCTCAACCGAATAGAGGATGGAACGTATTCGATTGAAACTACACATGCAACGAAAGGAAAGGGGGTAAGTTATATGATTATCCAATAGTTGAACTATTGGAACACACAAGCGTGCTTACTCTGAGGACCAGACACGAGCAACAACCTTTTTTCCGGTAAGTATGAAATCCTAATGTAGCTGCATGACATAACTATCTTCTCATTTGCAGTGAATTACAGCTATCCCATATCGCTTGCGTGTTTATTTTTCATTACAGTACACAGTATAAGTCACATAAGTTTAAAAATAAGATGTTTAGGTTAACAAGTAGGTCGAGTCATGCCTCCTCTTTCCCAGAGTAACATTGATGAGATATGTATATTGTGTGGTTCTCTATTGTTATAAAGCATGTGTGTATATGCGATACAGGTGGGAAATTATAACACTATATTGTTACATCCTATGATGAAATTGATGAGGACCAGCTGATGTGTTTTGAGTAGAGCTGGGCATAGATACATTTTTTTAATCTAGATTAATCTACCTGCAATCCTGGAATTAATCTAGATTAATCTAGATTAAAATGGCTCAAAAAAAAAAAAAGTCTGCCGAAGGTGTTCAAAATAGGTGTGTTCTACCCAAATAATGACCAGAGGAGGAGATTTATCCTCTCCTCTTCATCTGAGGAGTTACTAGCTGTTCTATCTCCTTGTTCAACAGCATGAACATGTCTCTTCTTTTTGTAATTTCCAGTGTTTCTTTTAAAACCAGATTTATCGTAATTTTCTGTGCCCTTCCTTTGATGCCATTAACATTGTTACACTGATATTGACAGCTCTCTCCAGTGTCAAATCACTCTCTGTCAGTAGTTTCTTCTGTGAACCTTCATTTCTTAATCCACAGACAAACCTGTCTCTCAATGTGTCTTTTAGTGAATCTCTAAATTCACAATGCTGCTGACTGGTTGCTCACACACAGACTGCTGCAGAAGCAGGTTTCTCAACAAATTCAGTGCAAGCTCAGTGTAACAGTTCCATGAATGAATGAATGAATGAATGAAAACGTTATTTAACAGATTGCAGAATGGGTACAATACAGTACGGCTCAATACATACAATTGTTAAGGGGATGCAGACCAGAGAAAGACGTTTGTCTTGTTTACATCAGGGTCCCCCATTTTCATTTATTTGCTCCACATTGTCATTAGCCCCTTTCGTGACTGTGATGCACTGAGTGAATCCACAGTCACTTGCTCCTCAATAGGAAACCAACCTAGATTTACCATGAAGGACTGGTTCTGGCCGAACCGTTCGTTATACAAGAATCACAGAGAAATTACAAAGGTACTCACAGTTGCACAAGGATTTCGGACAGAGATAAGGGATGGTGCGCATGCGCTAGCTGTGATCACCCAACGGCAGAAATAATGCCGCTTTGAGCAGTTTATAAAAATTATTTAAAATGTTTATTAGCAACGCAGAGCTTTCAAACCATCCCGTATCTCTGTCCGAAACCCTTGTGCAACTGTGAGCACCTTTGAAACGTCTCTGTGATTCTTGTATAACGAACGGTTCAGCCAGAACCAGTCCTTCATGGTAAATCTAAGTTAGTTTCCTATTGAGGAGCAAGTGACTGTGGATTCACTCCGTGCATCACAGTCACGAAAGGGGCTACATTGTCATCAAACGGTCCAATATTTCCAATAACCCAAGCCATTTCTGTTGTAAACACTCACGATAGTCCAGTCGATCCTTCCTTTAGTGTGTAAAGTGGATTTCCTCCTCTTGTAGATGTTTCCCAGTGCCGCCCGTATCAACGTGAGCTAACATGCTAACTCGCTAACGTTAATAATGTAAACAAGGCTTGCAACGGACTTCTTTTTTCTTGCATTGCGCAGATTCAGACGTCCTCATCGCCGAATTGTGTTATATCCTGAGGACTTCTTAACCTCACCTGTATAACAATGATTACTGGACCACTACTTTAGTTTAACACATTATTCTGACTACAGCTCCGGTAGTGCAATCACTTCCTGGTACCACAGCTGGGAACTACGGCAAGTATTTAAGGACAATACAGACCCAACGTTGAGAAAAAGATTAACGGCGTCAATTATATTATCGCGCGACACTAGTCTCGCGATAACGCAGCACGTTAACGCCGTTAACGGCCCAGCTCTAGTTTTGAGTGAACAGGCAGTCAACGAGAATGCACCCAAACGAATAAAAAGAGTAGGAATCTAACATGTTTTTTTTGTGTTTACAGGAAGCAAGCAGACAACCAAACGGCAGGCTGATTAAACTCAAATTAAATTACAGAGCATTGTTTAGACACTCAAATGTATCACAAAAGACATACTACACTGAGACTCCAGTGATTTGCATGTTAATACAGACAGGACACAGACTGATTGATACCTGCTGCAGTCATTTAAATTGAGACTCCAGTAATTTGCATGTGCACATGAGATTCAGCTGAGGATGGTTTGGAGCTGAAAGACAACCGATTTACCATTTAAAATAAATCTACATCATGTTAATAAAGTTTACAGGAATAAAGACGATAGCAGAGTCGGCAATTGAAACCCACAGGGGAGGACATGAGAGAGACAAATCAATGCAAATGCCTATAGAGAAGACCATCCACTCTGACCACTAGTAGGGGCCTCAATTATGAAGTATCACTTTAGATGCAGATTTTCTCGTTGTTCCCACCGAAACTCACCTGACAATGGATGGTAACAAAACACAAAATGCAATGAATGCAATGTTTTAAAATGAACTTATCCTTGTTTATTTATACAACATGAATTAGACACAGGTGATGATATTACAGTTATGAAAAGCTACCTAGTTCCCATACTAACAAAATAACATAACTTGCATGCTATCTCCTCCTTCTATCCTCTGCTTATAACCACTAAATCCTTGCTATTTCAAGTACTTTCCATGACTGCAAATATCAAAACCACCAGTTGGAGCACAACATACAAAGGTGTACATTTACATTGTTGTCATTTAGCTGACACTTTTATCCAAAGCGACTTGCAGGTTCTGTGCGACAGGTCATCAGGAAGGGCACAACTCTATCAGCTGAGTAACAACGTCCATCAAAGTGTTGAGTACTACAGTGTAGGTTAGTTTATTAGGACAAGTACATGACAATAAGGTTAGTTAGGGTTAGATTCATTTTTATCAGTTGGAAGCAGGATAATCATTTACACAATGATTATCAAAATGCACAAGATGTATTAGAGGTCATTGAATTAATGCTACTTAAGAGTAGACGAGAAAATTTATCTATGTATTTCATGCAAAATAACTGCCGGGCTGCCTAGAGGTTTTTTGTTTTATGTTTTTTCTATATGCCAATATCGTGACACATGAGCCACACTAGAAGCGTGAGGAAAGCCACAGAAGTCGTGACGAGGTAAGTATCCTGAGGTACACCCATTGCACGCATCCTGAGGTAAGATCAACTTCAATTTGACATCACAGATTATAAAGATAAAGAGCCATTTTTGTCTGATTCCATGCAAAGATCAGATCCAAACGATATAAAATGCATGATGGTATTACACAATGAATTGAATTAACCCTAAATGATTTCCCTCTTTAGCAGAAAGGTGTTGAATCATGTATATAAGGAATTATCTAAGGCAGGTTTTTATCATCCTCAGATCATATATTGGTGAGAGGACAAGACGAGTGAGACAACGCGTAACCTGAACCACGAACGACAACGGGACCAGGCAGAGAGGAACACAACCCAGAGACCTGAGCGACACACAACAGCTGAACCACGAAGGACACCACCAAGGAGCTGTGGACACAACCAGGGCGACGACAGCAACGTGGGAGAGCCACCATCCAACCCAGCCCACACGACACAGACTGTGAGGTTTTGTCCGCTGCTCACCAACTTTCTCTGTTTTCTTTAAGCCTACTGTTAGAAATTCCCTTCTCACTCACTCTCTCTAGCCCCCACCCTCTCGTTCTTTACTCTCGTTTACTCTCAGTGGCCACACCTGGACTATTATCAATTACCTCTCGCACCTGTGGTGGCAGGCTAATTAGTTCCCCTGTGGGCTTTAAATACCAGGGCTCTTCCCCTCGTTTCGGCGTGGGGTCGTGTTGTATTCATGCTGAGTCATATTCTCTAACATCTAGACTCTTTCGGGAGATCCTCTGGTCTACCAATGCTGTATATGGATTTCTCCAGCCTTGAGATGTTTTGCTCCAGCCTTCGTCTGCTGTCGCCGTAGCCTGTGGAGGAGACTGTTCTGCGCTCCCTGTACTTCCACGGGAGGCACCCCAGCGCTCCACTGCAGACCCCAGCGCAGCTGTTCGTCCTGACGCACATCTAGACCAACGCGCATCTCCCGGACCCTCGGGCTTGGCACGCTCTCCAGTCACCAACGCGCAACGCGCATCTGCAAGGGCTTGGCACGCTCTCCAGTCACCAGCGCGCAACGCGCATCTTCAAGGGCTTGGCACGCTCTCCAGTCTCCAGCGCGCAACGCGCATCTTCCAAGGATCCTCGTGCTTGGCACGCTCTCCAGTCTCCAGCGCGCAACGCGCATCTTCCAAGGATCCTCGTGCTTGGCACGCTCTCCAGTCACCAGCGCGCAACGCGCATCTGCAAGGGCTTGGCACGCTCTCCAGTCACCAGCGCGCAACGCGCATCTTCAAGGGCTTGGCACGCTCTCCAGTCTCCAGCGCGCAACGT
Organism: Notolepis coatsorum; assembly: GCF_963971535.1. NCBI lineage: Eukaryota > Metazoa > Chordata > Actinopteri > Aulopiformes > Paralepididae > Notolepis > Notolepis coatsorum. Next base: position 68,548,700 of record NC_140179.1, read on the forward strand.
GCATCTTCCAAGGATCCTCGTGCTTGGCACGCTCTCCAGTCACCAGCGCGCAACGCGCATCTGCAAGGGCTTGGCACGCTCTCCAGTCACCAGCGCGCAACGCGCATCTTCAAGGGCTTGGCACGCTCTCCAGTCTCCAGCGCGCAACGCGCATCTTCCAAGGATCCTCGTGCTTGGCACACTCCTCCTCGCAGACGCACCCCGAGGCGTCTCTCGGTTCCGACGTGCACACCAAGGTGTGGCGCGCCACTCTGTTCCTCGGCTCCGACAGCGGCTACCCGGTGGACGACACCCTCGCCACCGCCGCTGTTCCAGCACCCTGTTCCTCGGCTCCGACAGCGGCTACCCGGTGGACGACACCCTCGCCACCGCCGCTGTTCCAGCACTCTGTTCCTCGGCTCCGACAGCGGCTACCCGGTTGACGACACCCTCGCCACCGCCGCTGTTCCAGCACTCTGTTCCTCGGCTCGGACAGCCAGCTACCCGGTGGCGACACCCTCGCCGCCGCTGCTGTTCCTGCACCATTACGCATACGCCTGGGTGAGTTTTGATTGTGATGTCACTCACCCAGCGTAATGCCTCTTGCCCCTGTCCCGCTGCGTTTCCTGTACCATTACGCATACGCCTGGGTGAGTTTTGATTGTGATGTCACTCACCCAGCGTAATGCCTCTTGCCCCCGTCCCGCTGCGTTTCCTGTACCATTACGCATACGCCTGGGTGAGTTTTGATTGTGATGTCACTCACCCAGCGTAATGCCTCTTGCCCTCGTCCCGCTGCTGTTCCTGTACCATTACGCATACGCTTGGGTGAGTTTTGATTGTTAAGTCACTCACCCAGCGTAATGCCTCCTTTTTTGTTCTCACTTAGTTAGTAGTTTGGACATTTCATCTCCCACTCTGTTTTTGTTCTCACTTAGATAGTATTTTTGGACATTACATCTCCCCCTGTGTGTTTGTCACACGAAGATATTATTACTTTATTACTTTGTTTATTTGGACTGTTCTGCATCTGCTCTGTTTGTTCCCTTTTGAATATTAACCCTCTCCTCTGTTCTGCAGAGCGGCCCAGATGTTTTCCCACCAGTCCCCAGTTCCTCCCTGTCCCCAGCCCGCCTCCGCGGGCCTCAGTCCCCTCTGTCCCTAGTTCTCCCCTTTCTAGTTCCACCTAGTTCCTGGTCCCAAGTTCTCCCCTTCTAGTTCCACCTAGTTCCTTGTCCCTAGTTCTCCTAGTCCCCAGTTCTCCTGTTCCCTAGCTCTCCTTGTCCCGACATCTCCTAGTCTCTAGTTCCTCTGTTCCTTTAACCTTCCCCTAGCGTTCCTTTAATGTTTCCCCTAGCGTTCATTAACCTTCCCTTAGTGTTCCCTTTTCCTGCCCGCCTCTTAAAGGCACCTAGTTTTTCCCCTCTTGTTATATTCCTGTATTTGTGTTCTCCCTTAAAGGGACAGTGCCCTTTTTTCCCTGTCTCTCAATAAATATCTGTTTCTTGGCAAACCATCATACCTGTCTTGTGTTGTGCGATTGGGGTCGGTTACAAACCATAACAGTACGACCCCACCAAATCGACGACCCCAGCCAGCACAGCACAGTATGTTGAGTTTGCCTTTTTTTTTTCTTGTTCCCTCTAGCTTCCTTGTTAGTCCTGTTTAGCTCCCTTGTTTAGCTTGTTAGTCTCCCCGGTTAGCTCCCCTGTTCGCTTCCCGTTTAGCCCTGTTTGACCCCCCTGTAGCTAGCCATGCCCTGGCAGCTAACCCAGTCCCTCAGCAGAGCCCCTGTCTGCTAGCTTAGCCCCGAGCCTCTATGTTGATGCAGCCCTTGCTGCTGGCATAGGCCCTGTAGCTAGCCATGCCCTGGCGGCTAACCCAGTCCCTCAGCAGAGCCCCTGTCTGCTAGCTTTGCCCCGGCTGCTAGCACAGCCTCTATGTTTATGCAGCCCTTGCTGCTGGCATGGGCCCTGTAGCTAGCCATGCCCTGGCAGCTAACCCAGTTTCCCTCTGCATGGTCCCAGTCTGCTAGCTTGCCCCCGGCTGTTAGCACAGCCTCTATGTTAATGCAGCCTTGCAGCTGACATAGGCCCTGTAGCTAGCCAGGCCCAAGCAGCTAACCCGGTCCCTCTGCATGGCCTCCACTTTTTTGTGTACCATCCCCACTGCTAGGACTGCCCTTTCAGCTAGCAAGGTCAGTTTCTCTCCCCACTGCTAGGACTGCCCTTTCAGCTAGCAAGGTCAGCTTATCTCCCACTGCTAGGACTGCCTTTTCAGCTAGCAAGGTCAGTTTATCTCACGCTGCTAGGACTGCCCTTCAGCTAGCAAGGTCAGTATTCCCACTGCTAGGACTGCCCCTTCAGCTAGCATGTTCAGTTTCTCTCACACAGCTAGGACTGTCCTTCCAGCTAGCTTGTTCTCTCATGCTGGTCCAGCCCTGTCTGCCAGCCTAGCTCCGGCAGCTAGCGCAGCCTCTATGTTAGTGTAACAGTACAGCTAACATAGGCCCTGTAGCTATCAGTGCCCTGGCAGCTACCCTTTCCCTCTGCTAGCCTGGCTCCGGCAGCTTGCGCAGCCTCTATGTTGATGTAGCAGTACAGCTAGCATAGGCCCTGTAGCTATCAGTGCCCTGGCAGCTAACCTTCCCTCTGCTAGCCCTTTTCCCGGTGCTCCTCTTGGTTACCCCTCAGCTCCTCTAGTTGCCCCTCAGCTCCTCTGGTTGCCCCTTAGCTACCCTGCTTGCCCCTCTTCTCCTCTGGTTACCCCTCAGCTCCTCTGGTTACCCCTCAGCTCCTCCTGTTGCCCCTCTGCTACCCTAGTTACCCCTCGGCGACCCTGTCTCTTTTGCTAGCCCCACTCTTGTGGTGGCTTCCCCTGCTGGCTTGGCCAGTACCTTTTGTTTTTGTCTTGTTTTGCCCCCTGCCACTCTGTCTGTATTTGTTTTGGGTCGCCGGGTGGCTCCCGTTGAGGGGGGGGGTACTGTGAGGTTTTGTCCGCTGCTCACCAACTTTCTCTGTTTTCTTTAAGCCTACTGTTAGAAATTCCCTTCTCACTCACTCTCTCTAGCCCCCACCCTCTCGTTCTTTACTCTCGTTTACTCTCAGTGGCCACACCTGGACTATTATCAATTACCTCTCGCACCTGTGGTGGCAGGCTAATTAGTTCCCCTGTGGGCTTTAAATACCAGGGCTCTTCCCCTCGTTTCGGCGTGGGGTCGTGTTGTATTCATGCTGAGTCATATTCTCTAACATCTAGACTCTTTCGGGAGATCCTCTGGTCTACCAATGCTGTATATGGATTTCTCCAGCCTTGAGATGTTTTGCTCCAGCCTTCGTCTGCTGTCGCCGTAGCTTGTGGAGGAGACTGTTCTGCGCTCCCTGTACTTCCACGGGAGGCACCCCAGCGCTCCACTGCAGACCCCAGCGCAGCTGTTCGTCCTGACGCACATCTAGACCAACGCGCATCTCCCGGACCCTCGGGCTTGGCACGCTCTCCAGTCACCAACGCGCAACGCGCATCTGCAAGGGCTTGGCACGCTCTCCAGTCACCAGCGCGCAACGCGCATCTTCAAGGGCTTGGCACGCTCTCCAGTCTCCAGCGCGCAACGCGCATCTTCCAAGGATCCTCGTGCTTGGCACGCTCTCCAGTCTCCAGCGCGCAATGCGCATCTTCCAAGGATCCTCGTGCTTGGCACGCTCTCCAGTCACCAGCGCGCAACGCGCATCTGCAAGGGCTTGGCACGCTCTCCAGTCACCAGCGCGCAACGCGCATCTTCAAGGGCTTGGCACGCTCTCCAGTCTCCAGCGCGCAACGCGCATCTTCCAAGGATCCTCGTGCTTGGCACGCTCTCCAGTCACCAGCGCGCAACGCGCATCTGCAAGGGCTTGGCACGCTCTCCAGTCACCAGCGCGCAACGCGCATCTTCAAGGGCTTGGCACGCTCTCCAGTCTCCAGCGCGCAACGCGCATCTTCCAAGGATCCTCGTGCTTGGCACACTCCTCCTCGCAGACGCACCCCGAGGCGTCTCTCGGTTCCGACGTGCACACCAAGGTGTGGCGCGCCACTCTGTTCCTCGGCTCCGACAGCGGCTACCCGGTGGACGACACCCTCGCCACCGCCGCTGTTCCAGCACCCTGTTCCTCGGCTCCGACAGCGGCTACCCGGTGGACGACACCCTCGCCACCGCCGCTGTTCCAGCACTCTGTTCCTCGGCTCCGACAGCGGCTACCCGGTTGACGACACCCTCGCCACCGCCGCTGTTCCAGCACTCTGTTCCTCGGCTCGGACAGCCAGCTACCCGGTGGCGACACCCTCGCCGCCGCTGCTGTTCCTGCACCATTACGCATACGCCTGGGTGAGTTTTGATTGTGATGTCACTCACCCAGCGTAATGCCTCTTGCCCCCGTCCCGCTGCGTTTCCTGTACCATTACGCATACGCCTGGGTGAGTTTTGATTGTGATGTCACTCACCCAGCGTAATGCCTCTTGCCCCCGTCCCGCTGCGTTTCCTGTACCATTACGCATACGCCTGGGTGAGTTTTGATTGTGATGTCACTCACCCAGCGTAATGCCTCTTGCCCTCGTCCCGCTGCTGTTCCTGTACCATTACGCATACGCTTGGGTGAGTTTTGATTGTTAAGTCACTCACCCAGCGTAATGCCTCCTTTTTTGTTCTCACTTAGTTAGTAGTTTGGACATTTCATCTCCCACTCTGTTTTTGTTCTCACTTAGATAGTATTTTTGGACATTACATCTCCCCCTGTGTGTTTGTCACACAAAGATATTATTACTTTATTACTTTGTTTATTTGGACTGTTCTGCATCTGCTCTGTTTGTTCCCTTTTGAATATTAACCCTCTCCTCTGTTCTGCAGAGCGGCCCAGATGTTTTCCCACCAGTCCCCAGTTCCTCCCTGTCCCCAGCCCGCCTCCGCGGGCCTCAGTCCCCTCTGTCCCTAGTTCTCCCCTTTCTAGTTCCACCTAGTTCCTGGTCCCAAGTTCTCCCCTTCTAGTTCCACCTAGTTCCTTGTCCCTAGTTCTCCTAGTCCCCAGTTCTCCTGTTCCCTAGCTCTCCTTGTCCCGACATCTCCTAGTCTCTAGTTCCTCTGTTCCTTTAACCTTCCCCTAGCGTTCCTTTAATGTTTCCCCTAGCGTTCATTAACCTTCCCTTAGTGTTCCCTTTTCCTGCCCGCCTCTTAAAGGCACCTAGTTTTTCCCCTCTTGTTATATTCCTGTATTTGTGTTCTCCCTTAAAGGGACAGTGCCCTTTTTTCCCTGTCTCTCAATAAATATCTGTTTCTTGGCAAACCATCATACCTGTCTTGTGTTGTGCGATTGGGGTCGGTTACAAACCATAACACAGACGTCCCTAAAGGAAGGGGAGTAGAGACAGAAAGGACGACATGCTGCCTCACCCCGGCGGCCCACGGCAGACCAAACCCATCACCTGCAGAAGGGAGCTGGAGCCACCGACCAAGGTGGACTTCCATGACAATATTGTCATCCGTGTGAGAGAGAGCGTCCTACTGACTGGCCGCTACACCGGCAAACCCTTGCCCTCCATCAAGTGGTACCGCGATGACGGGGAGCGGGGGACCGACCAGCACAGCACGTTCAAGAACACCCTACCGCCATGTCTCTGGGCCTGATGAAGGCCAAGCGTGAGCACAGCGGCAGATGGAGAGCATCACAGGCTTTGGGAGGGGAATCTGCAGCGTCACCGTGGTCGGCCACCCCACTACTCCCAATAACCCTGTGACCTTTGACGAGGTACACAGGGAGTGGATGGCGATCTCCTGTAGGCCCCCTCTGGACGATGGAGGAGTGGGTGTTTCCGACTGCATTGTCAAGAGGAGAGACATCATCAGAGACCTGTGGACCAAGAGGCGTCTGAACACACGAGAAACGCCTAGCACACATTGTCCACATTGTTATGTATTTATTATTATCTTTTTTTTACTGTCTTACTGTGTGGCCCTGCCACACGACAGACAGCTTGTCAACAGCAAAGCGGCATCTGTCAGATTCATGCCTTCACAAACAAGAACTGTTTCACAAATTTCATATGTATCTGGAAAATTATGAACTAAGAATGTGATGAAATATAATCAGTAAGATTGCACTAACCAATTTTATAATAACAAGCAAAAATGGATTGCTAAAGGAAGGAATGATCACAGAGTCAACAACCTTAACTTACCAAATTATATTGTTAAACAAAGAATCAGTTGGTTTGTTGTCTCATAAAAGCAGACATCAAGGTTTGTTTTTCCCAACAAATGGTGGGACAGTTGATAGTATACATGCACAATATTCTAGAACAATGCATGAAACCTTTTATTTAAATCATATACACATATAGTTTAACACAGTTAGCATAATCACCTTTTATGTCCGTTTTTTTTATATAAACCACTAGGTTAACAGTTTTAAATGTTGTCTTTTATACATTAGCCACTAGGTTAATGTCTATTATTACATGGCATTTTAACATTCGCCTAAATGCTTGATTGTGATTGGTCAATAGCGCTCGTCAGAGGTCCGTTATTACTCGATAACGGACCTCTGCCGAGTAATAATGACCGCTGTGCACAGCTGGACCAATCAAGCCCACTGACATCAGTGCAATTAGACCACAGACCTGCTGGCGAAGCTGCTGGCGATGACAGCGGGAGCGACAGAACAGAACTGCGTCTGCATTTGATCTCGTCTTGTCGATGGTGTAAAATTAATTATAATGTATAGCCTATACTCGGTCATTGTCGAAAAATAATTGACCTTCACTGACGTTTAAAACACCTCGGCGAGGCGCCTCTGTATTTTAAACTCTGTGTCGGTCAATTATTTTGCGACAATGACCTCGTAGCTATACATTATCCCTTACTTGTAAATCCTGTTCCTGATAATTATGCACATGATTTTGTGTTTTTTACCCTGCACTCTGACCACACAGAGACAGTGTTCACATGTGTTTATTTGGTTGGGTATTACTATGTTTGTATGTGTGCGACCATGATTTTAGCTCCCATTGATATTATCATGAAGACACATAGTTAACACTTAAATGTCTGATTCACAACGTGAATGACTGGAGGTAAGTGCCAGACCAAGATATGTGCACAGCTGTAGTTTCTAATGATTATGTTGTTTGTTGTTTGATATCAGAGTTGAGGACCACTCATTGATATAGGTATTTGAGGGGTCAAATCAGACCATTATTAATAGAAGAAAAGGGTGATATCTATTCCCGCATCTCTGATATCAAAATAACACACGGTCAATTAAGTTTTTTATGTTCTGGCAACATATCCTGGCTAAATATGCCTCGTTTTATAAATGTGTATTGATAACATAGTGCTGTAATTACATTTTCTAATAAATATGCATGATCAAGTTCAACAACGTGTGCTTTTATTTTTATATTCCTTAATTCCACGTTGAAATTACACGATGTGGGGTCCCAAAAAAAAATCCTAAATAAAATGGGGTCACGGTATGAAAAGGTTTGAGAACCCCTGATGTAAAGACATCCCCCTCCCTTCTCCTTTGTAGGTCATGCTGGACCTACAAAAGGCCTTCGACACTGTCAATCACTCCATTCTGATTGACAAGCTAAAAGCAATTGATTTTGATAGTTTATCAGTGAGCTGGATGCAATCCTACCTGGAGAACAGATGGTAGAGGTAAACGGTACTCTATCCCTCCCCCCTCACAGTGAGCTGTGGTGTTCCACAAGGAAGCATACTAGGACCGCTACTCTTCCTAATTTATGCAAATGACATGTCATCAGCCTGTGACTGCAACTTGTTCCTGTTTGCGGACAACTCAGCCCTGCTGGTCTCTGACAAGAACAAGTTGCAGGTTGAAAAAACCCTCAGCTCGGAACTAGGCAAAATCTGCATATGGCTCGCTGATAACAAACTATCATTACACATGGGCAAAACAGAGTCCATTCTCTTCGGTTCAAATAAAAAACTCAGCAAGGCCGACGGCGTCTCAGTTACAGTGGGTGACAATATTGTCACAAGGAAAGACGAAATTACCTACCTGGGTTCCATCCTAGAGGCAAATCTTTCCTGTGACAAAATGGCATCCAATGTAATAAAAAAAAGTCAACCAACGAACTAGATTCTTGTACCGGATCTCCTCTCTGGTAAACAAGAATACCCTGAAGACTCTGGCAGGAGCACTCATTCAAGGGTACTACGACTATGCGTGCACCTCATGGTACCAAAGCACCTCAAAGGCGCTTAAAACAAGATTACAAACATCACAAAACAAACTGGTCAGACTACTATTTGACCTTACCCCCAGCCAGAACCCACCTCACCCCTGCCCACTTTGACAACCTAGGATGGCTTAGAGTAGACGACAGAGTACAGCAACTTGCAATGGGCCTGGTCTACAAGATACACTATACGACTAAGGTACCCATGTACATGTCAAAATACTTCCCAAAGGTCAGTGAATACCACAACCACTACACCAGAGGAAGCTCAACAAATCATGTTAAACCCAGATTCGGCTCAAACAAGGGACTAAACACGTTTCGCAATTATGCCACATCAATGTGGAACGCCCTACCCAAAGCTGTAAAGGAATGTGAATCCCTACCCACATTCAAAACCGCTCTTAAAGAGCACCTACGGGAGGCTGCAATTCGAAACTGGCCACCGTAAATGCCCAAAACCCCCACCACCTCCTAATAGACAGTCTCCTCCCCACCGCATGTATATATTCCCTCCCCGCCGTATGTATATTTCTCTCCCACCCAGGGGTGTAGCTCCAGATTCTGGGCCCCATGAAAGAATGTATTTGTAGGCCCCCAGTGAATGCGAGCGCGCATGAGCGCGCGAGCGGATTTTTTTTTTGCCATTTTTTTATTGATGAAAACGCATTATATGGTTTTTACCTATACATTCGGATCAGCAGTTCAGCACCTGCACTGTTGGTGGGTGAGCCTAGTAAAGGATGTCGCATTGCGTTCATCTTCAATGAATGGACCAATGCAATAGTCTACCAAAGCCCCCCCTCTCTCTCTATATATCTCACACACACACACACACACACACACACACACACACACTTCAGAAACAAACATAGTATCAATGAGAGCATCAATAATACACCTGAGTGATTATTTTGGGCCCCCCCCCCAGTGCTGGGCCCTTGGAATCATCCTAAGCTACCCCCCCCCCCAGCTACGCCCCTGCTCCCACCCACCCACCAACCCCCTCCTAAAATACAGTCCCTCCCCATCATATGTATATACTCTGTCAGGATCTAGGGGTAACAGTACTGTATATTTGAATACCGTTTATGTCACAAATGTATCAGTACTATACCTATATGTCCCTATGCCATAAATGTCATGTATGTTGTGTATGTCATAAATGTCTATATGAATTGAAAATGGGGGACCCTGATGGAAACAAGTCAAACGTCTTTCTCAGGTCTGCATCCCCTTAACAATTGTGTGTATTGAGCCGTACTGTATTGTACCCATTCTGCAATCTGTCATTCATTCATTCATTCATTCATTCATTCATTCATTCATTCATTCATTCATTCATTCATTCATTCATTCATCCCCCCCCTCCACTCATTTGACCTATCAAATGGGGCCCCCCCTCCCCCTTCACACTATAAAGTCCCCCTCCTCACAAGATTCAGCCTTCTCTACCTAGGTCATTTAGCTGATGACCTGGGCAAGAGCCACTCAGCCATGTATCTACTTATCTTGTATATATTTCTATCTGTCTGGCTAATAAACCTTATTAACTGGATCTCGGTTGACTGAGCACGTTCTTCCACAATATCCTACAGTGCCTTGCTCAAGGGCACTTAGGCAGAATGGTGGAATCTCAACCTGATATGGAAACCTTCATCATCATCATCATCATCATCATCACTTTATTTATCCGTACATGGAATCACCACAGTCCAACAGTACATATTCACATAATTCACAAAAAATACCATGGCCGAAAGGAACAGGAAGAAGAAAAAATCTTATATATACCTGCCCCTACACACGTACAACACACCGATAGACATATTGTGTAAAACCAAACAGAATATACCCCTTTTGCAAAAAATAAATAAAAATTTAACATCAACACAACCAAATTAAATCAACATAAATAAACCCATTTTGTCTATCTATCAGTCAAACTACATATTTAGGTTAATTCATTTACACACACACACACCCACACACACACACTTATATAATGTATTATACTTCTATATACTATCTAATTTCTATTTTATTATAATATAACTAAATCATACTATTTATTCTACACCATATTGGTACAGATATGGAAACCTTGGGGCCACGAATAAGAACAAACTGGCAAGGATCGTTAACATGGTCAGTGAAGTTATAGATCGTATAGCTTTACGCTCTGCTCTATTGGAACTATCCCTTTAATCCATTCTAATACTGAAAAACGTTCACATGTACACACCCCTATTCACCTCCGCCTGGCCACACCCACATCCGCTCCTATATAAGCGGGGTCGTGGCCACACAATCAGCTCCTTCCCTACTTTCACCACCGAAAGTGTCTGTAACACACCACTTTAAGTTTAGTGCCAAAGTAGTTTGTGAGGGATGCAGGAGAGAAGAGGAGCTGCGTTGACATTGTATCTTTGTTTTCTCTCTCACTATTTTTTGAGAAAATAAAGCGATAATGTCTTCACCACCGGAGAGTCTAGAACAGGGGTCAGCAACCTTTTTGACATGGAGTGCCTGTTTGAAATATAGTTGTAACTAGTGTGCCTCAACAATATTCCATGCATCGTAAAAAAAAAATCTCATAATCAGGTATTTTTTATTATAATTTTTACATTATTACATCATTATTGTTATTGTTATTATTAACAATATCATTATGATGGTTGTATCAACCCTAAATCTGAGTTGGGGGGGGGATGCAATGCAGACAAACAGCTGCATACAGTGCGACCATGTACTGTACGTGTGCTGTCATAGCTCCACCTACAGGCCTAATGGAGAACACCAGGATGTGAATGGAGGGTGAATGTGAGGTATATCGTGTAAATAAGTTTTGATTGATCGCAAGACTACACTGTAAAAAAATAAATAATAATAAGTTACCAAAACTTAAAAATATTGAGTTCAGTTACTGTGCATTAAGGTTTTCAGTTTTCAATCCATAATAAGTTAACAGAAAAATAAGTACACAACCACATTATTTCAACCTAATAAAACTATGTTTATTGTCATTGTTTTAAGAACACAAGTTGACTTGGTAATACTCACATTTTGAGTAAAAAAAATGGCTTTTAACATGTGCAATGTTCAATGAAATAGAAAAATAAATAATAAAATGTGTTGATTAATCCCACTGGTCACAATGGTGACCGTAATAATGTTTTTGTTATAAGGCTCTGCAAATGTTACTGAATGATGTAGCAATGTATTTCCAGCTAAATTGAAATAATAAACAAATAAAGGGTCTCAATTAAATATGTGGTAGTAAAAAGAACCTGTGGGAGGATTTCAACAAGATAAATGCGACAACAGTGCAAAATATTTCACTATAATATTTCAAAGCAAAGTGAAAGTCAAGTCGTCGCCACTCATAGCAAATATGAGAGCTCTGTAGCGATTTTATTGGTTTGTCATGACAAACCAATTACATAATCCAACATATGTGTAAAGAAACAACATATTCCAGTTAACGGTATATTTTTTTAATGATTCGTTACGGCGTAGTCAATACTTCCATGCGTATAAATTGAGGAAGCGAGAATACACAGGGACCTCTGCCGCTCTGCCGCACGCTGCAACACACAGAGGAGCTTGGCGCGGCGTAGCGGCAGGCGTGGATAAGGGGGCGTGCTAGCGCGGGGTCACGTGGGCGTCGTGGCCAATCAGAGGAACCCGGAAACCGAACTGCGTTGTATTTGGCATAGACGTGGACAGTACACCTACCCCCGTTGATTACTGCTACAGGGTAGTCAGTGGGGTAACCCCGATCTTTAAAGAGGTCACATTGTCCCCCGAAACAAGTAAATGGGGGAGAGCAAGGGATGAGGAGATGAGGTCCCTAGAGGACAGCCACACCTTTGCTCCGGCCAAGTTACCAGAGGGCAGACAGACAGTGGGAGGGAAATGGGTGTATTCAACGAAGTTACCAGAGGGCAGACAGACAGTGGAAGGGAAATGGGTGTATTCAATCCAGGAGGGTATTGAAGGCCACGACAAATACAACGTATGGTTTGTAGAAAATTGTTTAAATGCTGCAGGAGGATGATACTCTAGGTTTAAATACGGGAGGAGTAGAATCCAGGTTTAAATACCTGATTAGAGTCCATGTCTAAATACTGAAATGGATCCTATGTTTAATTCCATGTTTAAGTACAGAGGTGGATGATTTACCATGTTATCAATGATTTAACCATGTGGAAAATACCCTGAAACGTTTTGACATGCAAGAATGTATCAAGGGAAACACCATGTGATCAAAAACTAGACTATCAGGAGGATGCTCAGAAACTGACAGATGTAAAAATGTACAGAGAAGCTGTGGGTAGCCTCATTTATTTAACAACATGTACCCGCCCTGACCTATGTTTTGTAGTGAGTAAACTGTCACAGCATTTTGCTGACCCCACAGAGGAGCATTGGATTACAGCAAAACATGTATTTTGTTATCTTAAAGGTACAGCAGATAAACAATTGTGTTTCAGAAAGAGCAGGGAGGTTCTAGGACTTAAAGTCCACAGTGATGCAGACTGGGCAGCTGACAACACAGATAGAAGGAGTACCACAGGATATTGTGTGAGTTTGAACACAGACAGCTCACTGGTTTCGTGGAAAACAAAGAAGCAGCCCACAGTGGCACTATCAACTTGTGAAGCCGAATATATGGCTCTAGCTATGACCATACAGGAGTGTATTTATCCAACTGCTCGAAGTGATGGAGATAAGATTATGAGTATATTGCTTAATATGTAATAGGTAATTGGAATGTATCCTCTATACCGAATATGGTGGTTTTGAAGATGAGGGGCGTTTTGTCAACATCATGTAAAATGATGGACACTATGTATATATGAAGACTGTTGTTTATGAGGGCAACCAGGGAACCATTGTGAGTGCTAGGAACCCAGTGTGTCGACATAGATGTAAACATGTCGATATAGAAAATATCAACTCATCAGACCTGTCATCAGAGAAGAAAGAATGACACTGGTTTACTGTCCAACGGACGACAGGGTAGCAGACACTATGAGGAAACCTGTTCCAAATTAAAATTGAAGGGATTTGCAAAGGTCATGTTTAATGTGTAAATATTGACTGCCATACTTTGTTGATGTTTTGGATTATATTATTTCCTTTGTAAAATGCTTTTCGGAGAAGTTATCCAGTATGCTAATACAACCCTAAGTGGGAGTGTTGAAGTCAGAGGTTCTATGTAGGATTGTTAGTAACTGTCTAACTGCATATATAACTGTTTCCACTAGAGGGCGCTCTAGGCGGAGCCACTCAAGAACACCACCAGGTGGCGAGTATAAATAGAGATGTCTCCTCCTACTCTACCTCTTTTCCCCCCAGCCTCTCAGTAAGAGGAGAACTCTAGAACTGCTGCTCATACCATGTGAATAAATAAACCATGCCAGTTAAAGGCTAAAGATAGAAACCATGCCTCTTGACCACATTATTGTCGCCTTATAGCCGGATTCTGTCATCACTCTGCTTTGTTGTTGCATCGTATCAGGGGTGAGGGGTCATAACTAAGGGACTAATAACCCCTCCCCCCTTTACTGATTGGCCGGGAGGTGGGTCTCCCTGTCGGCTGAGGGGTCAGCGCGTCACAGGGAGAGGGAAGGGGGGGGGGGGTTCCCTGGTTCCACTCCATGTTAGGATGGGTGGGTCACAGGATTTCCCCCCGGCCATGGAATACGTCATTGGGCGCATTTTTCCTATTGGCCATGAGACATCCGTGAGTTTTCAGGCTCTGTGCTGCAGACCGCTGTCATTGTCAAAGTTGGATGATGCGATGCATACGAAAACTGTTTGTTTTCTGCTCTGCTCTCTATTAAAGTGTGTATTGGGCCGTTGGTCACTTGGCCCAATTATTATTACATGTATCTTTTTCAATTGTTACTCACATAGAGGTCTCTCTGGGGGAACTTCTGTCTTCCCCTCTTATGTAAAGAGCCATATGAGACCCGTGTCTGTGTCTTATAGGCCGGCTTCCTGCTGCTCGTCCCAGACAGCATGGAGGAAACGTTGTCTGGTGTTTCTTATTAGAATTCGCCATCGATATGTTTCGGGTTCTCGACGTGCATATAGCGCTGGCCCTGGGTGCTTTCCATGTGGAACCACTTTATGGCTGGCGCGCCTTGGTTGCCCAATTCATACTACCGAGGACGGGGCTGAGAGGGGGCTGTCGGGGAGGTTGTTGTCAACTCCTCTAGGCATCCCTGCGATGTGGGGGGTGATGTCACCAGTGACCGTCTGGTGGGGTCCCGATGCTGCGGCCTCGTTGGCCTCACCAGGCCCCTTTTTTCAGGGGGTCCTAGCCCTCAGGTTGTCCTAGGGCTGGGACCTCCTCCGCGATCCGCTGCTGCAGCCTTGCCACGGGGTTGGGTTCTTGACCATCGACCCTGTGATGTTGGGGCTCTGATGGGGTGTTTTGCTTCCCGTCCGTTCCCTGGTGGCATGTGGGATGCGCGCCTGAGTGGTCGCGGGTCCTTCTGAACGAAGGTAAGTCCCACGGTCTGCTCACCCTGTGCATTTGAGGTGCTAAACCCTCTTCGCACAGTCAGATCTGATTCCCTCCCGTCCTCCACTAGGGAGGACTGGGGGGCTCGGGTCCTCCCCGGTTCTGATGGTTGTAGGGGGCCTCAGCGGGTACATCTGTCAAGCTTTTCGCTCTGCTCAGCTCCTGTGTTCCAATAGAGCAGAGCGTAAAGCTATACGATCTATAACGTAAGGTTATCCTATAACCCTAGTTATATGAGTATAGCGAGCGCTCTGCTCTGACTCACTGAGGACCCCATGGTCTTTACCTTCGGTGGTGAAAGACTTGGGAAGGAGCTGATTGTGTGGCCACGACCCCGCTTATATAGGAGGGGAATGTGGGTCTTGGCCAGGCGGAGGTGAATAGGGGTGTGTACATGTGAAAGTTTTTCTGTATTAAAATGGATTAAAGGGATAGTTCCAATAGAGCTGAGCGCTCGTTATACTCGGGTATATAACTAGGGTTATAGGATAACCTTACGTTATAGCCACAAAGACACCACAAAGACAATTGTCTGAGTTTTATGTTTTCTGGAACATTGTCTGATCCTTTGCATCCCATTCATAGTGAGTTTGACAAGCTTCCATCTGGAAGGCACTATAGACTTCCCAAAAACACATTTAATGGCATTCCCCATGCCATTGTTGTGATGAATTCTTAACTTTTTATTTTAACCATAGTACTGGTTAGGTACCTGATGCTAGATATCTATTATCTATCTCAAATCGTCATTCAAACAGTGAACTAACTAAACCATAGCAATTGGTCATGACAAAAGCCATATTCAATACTGCCCGGTTCCAGAGGTTTTTTGATAGACATATATATATATATATATATATATATATATATATATATATATATATATATATATATAATGCACCATATGGTTGTCTATGCTTCATGGAAAAAGCCATCTGTCGTAGTGTTGTAGTGTTGTAGTGTTGTAAGTGTAACGTAAGTGTAAGTGTTTCTGTATCGACAGTCACGAGGGACAGTAAGTGAAGTGGCTGTGGATGTTAAGAGGTACTGCAAGTAAACTCACTCCCCAGAGGCATCCAGACCCAATAGCAAGAAGTGAATTCACCTCTTGGTATAGTGGTCTGTGATGCCGCCCGCGACGCGGGAGCCCGGGGTTCAACTCCCACTCAGGGCGATCCCTTAACAGGAGTCGAATCGAAAAAAACAATGCAGAGTAAGATCACACCAGCTACACGTGGTGCCGATAGACCCGGATGCCCTGGGTGGAGTGAGTTTAGGGGGGTGAGTGTAACGGAGGTACCGCAGTCTATCCACAGTCACGAGGGACAGTAAGTGAAGTGGCTGTGGACGTTACTGCAAGTAAACTCACTCCCCAGAGGCATCCAGACCCAATAGCAAGAAGTGAATTCACCTCTTGGTATAGTGGTCTGTGATGCCGCCCGCGACGCGGGTTCAACTCCCACTCAGGGCGATCCCTAACCTGTTAAGCCTTAAGGTCCCCCTATAGGGGGACCCTGCTTTTCTTTATCATAAATCGATCAATAGAGACCGTATTAGATCCCCAATTATCATATCATGGGGTATCATTGGAAAGCCACTCATTGGCTACAACCCTGAGCAAAAGATTTTCGAGATCGCCAAATGATTGACGGAGCTAGAGCCCCAGGAGTCGGGGGTGGTAATGTGTACTTTTGCGTACTTTGGGGCACGCCTCACATATCGGCATGTAACTCGAGAACCGCTGAACGGATTTTGTCACCTGAAATGGCAATCGACAGGCAACAAATAGGACTTTAATTCTATCTATATATTGTATTAAAATAAATGCACACCCGAGCCACTAGAGGTCGGCAAAGTAGCCAAGAGTAAAGACCATAACCCTATCAAAAACAGTAGTCAAAGTGTATATTTTCATTTTTACCGATGTTTTATATGTTTTATCGGAAATACAAATTTATCGGAAAATGCTAATTATCGTAAAAACCGCAAGAAATGACTAAATCCAGATTCAACCCTGCCATTGGAAAGAGCAGCATTTTGAGCAGGGTTGGAAAGAGCAGCATGTATGATTTGGCCATAATAAGGTCAAGGTCAAGTTCAAGGTCAAATATGAATTCATAATTAAAGTCGATTATCATTAATTACTGTATCTACAAATCCTTCTGTTTAATCATCTTCCCACGGTTCATTTGCTTAGATTTTTTGTACACATGATCTCAATAAGGTGGTGAATGAGCTCAGTGAGCATTTTCTCGTGCCCCGCATACATTTTTGATCATCATCATCAAAATCATAAATCATAATTAATCATAATTAATTTATTCATTACAATTTACTCAGCCTAGTAACAGACACAATATTTCTGACACTAGAAATACATACCCCCAGGTCCCTAGATGTTCCTAGATACCAAGAACATGCAAATTGCATATTTTCTTCAAGAAGCAGAATAAGGCTAACCCTCTCTGCCTATTGGGACATCATAATTGGGCTACAAACTTGAAGATGTGGTATTATTTGGATTATCGAAGCTTTTGGACTGCAATAAGACGATTTTGGATCTGTTTACCGCGCACAGGATCTACCAAAATGAACTGATAAGACACTTGGACACTTGGACTAATAATGCATTCAGTCATTTGGACGGAGTTGTTAAAACTCACTCCACTCAAATCAATAGAGTTATATTCCACTCTATTCAAATCAAATTTAAAGGGACGTGGCTGGGATAAATTGTGCCAGTCAGTCAGCCAAAACAAATTCTTGGACCAAGGTCGAACCGAGAGCTCTGGAGTCGAAGGCTCTCTGGGAGATAAGAGTGGCGAGCGGCGTCCCACAACCCCAATCCCTAGTCCCCCCCCCCCCCCTTCCTCTGCATTGGCGCTGCACTGTCGGCTGCCTCGTGTGAGGGAGACCTCCCCCACCCAGGACTTGGCTTGTGCACTCCCGCCCACCTCCCCCCCCCCCTCCCACTCCCCCCCCCCCCCCCCCCCTACAGCCCTGTAACAACCCCAACCCACTCCCCCCTCCTTCCGTAAATGGCGCTGCCTATGACGGCTGCCAGTCTGTTTGCGGTGGTGAATATGCATATGTTTGTCTCAAGGCTCTGTACCATTATTACTATCTAAAATGTAATAGTTGTGGAATATTACTGTAATGAGCTGTATGTGTATGATCCAAGCGTCCTATGATCCTCATAGGAGCATAACAGAAAAAGCATTCCATGTGAAGGTATTCTGTATCTTTGCATGTCAACTAATAAAGAAACTTGAACTTGAACTTGAACTTGACCTTGCAGAAGTGGAGCAATCTTCCATTTACTTAGGCATGTACCTTTTAGGCAAAAACGGTCTACAGATTAACAGGTGTTAACAGGGGTAGAATAGAAAAACACAATGCAGAGTAAGATCACACCGGCTACATATGTATGTGTGCAGGGTGCGATCCACGGGGGAGCTGGGGGAGCCATGGCTCCCTTAGATCAGACATCAGCTCCCCTGAAAACATGATTTGTGATTTTTTGGGGGGTCTCTAAATTAGTTTCAAGTTTCTTTAATAGTTGTCATACAGAAGTACAGAATACTTTCATACAAAATGCTTCTTACTGTTACGCTCCAGAGACTGTGCTAGACAAGATAGTATCAAATAACATAGTATAGCATGTAATTTAGAAGAAGAAAATGAGGTCACAGTGTTCGGTATAGACATATGTACAATGTTCTGAGTTACCATATAATATACAATACTATGCAGTGTACTAATGTACAGTACTATATAGTGCAAAGCAGAAATGGGATGAGGTACAATTTAGGTACAATTTACAGTAAGGTGTACGAGTTGTAGTGCAATCCTTCATCAATAAATATAAAGTGTGGGGAGTGGGTGCTACAGTGTGTTTGTTTAAAGTGGGTGTGTGCTATAAAGTGTGTGGAGTGGGTGCTACAGTGTGTTTGTTTAAAGTGAGTGTGTGCGTGTGGATGTGTGTGCTATGTGCGTTTGGTGGTTGTTGTTGTGTAGTGTTCATTGTTCGTTTAGCAGCCTGATGGCCTGGGGATAAAAGCTTCTTCTGAGTCTTTCTGTGCTCGCCTTGAGACTCCGGTATCGCTTGCCTGACCGCAGCAGTTCAAAGAGGCAGTTGTTCGGGTGACTGGAGTCTTTAATGATTCTCTTAGCCTTGCCCTTGCAACGCTTGTTGTAAATGTTCTGGAGGGTGGGGAGCCCCCCTCCAATTGTGCGTTCGGCTGAACGTGTCACTCTTTGTAGTCTGCTTCGGTCTTGTGCAGTGCTATTCCCAAACCAGGAGGTGATGTTGCCGGTCAAGATGCTCTCTATTGTACATGAGTAGAAGTTCTTAAGGATCTTCTGACTGACTTGGAACTTCCTTAGGCGCCTGAGGAAGTAGAGGCGTTGTCGTGCCTTCTTCACAACACTGTCAATGTGTGTGGTCCATGTCAAGTCCTCGGATATGTAGGCTCCGAGGTACTTAAAGCTGTTGACTCTCTCAACCGGTGCCCCGTCGATGCTGAGGGGGCTGTAGTCCTTGACCCCCGACCTCCTGAAGTCCACAATCATCTCCTTTGTTTTGCTGACGTTCAGGGAGAGGCTGTTTTCCTGGCACCATCCCGCCAGGACCTTGACCTCTTCCAGGTAGGCCCTCTCGTCGTTGGCAGAGATCAGGCCCACCACCACTGTGTCGTCAGCAAATTTGATGATTGTATTGCTACTCCGCTGAGCCACACAGTCGTGTGTGTACAGGGAGTAGAGGAGGGGACTCAGAACACAGCCCTGGGGGGCCCCTATGTTGAGGGTGATGGATGAGGAGGTGCAGTTGCCTGCTCTCACCACCTGGGGTCTGCCAGTCAGGAAGTCCAAGACCCACTGGCAGAGGTCATAGTTCAAGCCCAGGTCCCTGAGCTTGGCTATGAGTATGGAGGGGACTATGGTATTGAATGCCGAGCTGTAGTCGATGAATAGCATTCTCACATAGTTCCCCTGCCTCTTGTCCAGGTGTGATGCTGCTGTGTGCAGCACATGGGCTATGGCGTCCTCCGTGGACCTGTTGGGGCGGTATGCAAATTGCAGGGGGTCCATGTTGATGGGGAGGGAGGAGCAGATGTAGCCCTTTACTAGCTTCTCAAAGCACTTCATGGCTATGGAGGTGAGAGCTACAGGGCGGTAGTCGTTGAGGCAAGCAGACTTGGATTTTTTGGGTACAGGGATAATAGTGGACTTCTTCAGGCAGGTGGGGATGACAGCCTGTTCTAAGGACAGGTTAAATATGTCAGTGAATACTGGGGCCAGTTGGTCGGCACAGACTTTTAGGACGCGGCCGGGGATGCCGTCCGGACCTGCTGCCTTCCTGATATTCACTTTTCACAATTCACAATTACTGAAAAGAAATGCTACTTTTGCCATGCATTTCTCATTTTTCTGTAATTTTCTGTATAATCATCGTGTATAATAATAAACGTATGCTATTTTGGATGTATGATTAATGATTTGCGCACTAATTCACACACGTATTATGGCAACATGCATGCTATTCTTGCAATTACCATTCGGAGCGCGGCGGCGCTGCAGCCTGCACGCACGGCACAAATCAAACTTGACCCGCACGTTGTAACCTGTGACTTGTTGACTTGACAGTGATAGTTTTGACAGGTAAATAAGGTCATTCAGGAATGGATAATTTTGGTTTCACGATGAAAGTGAAGCAGTCAATGGACTTGAGTTGACAGAGCAGGAGGAGGCGGGATCATCTACAGGCGACACCGTTACACCTGCTGCTGCTGCGGTGGTGGGGACGCGTGTAGCTTATTGCCAGCGGAAGAGTGCAAGAATGCTTCCGCATTCATCACCGCACGCCAGTACGGTAATGCGCCTTTCCTTTCGCCCCGCTCAGACAAATGCATGTAGTACATTGCAACACAACGCAGCATTTCCGCGTACATTGCAACGAATCACTTGGAGTTTGAAAGTGATATCAGAAGAAACTACTCAACCTCGGCTGTCTTTAACTATGAGTGAACACAACGCATTGTAACGTTAACGCAGCTGTCAACTGTACTTTACTATGGAATACATGTATATTATGTATATTATCGCGACGCGTCGTCACAGAACCCTTGCACTGAAGAACCATTATGAATCTGTGTTAGAAAATGTTTTGGATCTAAATAACTTGGAGTTTGAAAGTGATATCAGAAGAAACTACTCAACCTCGGCTGTCTTTAACTATGAGTGAACACAACACTCTAACTTACCATGTTTAGATAATGAAGTACTCAACCTCTACTGTATTTAACTATGAGTGAACACAACACTCTAACTTACCATGTTTAGATAATAAAGTACTCAACCTCTACTGTATTTAACTATGAGTGAACACAGCACTCTAACTTACCATGTTTAGAATTTAGATAATAAAGTATAACCTCTACTGTCTTTAACTATGAAGGAATTACAACCTTTATTTAATGGTTAATATTTTGATGTGCAAGGGTTCAATTTACAATCAATAATCCATTGTAGGAAAATCCAGAACACTGTTTAGTCTGTGACGACGCGTCGCGATAATATACATAATTAATATATAATATATAATTCGAGGAAGAGTAGAATTTTGCAGAACACCGGCGCCTGCTGCGGTCGTATCAGAACAGGAGTCTGAGAGATAATCACGAGATACTTGTAGAAATAATTGTGGACAGTGTTGGATCTATCATCTATCTAACTAAATGGATCCTTTTTTTTATCATGGAATGTGCTGTGCAGACGGCCGGACCACAACTACATCAACAAGTGAGCTGTCTTATGTGTTCTGTAGTTATTGAAACTGATTGAATATATGACAGGATTCAAGAGGTTTATTTGTCACATACATACATACACAACACAAGGCCTACTAAAGGCTACAGTAACGTCTGCGATCACTGTCCGACTCTTCCCTGCACGGCGCCCCCCGGTTCCTTGGCTCACCCAAAGACCATGCTATGGTTCGCACACTGTATGTGTGTGTGTGTGTGTGTTGTGTCAGTGTGTGTGGTCTCACCTCTGCTGCTTCAGACCACCTGTCTGCATTTGACCAGATGCCACAGGTGTATATGTTGATGGCCTTGTTGTGCCACTGTGCCAGGCTACAACAGACTACTGTCTTTGACCCTCCAGGAGTATGTTTACACTAAAGCTGTGTGTTTGGTTTTTGTTGGTCCAAAGTGTAAAAAAAGAAAATTTGTACAAGAGTAAAATCTTCCTGGCGGCTACGTGGCGTGGTGGGCAAGGCGCTCGCCACAAAATCTGGAGACGCTGGGCTCGGCTGTTCGATCCCAGCGCTCCACATTTGCTTTCAGTTTAGCTGGTCGTCTGTACTAATACACATTGGCCGTATTAGGGGGTGGGAAACTGATGGGTGGGGATCGGTGGACAGCGACTCCTACAGGTCGGTTGGTGCGCCTGCGCAGTGGAATCAGGAAGTGTCGGGGGCAGCGTGAGCCTCCCACGCGTTACTCCTCGCCACTCAGAGATCGAGCTGCGCAGGTGAAAAGATGCGACTGCTGTTACCTCAAGTACAGGAGGGGACTTGTGCTATGTATGACTTAGTCCACATTGCAGCCGGCTTGTGGGAGGCAAGAAACAGCGTTCGTGACAGGGGAGGGTTGAATTGGATGATACGAAATTGGGATGGGAGAAAATATAGAAAATGGGAGAAAAAGTGGATAAAAAAAAAAAAAGTAAAATCTTCCATGTGATTTTCCAGTCCGCGCAGAAGGCTAAGCTTTAAATATTAGTATTATTGTTTAAAGAACATAAAGAAACAAATAACATGAGAGAGTTGTTTTGAATTTAAATAGCTCTCCACTTCTCTGCCTCGAAGTGGAGATTTCAGAGCACATTAACAACCAATTAAAACTGAAACAATAGGATGGTAGAACACATCTTTCAATGTGCTCAGCCAGCTGCATAATAATAGACTATAACAACTATAATGACAACAAGTAATCAGTCAGTCAGTCAGTCAGCCAGTCTGTCTGAGTGAGCGAGCACAGGCAGGAGATAAGAGAGAGCATGCTTGTGTAGCCTACTGTGTGTCCTTGGTAAATCCTCTGATCTCCATCTCAGATCAAACAAAGCATTATCTGCCCCACACATGTGATAAGCGTGGATTCTATCCATCACAGATCTGACAGGTTCATCATGTCAGGCAGCAGAGCACTGATGAAGCCAGATATGAAGCTCCGTCTCCCAGGGAATTATTGTTAGAGCGAGAGAACGCACTGGGAAAACATCCTCTCCCCTCACAGGCGTATACCGTTATCACATAAACACATACATACATAAATGCATACATACACACACACACACACACACACACACACACACACACACACACACACACACACACACACACACACACACACACACACACACACACACACACACACACACACACATACATACATACATACATACATACATACATACATACATACATACATACATACATACATACATACATACATACATACATACATACATACATACATACATACATACATACATACATACATACATACCTATGTATGTATGGTTAGGTTTAGACTCCTTCATGTGGCTCCTTCATACACCTGTACACCTGTTTGAGCAAGTTTGTAGTATGTCTGGTTTGTCTATTTCATTATTCACATGTCACAGTAATTCAACACTACATTAATTTCAAACCTTAAAACAGTAACTGGACATTTATTGTTTGTCAGGAGGTAATTGGTGCAGGTGCACTTGATTAGTTGATCAACCAAGCCTTCATTTAAAATCAGGTGTGTCCTTCTTTTTGTATAGTACTTGCCAATGGATGTGTTTGTAACTTGGTTTTTATGGACATTATAGTCCATTTGTTCGGAATTGTGTTTTAAAGCCCTTCAGTGCACATTGTATGGCCAGCCTTGTAGTAGTAGTAGTAGTAGTAGTAGTAGTAGTAGTAGTAGTAGTAGTAGTAGTAGTAGTAGTAGTAGTAGTAGTAGTAGTAGTAGTAGTAGTAGTAGTAGTAGTAGTAGTAGTAGTAGTTTATTCAGTCATCATCTCACACAATACAATATACACCATCATTTAACAATATTTGATTTTACAGTGACTGAAAAGGTACAGACTGAAGCATAATGCTTATATATGCCTGTCCTATATTCTTAACAAAAATTTCAAAAAATAGCAAAACAAAACAGTATTATTCACCCTTGTAGTTTAAAAAAAATAGCTTTACAAACCATGTTCTTAAAAACCAAAAGCGAATTACTCATTCTTAACATACGGTTATCCTATAACCATGGTTATATGAGTAATAGCGGCGCTCTGCGCTGCCTAGTGGAACACATCCTATATCAGTCTAACTACTGAATAAATTTCTCCACATGTACATATACACACCCATCCGCCTGGCCACACCCCCATCTGCTCCTCTACATAAGCAGGGGTGTGGCCATATTAACAGCTCCTTCCCAAGTATTTCACCACCGAAGGCGAAGACCACGGGGCCCTCAGGGAGTCCAGCGCAGAGCGCCGCTATTACTCATATAACCATGGTTATAGGATAACCGTATGTTATATATCATATAGCTTACGCTCTACGCTGCCTAGTGGAACACAGGAGCTGAGCAGAGCGGAAGCTCGACAAATGTACCCGCTGAGGCACCCCACAACCATCAGAACCGGGGAGGACCCGAGCCCCCGGACCCCCCTAGTGGAGGACGGGAGGGAATCGGATCCGACTGTGCGAAGAGGGTTTAGCAACTCAACGCACAGGTGAGCAGACCGTGGGACTTACCTTCCCACAGAAGAACCCACGACTACACAGGCGCGCAACCCACATGCCACTAGGGAACGAACGGGAAGAGAAAAAGAAAACGTTACAACCCCTAATATCACGGGGTCAAGGTCAAAACCCAACCCGGTGGCAAGGCCGTAGCAGCGGAGTGCAAAGGAGGACCCAGCCCCAGGAAGGGACTGGACACCCCGGAAAAAGGGGGCCTGGTGAGGCCAACGACGCCGCAGCATCGAGACCCCACCAGGCGGTCACTAGTGACACCACCCCCCACATCGCCAGCGTATCGGACAGGGCCCATCCAAGAGCAGGCCCTTTCCCCCTACAGCACGCCGCCCTGAAGCACTCAAGAGGCTACACCCCCACAGCGGGACCAGGCAGCGCACCGGGGAGACAACCCCCAAATAGGTTGATCCCTCAATCCAGGCAACAGGTCAAAAGGACTCGACCTGAGCCTGGAGCACTGCGGACTAGACAGGCGCCAAAGGGGTCTGCTGAAAACAGCACCCCGGCGGAAGGGGCGTACGGTATGCTGTGCACCATGTCGCAGCCTCCACACAAAAAAAACACCCTCTAGAGGGGCCGAGGCAGAGAAGGCTGACACAATTGGCAGACGTCATGAAAGGTACGGGATAGGATCACATATGACTTTGACAGGTGGTCAAAACTTAAAAACTCAGTTCAGGCCCGAGTATCAATAGTTAAGATGGATATTTTACCTAGAATCAACTTCTTCAATTCAATGCTACCATTACCCCCCCCCCCCCTTGCTGGTTACTGGAAAAAATTACCTTCCACCGCATATAAATTTATTTGGAACAACAAACCTCCATGAATAAAAAGATCCACCGCACAGAGAAATAAAGCCGGCGGAGGACTTCTACTACAACTTTAAAGCGTATTCTTTAAGACCACTGATCACCTGGTTTGATTCTCAAGCTTCCGTATCCTGGAGAACATTAGAAGAAAACATTGTGGCACCACATAGACTGCAGGATGTAGTATATACCAACCTATCAATTAAGCAATGCAACATGAAATTTGGCCCTATTATTACACATATGATCCGGATATGGCGTGAAACACAATTTTTTTTTACTAACCAACATAAATGGCATAGACACTCTCCCATATTTAATAACAATACACTCCTGATTGCACAACAACAGATTTCCAAATGGGAAAAGAATGGCATACATACATTGGGAGATATCTTCAACGAACGTGGTTTCTGTAGCTATCAAGATATACATAACAAATTTAACCTCACCAGTTCCACATACTATTTCTACAGACAGTTATTAGCATGTTTGAAGGCTCATGGAGTCCCACTAAAGGTACCACTGGAGCACCACAGATATCACAAATTATTTTATGAAAGGGAGACATCGAGAGGTTTTGTCTCTGACTTTTACCGTCACTTACTTACATCCTCGTATGAAGTCCTTCCCCTAGACTCAGTTTGGAGGAGGGATATACCAGACTTGGAAGTAGATTTTGATTGGGCTGAAGTCTGGGCAAACGTTCGGCTATCGTCACGTAACCCGGATCATCAACAGATTAATCTTAATTTTATTCATAGGATTTACCTAACTCCTATTCGACTGAACCGTATGGGGCTTAAACAAGACTCTCGATGTTCCTTATGTACAAACGGTGATAGTGGTACATTTATGCATATGTATTGGGAATGCCCGCCTGTTAGGATATTTTGGGAAGAAATAACCACACTATTATCAGGATTTTTGTTTTTGACAATACCTGTAATGCCTTCTGTATTGTTGCTGAATGATGTCTCTCAATTATCACACTCTGTACTTATAAAAAGGATAATCTTGTCCAGTCTTACGGCTGCCAAAAAGCTAATAGCATCACGCTGGATTCAACCTGATCAAATGTGTCGGAGGGTATGGATCAGTGGAGGTTTCTCTATGACAACACGTGAAACACAAATTCACTCATAATTCATAATTATTATTAATTTACATATACCTATATATATAAAAAAAAAAAAAAACTATATATATATATATTTTTTTAAATTATTATTATTATTATTTTTTATTATAAATGTTTTCCTCTGTAAAAAAAATGCCAGTGCATTTTTTTTTCTTCAAAAATTGCCAAAATTGACAGCTCTGAGCAGGCCTGCACTGCAGTATTGCCTGCAGTAATTATTCGTGAAGAAAACTTCACAGGTGTGACCCATTGTTAAATAAATAATAAATAACAGCGAATCAAAATAGGCTATTAACTTCATCTAAGAACGGTCTGTGCAGTTAAACTCTTGCCATTGAATGGAGGATTGATTGATTGACAGCCCTTGATATCCAATACACAGAGGTTGAATATGATTGGCAGCCTTGTAAATCCAATCAGAGATTTCTGCATTGCAAAGTCAAAATGGGTCCAGCTGCATGTGAGGAGGATAGGTTTAGCTCGGGCCAATCTCAAGTTTCTCAAGTTTCTTTATTAGTTGTCATACAGAAGTACAGAATACTTTTATACAAAATGTAACATAAAGAAGCATTTTGTATAAAAGTATTCTGTACTTCTGTATGACAACTAATAAAGAAACTTGAGAAACTTGAGATTAGCCCGAGCTAAACCTATCCTCCTCACATGCAGCTGGACCCATTTTGACTATGTGAAAGTTGAGACTATGAGAAAGTTGTTGTTTAGTAGTTAGTAAGCTGTACAGCTATAACAAGTCAGGCTAAATTAAACTTTGCGCCAACATTAGGACCGAAGTATAAACCAGCAACTGAGCAACATGAAGAAGTGGATTTATGCATCTGGATCAGAAAAAACGTTGTGGATGAAAAAGTAAGTATAGGCTACAGTGCTTGTATGCTAACAGTAGCTAGGCAGCTTAGCCTACATCACAATGATAATCACCAAGCTAACTTACTGTACACACTGTAGGGCTGGGCAATTAATTGAAACAGAATCGCGATATCGATTCATAGACCTATGCAATCTAATTTCTAAGTTATGACTATTTTCTTTTTTTTTTATTATTATTTTATCTGGGTTGAACATGATTTGTGGAACTCCCTCTGGTGTTGTGGTCGTGGTATTCACTGACCTTTGGGAAGTATTTCGACATGCACATGGGTATCTTAGTGGTGTAGTATATCTTGTAGACCAGGCCCATTGCAAGTTGCTGTACTCTGTCGTCTACTCTAAGCCATCCTAGGTTGTCAAAGTGGACAGGGGTGAGGTGGGTTTTAGGAGTAAGGTCAAGCAGTAGTCTGACCAGTTTGTTTTGTGATGTTTGTAATCTTGTTTTTAGTGCCTTTGAGGTGCTTTGGTACCATGAGGTGCAAGCATAGTCGTAGTACCCTTGAATGAGTGCTCCTGTTAGAGTCTTCAAGGTATTCTTGTTTACCAGAGAGGAGATCCGGTACAGGAATCTAGTTCGTTGGTTGACTTAGTTTTATTACATTGGATCCCATTTTGTCACAGGAAAGATTTGCCTCTATAGGATGGAACCCAGGTAGGTAATTTCATCTTTCCTTTTAAGATAAGATAAGATATTCCTTTATTGATCCCCTTGGGGAAATTCAGGCATCATAGCAGCATGGGGGAAGGGGGGGGGGGTACAGGTAGTGAAAACAACACAAGCAGTGTAAACAAATAGGTCAATATAATTTACTATCTAACTAACTGAAATATACATTATTCATTATTCACAGTATCACAGTATCCACATAAGGTGCAGTATGCATAAGGTAGTGTTATTGTCCTACTTGGGTTCCTATTAGTTCTAGGTCGATGTCTGGCAGCAGTCGCTGCCCACTGTTGTGGAGCCTGATGGCCACTGGTATGAAGGACTGTCCGAGGCGGTTAGTTGAGTGTCGGGGGGGTATGAGTCTGTGGCTTCCTTGTCACCTTCACCTAATATGTTTTGATCTGGTCAGGTGCGCTGTCACCTAAAATGTTTTGATCTGATCAGGTGCGCTGTCACCTAATATGATTTCATCTGGTCAGGTGCGCTGTCACCTAATATGTTTTCATCTGGTCAGGTCCGCTGTCACCCAGTGGAGGCTGCTGACCAAATTTTTAGGTGAAGCACAAATTATTATATTATATTATATATTAAATAATATTTTTAAAACATCCCCCACTGTGTGTCAGTGGTCAGTGGACACAGATGAAAACATATTAACATTAGGTGACAGCGGACCTGACCAGATGAAAACATATTAGGTGACAGCGCACCTGACCAGATGAAATCATATTAGGTGACAGCGCACCTGATCAGATCAAAACATTTTAGGTGACAGCACACCTGACCAGATCAAAACATATTAGGTGAAGGTGACAAGGAAGCCACAGACTCATACCCCCCCCCCGACACTCAACTAACCGCCTCGGACAGTCCTTCATACCAGTGGCCATCAGGCTCCACAACAGTGGGCAGCGACTGCTGCCAGACATCGACCTAGAACTAATAGGAACCCAAGTAGGACAATAACACTACCTTATGCATACTGCACCTTATGTGGATACTGTGATACTGTGAATAATGAATAATGTATATTTCAGTTAGTTAGATAGTAAATTATATTGACCTATTTGTTTACACTGCTTGTGTTGTTTTCACTACCTGTACCCCCCCCCTTCCCCCATGCTGCTATGATGCCTGAATTTCCCCAAGGGGATCAATAAAGGAATATCTTATCTTATCTTAAAAGGAAAGATGAAATTACCTACCTGGGTTCCATCCTATAGAGGCAAATCTTTCCTGTGACAAAATGGGATCCAATGTAATAAAACTAAGTCAACCAACGAACTAGATTCCTGTACCGGATCTCCTCTCTGGTAAACAAGAATACCTTGAAGACTCTAACAGGAGCACTCATTCAAGGGTACTACGACTATGCTTGCACCTCATGGTACCAAAGCACCTCAAAGGCACTAAAAACAAGATTACAAACATAACAAAACAAACTGGTCAGACTACTGCTTGACCTTACTCCTAAAACCCACCTCACCCCTGTCCACTTTGACAACCTAGGATGGCTTAGAGTAGACGACAGAGTACAGCAACTTGCAATGGGCCTGGTCTACAAGATACACTACTGTGAGGTTTTGCCCGCTGCTCACTACCTTTTCTCTGTCTTCTTTAAGCCTACTGTTAGGAATTCCCTACTCACTCTCTCTAGCCCCCACCCTCTCGTTCCTTACCCTTAGTGGCCACACCTGTTTGATATTCTATTATCTCTCGCACCTGTGGTGGCAGGCTAATTAGTCCCCCTGTGGGCTTTAAATACCAGGGCGCTTCCCCTCGTTTTGGCGTGGGGTCGTGTTGTATTCATGCTGAGTCATATTCTCTAACATCTAGACTTTTTCGGGAGATCCTCTGGTCTACCAATGCTGTAAGATGGATCTCTCCAGCCTTGAGATGTTTGCTCCAGCCTTCGTCTGCTGTCGCCGTAGCCTGTGGAGGAGACTGTTCTGCGCTCCCTGTAACTTCCACGGGAGGCACCCCAGCGTTCCACTGCAGACCCCAGCGCAGCTGTTCGTCCTGACGCACATCTAGACCAACGCGCATCTCCCGGACCCTCGGGCTTGGCACGCTCTCCAGTCACCAGCGCGCAACGCGCATCTTCAAGGGCTTGGCCACCTGTCGCCGTTTGCCTGGAGGGAGACATTGTACTGCGCTCTCTAATTCTCTACGGGAGGTATTCCAGTGTTCCACTCCAGACCAGCGCGCCAGATGCGCTCAAGCCTTCGCCACCTGCCGCCGTTTGCCTGGAGGGAGACACTGTACTGCGCTCTCTAATCCTCTACGGGAGGTATTCCAGTGTTCCACTTCAGACCTTCGAGCTTGGCACGCTCCTCCGTACCAGCGCACAGACGCGCATCTTCCAGACCTTCGAGCTTGGCACGCTCCTCCGTACCAGCGCACAGACGCGCATCTTCCAGACCTTCGAGCTTGGCACGCTCCTCCGTACCAGCGCGCTGACGCGCATCTTCCAGACCTTCGAGCTTGGCACGCTCCTCCGTACCAGCGCACAGACGCGCATCTTCCAGACCTTCGAGCTTGGCACGCTCTCCAGACCTCAGCGCGCCGACGCGCATCTTCCAGACCTTCGTGCTTGGCACACTCCTCCTCGCAGACGCACCCCGAGGCGTCTCTCGGTTCCGACGCGCACACCAAGGTGTGGCGCGCACTCTGTTCCTCGGCTCCGACAGCGGCTACCCGGTGGACGACGCCCTCGCCACCGCCACTGTTCCAGCTCTCTGTTCCGACGCGCACACCAAGGTGTGGCGCGCCACTCTGTTCCTCGGCTCCGACAGCGGCTACCCGGTGGACGACGCCCTCGCCACCGCCACTGTTCCAGCTCTCTGTTCCGACGCGCACACCAAGGTGTGGCGCGCACTCTGTTCCTCGGCTCCGACAGCGGCTACCCGGTGGACGACATCCTCGCCACCGCCGCTGTTCCAGCACCCTGTTCCTCGGCTCCGACAGCGGCTACCCGGTGGACGACATCCTCGCCACCGCCGCTGTTCCAGCACTCTGTTCCTCGGCTCCGACAGCCAGCCACCCGGTGGCGATGCCCTCGCCCCGCTGCTGTCCCCGTACCATTACGCATACGCCTGGGTGAGTTTTGATTGTGATGTCACTCACTCAGCGTAGTGCCCTTGCCCCCGTTCCCGCTGCTGTCCCCGTACCATTACGCATACGCCTGGGTGAGTTTTGATTGTGATGTCACTCACTCAGCGTAGTGCCCTTGCCCCCGTTCCCGCTGCTGTCCCTGTACCTTTACGCATACGCCTGGGTGAGTTTTGATTGTGATGTCACTCACTCAGCGTAGTGCCCTTGCCCCCGTTCCCGCTGCTGTCCCTGTACCTTTACGCATACGCCTGGGTGAGTTTTGATTGTGATGTCACTCACTCAGCGTAGTGCCCTTGCCCTCGTTCCCGCTGCTGTCCCTGTACCTTTACGCATACGCCTGGGTGAGTTTTGATTGTGATGTCACTCACTCAGCGTAATGCCCCTTGCCCTCGTCCCGCTGCTGTTCCCCAGCGTATTGCCTCCTTTTGTTCACACTTAGTTATTAGTTTGGACATTTCATCTCCCACTCTGTTTTGTTCTCTCGTGGATATTATTTTGGACATTTCATCTCCCACTGTGTGTTTATTCACACGAAGATAGTATTTACTTTGTTACTTTGTTATTTGGACTGTTCTGCATCTGCTCTGTTTGTTCCCTTTGAATATTAACCCTCTCCTCTGTTCTGCAGAGCGGCCCAGATGTTTTCCCACCAGTCCCCAGTTCCTCCCTGTCCCCAGCCCGCCTCCGCGGTTCTCTGTCCCCAGTTCCTCCCTGTTCCCCAGCCCGCCTCCGCGGGCCTCAGTCCCCTCTGCCCCTAGTTCTCCCCTTCTAGTTCCACCTAGTTCCTGGTCCCAAGTTCTCCCCTTCTAGTTCCAGCTAGTTCCTTGTCCCTAGTTCTCCTAGTCCCCAGTTCTCCTGTTCCCTAGTTCTCCTTGTCCCTGGTTTACCTAGTCTCTAGTTCCTCTTTCCCTAGGCGTTCCCTTAACCTTCCCTTAGGCGTTCCCTTACCTTCCCATAGTTTTCCCTTTTCCTGCCCGCCTCTTAAAGGCACTTTACCTTCCCCTCTTGTGTTATTCCAGTGTTTTGTGTTTTCTCCCTTAAAGGGACAGTGCCCTTTTTCCCTGTTCTAAATAAATATCTGTTTCTTGGCAAACCATCATACCTGTCTTGTGTTGTGCGATTGGGGTCGGTTACAAACCATAACAGTACGACCCCACCAAATCGACGACCCCAGCCAGCACAGACGGTGTATGTTGAGTTTGCCTTTTTTTTTCTTGTTCCCTCTAGCTCCCCTGTTAGCTTGTTAGTCTCCCCTCTAGCTCCCCTGTTAGCCCTGTTAGCTTCCCTGTTAGCCCAGTTTAGCTTCCTTGTTAGTCCTGTTTAGCTCCCTTGTTAGCTTGTTACTCCCCTGTTTAGCTTGTTAGTCTCCCCGGTTAGCTCCCCTGTTTGCTTCCCGTTTTGCCCTGTTTGACCCCCCTGTAGCTAGCCATGCCCTGGCAGCTAACCCAGTCCCTCAGCAGAGCCCCTGTCTGCTAGCTTAGCCCCGGCTGCTAGCACAGCCTCTATGTTTATGCAGCCCTTGCTGCTGGCATAGGCCCTGTAGCTAGCCAGGCCCAAGCAGCTAACCCGGTCCCTCTGCATGGCCTCCACTTTTTTGTGTAGTTTTTCCCACAGCTAGGACTGTCCTTCCAGCTAGCTTGTGCTCTCATGCTGGTCCAGCCCTGTCTGCCAGCCTAGCTCCGGCAGCTAGCGCAGCCTCTATGTTGATGTAGCAGTACAGCTAGCATAGGCCCTGTAGCTATCAGTGCCCTGGCAGCTAACCTTCCCTCTGCTAGCCCTTTCCCGGTGCTTCCATGGTTACCCCTTAGCTACCCTGCTCGCCCCTCAGTTTCCTCTAGACCGGTTCCTCTAGACCAGTTCTCTAGACCAGTTCTCTAGACCAGTTCTCTTGCCCAGTTCGCTAGACTAGTTCTCTAGACCCAGTTCCTCTAGACCAGTTCCCCCAGTTGCCCCTCTGCTACCCTAGTTACCCCTCGGCGACCCTGTTTCTTTTGCTAGCCCCACTCTTGTGGTGGCTTCCCCTGCTGGCTTGGCCAGTACCTCTTGTTTTGCCCCCTGCCACTCTGTCTGTATTTGTTTTGGGTCGCCGGGTGGCTCCCGTTGAGGGGGGGGTACTGTGAGGTTTTGCCCGCTGCTCACTACCTTTTCTCTGTCTTCTTTAAGCCTACTGTTAGGAATTCCCTACTCACTCTCTCTAGCCCCCACCCTCTCGTTCCTTACCCTTAGTGGCCACACCTGTTTGATATTCTATTATCTCTCGCACCTGTGGTGGCAGGCTAATTAGTCCCCCTGTGGGCTTTAAATACCAGGGCGCTTCCCCTCGTTTTGGCGTGGGGTCGTGTTGTATTCATGCTGAGTCATATTCTCTAACATCTAGACTTTTTCGGGAGATCCTCTGGTCTACCAATGCTGTAAGATGGATCTCTCCAGCCTTGAGATGTTTGCTCCAGCCTTCGTCTGCTGTCGCCGTAGCCTGTGGAGGAGACTGTTCTGCGCTCCCTGTAACTTCCACGGGAGGCACCCCAGCGTTCCACTGCAGACCCCAGCGCAGCTGTTCGTCCTGACGCACATCTAGACCAACGCGCATCTCCCGGACCCTCGGGCTTGGCACGCTCTCCAGTCACCAGCGCGCAACGCGCATCTTCAAGGGCTTGGCCACCTGTCGCCGTTTGCCTGGAGGGAGACATTGTACTGCGCTCTCTAATTCTCTACGGGAGGTATTCCAGTGTTCCACTCCAGACCAGCGCGCCAGATGCGCTCAAGCCTTCGCCACCTGCCGCCGTTTGCCTGGAGGGAGACACTGTACTGCGCTCTCTAATCCTCTACGGGAGGTATTCCAGTGTTCCACTTCAGACCTTCGAGCTTGGCACGCTCCTCCGTACCAGCGCACAGACGCGCATCTTCCAGACCTTCGAGCTTGGCACGCTCCTCCTTACCAGCGCACAGACGCGCATCTTCCAGACCTTCGAGCTTGGCACGCTCCTCCGTACCAGCGCGCTGACGCGCATCTTCCAGACCTTCGAGCTTGGCACGCTCCTCCGTACCAGCGCACAGACGCGCATCTTCCAGACCTTCGAGCTTGGCACGCTCTCCAGACCTCAGCGCGCCGACGCGCATCTTCCAGACCTTCGTGCTTGGCACACTCCTCCTCGCAGACGCACCCCGAGGCGTCTCTCGGTTCCGACGCGCACACCAAGGTGTGGCGCGCACTCTGTTCCTCGGCTCCGACAGCGGCTACCCGGTGGACGACGCCCTCGCCACCGCCACTGTTCCAGCTCTCTGTTCCGACGCGCACACCAAGGTGTGGCGCGCCACTCTGTTCCTCGGCTCCGACAGCGGCTACCCGGTGGACGACGCCCTCGCCACCGCCACTGTTCCAGCTCTCTGTTCCGACGCGCACACCAAGGTGTGGCGCGCACTCTGTTCCTCGGCTCCGACAGCGGCTACCCGGTGGACGACATCCTCGCCACCGCCGCTGTTCCAGCACCCTGTTCCTCGGCTCCGACAGCGGCTACCCGGTGGACGACATCCTCGCCACCGCCGCTGTTCCAGCACTCTGTTCCTCGGCTCCGACAGCCAGCCACCCGGTGGCGATGCCCTCGCCCCGCTGCTGTCCCCGTACCATTACGCATACGCCTGGGTGAGTTTTGATTGTGATGTCACTCACTCAGCGTAGTGCCCTTGCCCCCGTTCCCGCTGCTGTCCCCGTACCATTACGCATATGCCTGGGTGAGTTTTGATTGTGATGTCACTCACTCAGCGTAGTGCCCTTGCCCCCGTTCCCGCTGCTGTCCCTGTACCTTTACGCATACGCCTGGGTGAGTTTTGATTGTGATGTCACTCACTCAGCGTAGTGCCCTTGCCCCCGTTCCCGCTGCTGTCCCTGTACCTTTACGCATACGCCTGGGTGAGTTTTGATTGTGATGTCACTCACTCAGCGTAGTGCCCTTGCCCCCGTTCCCGCTGCTGTCCCTGTACCTTTACGCATACGCCTGGGTGAGTTTTGATTGTGATGTCACTCACTCAGCGTAATGCCCCTTGCCCTCGTCCCGCTGCTGTTCCCCAGCGTATTGCCTCCTTTTGTTCACACTTAGTTATTAGTTTGGACATTTCATCTCCCACTCTGTTTTGTTCTCTCGTGGATATTATTTTGGACATTTCATCTCCCACTGTGTGTTTATTCACACGAAGATAGTATTTACTTTGTTACTTTGTTATTTGGACTGTTCTGCATCTGCTCTGTTTGTTCCCTTTGAATATTAACCCTCTCCTCTGTTCTGCAGAGCGGCCCAGATGTTTTCCCACCAGTCCCCAGTTCCTCCCTGTCCCCAGCCCGCCTCCGCGGTTCTCTGTCCCCAGTTCCTCCCTGTTCCCCAGCCCGCCTCCGCGGGCCTCAGTCCCCTCTGCCCCTAGTTCTCCCCTTCTAGTTCCACCTAGTTCCTGGTCCCAAGTTCTCCCCTTCTAGTTCCAGCTAGTTCCTTGTCCCTAGTTCTCCTAGTCCCCAGTTCTCCTGTTCCCTAGTTCTCCTTGTCCCTGGTTTACCTAGTCTCTAGTTCCTCCTTCCCTAGGCGTTCCCTTAACCTTCCCTTAGGCGTTCCCTTACCTTCCCATAGTTTTCCCTTTTCCTGCCCGCCTCTTAAAGGCACTTTACCTTCCCCTCTTGTGTTATTCCAGTGTTTTGTGTTTTCTCCCTTAAAGGGACAGTGCCCTTTTTCCCTGTTCTAAATAAATATCTGTTTCTTGGCAAACCATCATACCTGTCTTGTGTTGTGCGATTGGGGTCGGTTACAAACCATAACAACTACACCACTAAGATACCCATGTGCATGTCGAAATACTTCCCAAAGGTCAGTGAATACCATGACCACAACACCAGAGGGAGTTCCACAAATCATGTTCAACCCAGATAAAATAATAATAAAAAAAAAAAAGAAAAAAAAAAAAAAAAATAATAAAAGAAAATAGTCATAACTTAGAAATTAGATTGCATAGGTCTATGAATCGATATCGCGATTCTGTTTCAATTAATTGCCCAGCCCTACAGTGTGTACAGTAAGTTAGCTTGGTGATTATCATTGTGATGTAGGCTAAGCTGCCTAGCTACTGTTAGCATACAAGCACTGTAGCCTATACTTACTTTTTCATCCACAACGTTTTTTCTGATCCAGATGCATAAATCCACTTCTTCATGTTGCTCAGTTGCTGGTTTATACTTCGGTCCTAATGTTGGCGCAAAGTTTAATTTAGCCTGACTTGTTATAGCTGTACAGCTTACTAACTACTAAACAACAACTTTCTCATAGTCTCAACTTTCACATAGTCAAAATGGGTCCAGCTGCATGTGAGGAGGATAGGTTTAGCTCGGGCCAATCTCAAGTTTCTCAAGTTTCTTTATTAGTTGTCATACAGAAGTACAGAATACTTTTATACAAAATGCTTCTTTATGTTACATTTTGTATAAAAGTATTCTGTACTTCTGTATGACAACTAATAAAGAAACTTGAGAAACTTGAGATTGGCCCGAGCTAAACCTATCCTCCTCACATGCAGCTGGACCCATTTTGACTTTGCAATGCAGAAATCTCTGATTGGATTTGCAAGGCTGCCAATCATATTCAACCTCCGTGTATTGGATGTCAAGGGCTGTCAATCAATCAATCCTCCATTCAATGGCAAGAGTTTAACTGCACAGACCGTTCTTAGATGAAGTTAATAGCCTATTTTGATTCGCTGTTATTTATTATTTATTTAACAATGGGTCACACCTGTGAAGTTTTCTTCACGAATAATTACTGCAGGCAATACTGCAGTGCAGGCCTGCTCAGAGCTGTCAATTTTGGCCATTTTTGAAGAAAAAAAAATTCACTGGCATTTTTTTTACAGGGGAAAACATTTATAATAAAAAATAATAATAATAATAATTTAAAAAAAAATATATATATATGTTTTTTTTTTTTTTTTATATATATAGGTATATGTAAATTAATAATAATTATGAATTATGAGTGAATTTTTTTTTCTTCAAAAATGGCCAAAATTGACAGCTCTGAGCAGGCCTGCACTTAGGACCATTTTTTTTCTCACAGTCTAGGATCTGCATTATACCATTCTGAATTACGTTTTTGTGCTCCATTCTTCCAGAGGGGGCTTTTGAAATGTAAAATAGACCCAAAATGCTGATACTAAATTCACTTTGTCCTAAATAATGCACGTTATATGTACCGTGGCGCTCGCTAGGTGCGATGTACACATTATGTGGTTATTTTAACAACGCGCAGCATTGCAAATGTGAATCCCGCGGGGATATCCTTAATGATTGAAACCTATCGCTCGTTTGGCTCTGATTCCTTTCATATTCTCCGCCAGGCCCGGACTGGCCATCGGGAGCACCGGGAGTGTTCCCGGTGGCCTGGCCTGCACAGATACAAAAAAAAAAAAAATTATATAAAAAAAAAAAAAAAAAAAATTATTATTTTTTTTTGCCAGGCCATTGTTTCTAGTTGTGGCGGCGGCGCGGCGCGATAGTTAGATAACCTAGGTGGGTGGGGAACAACCAGGATTTCACTGTCTGCGGCAGAGTTGGAGAACTATCTGACTCTCTCCCTCACGCGGATCACAATGGAGCCGTGCTGCCGCTTGTGATTGGTGGAGGCGGGACCAGGCGATACAACTGATTGACAGCGGAGGCGGCGAATGGAATGGCAGACGGCACTCAGATGCAGAATAACAGCCAGGCAATGAGCCAGGTTGATTGATTGATTGATTGATTGATTGATTGATTGAAAACTTTATTAACAGATTGCAGAATGGGTACAGTATACAGTACAGCTCAATGCATACAATTGTTAAGGGGATGCAGACCAGAGAAAGACTTTCGTCTTGTTTACATCAGGGTCCCCCATTTTTAATTCATCGTAACATATATGACATACAGATAGACAGTACTGCTACATCTATACATTTATGACATACCAGATTTGGAAATACAGTACTGTTTGTGATACGAAAAGAGTCCAGAAAAGAAGTATATACATTTGACGTAGAAACTGTACATTGGAAGAGGTTGGGTAGGTGGGGGGGGTACTGTACATTGGAGGTGGTTGGGTGGGTGGGGGGGAGGTTGGGTAGGAGGGGTGGGTGGGGGACACTGTACAACTGTACAAGCAACACTGTACATTGGAATATTGACAAGACCATACTTGGTCATTTTTACTGTACATTGGAGGGGGTTGTGAGGGACTCGGGAGAGATACAGTAGAGCGAAAGTCAATTAACGTTGATGTCAAGATGGACAGTGGAAGAAAAAGAAAGGGTGGAGGAGAGAGGGATAAAACAAAGAAAAAGAAAGGCCCTTACAGGAGAGAGTGGTTAACTGTATTATAATAGTAAATAGAAAAATATGTTGTGCTCTTGCTTTTTTCTTTTTGAAGGTGGAGAGAGTAGCATTGCTAGTGCCACAACAGTTTTATTTGAGGTCCATAACAGTACATTGTACTAAGCAATTGTTGGCTCATTAGTTTGTGATTCACATGCACTAAAATTCACCAGAATGCAGGAAATTAAGTCTTTGTAACAAAAAATGTCCTGGTGGGGGACCCCCAGACCCCCCGCTTAAAAAGTGGCCTGATTGGGGCTATATTTCGCGCTATATCTCCCGGTATGAATTATTTCCCCAGTCCGGCCCTGTTCTCCGCTGTGGATGAGGAGCGAGGAAGATCCGATTGACGAAGAAGCAATCATAGTCCGATTAGCATTTCATAGAGAGAGAGTGCTTAGGGATCGCCAAGATCCGTTAGCTCATACTAATGAGTTCCTGTACGAGCGCTATAGATTTAGCAGACAAGGAATCATTTACCTCCAAGACCTTCTCGGGCCACACCTTGCCGCAGCAGAGCGTTGAGTGTCACCCAGACCCTCTGCATTGCCTTGCGTTTCTATGCCAGTGGTACCTTTCTGTACACCGTAGGCGATGCGGAGAACATCAGCAAAGCCGCTGCATGCCGTGCTGTTCGCAAAGTATATTTGGCCTTGAAGACGTTCATGGATGACCACATTACATTCCCTGGCCGTGTCCAAGTGAATGTAATCAAAGAGGGCTTCTATGGAATTGCGGGTAATTGAGTTATTCAATATTCCACCATTTAATTAAAGTGCATTTATATATCACTATTCCTTACGGAGCTCATTATTATTATGCAGAGTTTCCAAATGTCATTGGCGCAGTGGACTGCACGCACATCAAACTCAAAGCACCCTCTGGCCCAAACGAGGGTGATTTTGTGAATCGAAAAGGCTTTCACAGCATTAATGTGCAGGTAGGCCAACTTATAACAATTCCCCTCAAATTACATTGCTATAAAAACAATCATATTTGTTTTAACATAGGGGTCATCATGGACCTTGCAATTGCCTGCTGTATGGCTACCCATGTACTGTACAATAACCATGACTTGACCGCAATTCATCTTAGATGATCTGTGACTCCACCTGCCTCATCACCAATGTTGAGGCCAAGTGGCCGGGGTCCGTCCACGACTCCAGAGTATTCAGAGAGTCTGCACTGTGCAACAGCTTCGAGCAAGGTATAGCAAATATCATGTAATTTAGAAAATGCTTATTTCATGTAAAGGTGATCTAACATTGTATATTATATACTATAGGTCATTACGATGGACTCCTAATTGGAGACAGGGGTTATGCATGCAAGCCCTACTTCATGACCCCCTATCCAGAGCCAGCACCAGGGCCTGAAGCCCGTTTCAACGGGGCTCATGCTCGGACGAGAGCCCGGATAGAAATGACCTTCGGCCAACTGAAGGCCAGATTCACGTGTCTGCGCGGGCTGCGGGTGGCACCAGACAGGGCATGTGACATCACTGTGGCCTGTGCAGTGCTCCACAATGTGGCAACACTGAGGAAGGAGAGGGTCCCAGTCATCCTGGACCATCCTGAGGATGACCTACAGCCAGTCCACTTGGACGAGCAGACCGGACAGGCTGCAAGGAACAGAATTGCCCACCATCATTTTGGTTAGGTGTTGAGTTAATTTAGGTTAATGTTAGACTCATTTTACGTATTCCTCTTTTTATGTTTGCATGTTTAATTTATATGGTTATAGGCTTTGCCACCCTCTTTGCTTTCAAGTTATACCCATTCATAGAGGAACATGTACAAGAAGAAGAAGAGATCCATGTTGTACAATAAAGCCTTTATTGATTTTGACTACTGTCCGCCTGTAAATGAAAGTGCACACAAAAAAGAATTTCAGTTAAGTTGCATTTCATGCCAAAGCTCACAAATACTTTAGGCAAAGCTTCACAACTTACATCCAGCTGCCGGAGTCTGCGGATCTTGAGCCTGCGGAGCTCAAGGCCAGACTCCAAATACAGGATCTCCAGCCTCAACTTCCTTTTATACAGTGACTGGACACTCTAAATTAAAAGAAAAGGAAATTAATGTGTGGTGGTCAGATGGCAACTGAACTCAGACCTCCCCTCACAATGTGAGGGTATTAAATGATAACTCACCTCCCCATCCCCAGCTGAGTGAGAGGGGCCTGCAGGCTCCGGCCGTGGTTCAGTACCTGGCTAAAGGAATGCATTGATTTAGTCCAAATACCACTCACAGCGAGTGAGTTGGATAGGGGTATTAGTTTCCACAACTTGTTTTTACCACATCGCCGGAACAGGCAGTCAACGTGTTTGATTGATTGATTGAAAAGTTTATTAACAGATTGCAGAATGGGTACAGTACAGTACAGCTCAATACATACAATTGTTAAGGGGATGCAGACCAGAGAAAGACTTTCGTCTTGTTTACATCAGGGTCCCCCATTTTCAATTCATCATAACATATATGACATACATGACATACAGATAGACAGTACTGCTACATCTATACATTTATGACATATCAGATTTGCAAATACAGTACTGTTTGTGATACAAAAGTGTCCAGAAAAGGAGTGTATATACATTTGGCATAGAAACTGTACATTGGAGGAGGTTGGTTGGGTGGGGTGGGGTTGGGTGGGTTGGGGCTGTACATTGGAGGTGGGGGGGGGGGGGGGGTTGGGAAGGGGACACACACACATTTTACACTGTACATTGGAATATTGACAAAGCCTTACTTGGTCATTTACTGTACAACTAGGTTAGGACATTTGTAGGGGCCAGTTTCGAATTGCAGTCTCACGTAGGTGTTTTTTGAGAGTGTTTTTGAAGGTGGGTAGTGATTCACATTCCTTTACAGCTTTAGGTAGGGCGTTCCACATTGATGTGGCATAATTGCGAAACGTGTTTAGTCCCTTGTTTGAGCCGAATCTGGGTTTTACATGATTTGTGGAGCTCCCTCTGGTGTTGTGATCGTGGTATTCACTGACCTTTGGGAAGTATTTTGACATGTACATGGGTACCTTGGTCGCGTAGTGTATCTTGTAGACCAGGCCCATTGCAAGTTGCTGTACTCTGTCGTCTACTCTAAGCCATCCTAGGTTGTCAAAGTGGGCAGGGGTGAGGTGGGTTCTAGGAGTCAGGTCAAGTAGTAGTCTGACTAGCTTGTTTTGAGATGTTTGTAATTTGTTTTTTAGTGCCTTTGAGGTGCTTTGGTACCATGAGGTGCAAGCATAGTCGTAGTACCCTTGAATGAGTGCTCCTGCTAGAGTCTTCAGGGTATTCTTGTTTACCAGAGAGGAGATCCGGTACAAGAATCGCGTTCGTTGGTTGACTTTTTTTATTACATTGGATGCCATTTTGTCACAGGAAAGATTAGCCTCTAGGATGGAACCCAGGTAGGTAATTTCATCTTTCCTTGTGATAATATTGTCACCCACTGTAACCGAGAAGCCGTCGGTCTTGCTGAGTTTGTTATTTGAACCGAAGAGAATGGACTCTGTTTTGCCCATGTGTAATGATAGTTTGTTGTCGGCGAGCCATATGCAGATTTTGCCTAGTTCCGAGCTGAGGGCTTTTTCAACCTGTAACTTGTTCTTGTCAGAGACCAGCAGGGCTGAGTCGTCCGCAAACAGGAACAAGTTGCAGTCACAAGCTGACGACATGTCATTTGCATAAATTAGGAATAGTAGCGGTCCTAGTATGCTTCCTTGTGGAACACCACAGCTCACTGTGAGGGGGGGGATAGGGTACCGTTTACTTCCACCATCTGTTCCCTCCCCTGTGTCCTCGCCAACTCTGGACTGTCCGTCTGTTAGTGAATTAGGAATTATTAGGAACTTTGGAGAATTGTCTTTGGTTTTTTAAAGGACACACACAATGAACATGTATTGATGGTTTTATTTCGGTATTCTACAAAGCAAAGTAGTAGAACCTTTTATAAAAGAGAGAAAATGACCGACAACGTGTAGGCTGAAGCAGAGGCTTATAATTGCTATATACCCTTTTTACATTACATTATTTACCAAAAACACCGACATAATTCAGTAGATAATATTGCAATGGTTTGGGATATTTTTCAATGATCTTCTGATTATTGATTTTTTGATTGCTAAAATAGAACCATTACACAATGATGCAGCAATATCAACTTACATCAGTGGTCTCCTCTCCAACAACTCCAGCAGCAGGTCCAGACACTGCAAAATGTGACGATGGTTAACTAAATGAATAATCATGAAAGAGACTCATAGAATGAAGTGCACCTATACCTTTGGGATGAGGGCTCCTAGGATTACTCCCAACCTCTCCGGAGGAGCTGCCCCCAGCTACACCCTCCATAATGGGTCTTCCCCTGTTGTGCTGGAGGGCCAGCTCCTCCGCAGGAGTGAAGTCCATGTCGGCCCTCTTTTTGTTTGCTGGAATATGAAGGATCATACGACATTGACAAGCTGTTCAATACAATACCATGGCACAAATTGTATTAATTCACTCACTCACCATTCTGGATGATGTTCTTGTGTTTAGTCTTTACTTGCTCCCATGTCCTTTTGGACTCTGGGTTGTTTCTATACATGGGGGTTGAAAGCACTCATAATTATATGACAGTGTTGGTAGTACACCATAGCATATCATTATTGTAGGAAATGATTAAGGTGGACTCATGAATAATGTAAGAATAGAGAGGATCACACGCAATTTCATTTCACTGCTTCAATGTATTGAATGTCTGACCTAATACATATCCTCATATACGTATCTATTAATCCATATCAATTATATGAATACGCTTTGG
Organism: Notolepis coatsorum; assembly: GCF_963971535.1. Lineage (NCBI taxonomy): Eukaryota > Metazoa > Chordata > Actinopteri > Aulopiformes > Paralepididae > Notolepis > Notolepis coatsorum. The sequence continues at coordinate 68,592,071 of NC_140179.1, forward strand.
GCTTTTGTATCTACTTATTCTGAAAGTTGTGATAATGAATAATATACATTTGCCCAACACTTACGCATTTAACTTGTCGGCAATGTGTTGCCACGCACTCTGCCTTGCCCTCGCAGCGGTGGCAGTGTTGGACTTCAACATGATTATATTTTTGTATTCCTCAAACGTTCTCATTAGCATTTCCTGCTCCGCGGGGTGGAAGAAATTCGCTCGTACCTTTGACATTTTCGCTCTGACATCTGCATTTCTGCACTCGACCTCTGATGCCTTTTAAGGTGATGCGGCCGCGCGCAATTATCCAGAGTAGTCAAGTCTGGTTTGAGTTAACGAGAGTCAATCGGCCTTCGAGGAACATGAATAGCCTGGCTTCAATCATCTCGTTAACTGAATCTGGATAATGGGACTCTTGATCGACTTAGTTGAACCAGGTACGGGGAATAGGGCCCAGGCTCCTTTAGCACAGCGCAAGGTACAACACAATATGGACCAAGCAATAGTGAAGAATAACACGCAGTGACATAACCACGAACACCTCCATAACATCAAACCCTGCAACGCCCGTGCCAACCCGGCATTTCCCCCCCGAAAAAGCACAAGTCCTTCAGGGTACCAGAACAGCAGATCTGCGCCCCGGCGGACAACGGGTTAACTGACCTGGTCCGGCGCGACCAGAACCAGTCCTGTGTCCTAATCACACCACCATCCCCAGTCCTAAGAGGGGGGTAGGTACACGTGTCGATCCAAAACATCACAGAGGGCGCCACCAAGACGGTCAGAACATAAAGCACCGCGCCTGGTGGCCCACCCCAAAAGCGTGAGACCCCTTCACCAATGCTTTGATCTATTCCGTTATCTCCCCCCAGAGATGAACGAGAATTCATCGAGACTAACCTAGTACACTGGCGCTCGGAAGAGACAAAACTCCATCCTAGTTGCCACATAAAAACGCTGTTTCAATGATGAGCAACCAAGGCGCGCAAGCCCATGCGTGGTTCCACACAGAAGCACCCAGGGCCAGCACTATGTACACGTCGAGACCCAAAACACATCAATGGTAATTCTAACAAGAACCCAGATAACATTCCCTCCAAGCCGCCTGACAGAGCGGCAGGAAGCTAGCCAAGACACAGATATGGGTCCCATATGACGCGTCTGAGGGAAAACACCCCTGTCAACCCTGCCCTGTATAAAAGAGAGGAGACAGGGAACCCCCAGAGAGACTTCCCACGTGAGTAATAATTGAAAAGATATATGTAACATTGAGCTACGTGACCAAGCTCAAGACATATGCAACAGAGCGCAGAGCAGAACTTCTTTTTAAGTTCTCACGCACCGCATAACTCATCGTGACAATAACAGAGGTCCACAACATGGAGCCTGAAAAGAACTCACGGAAGTCTCACAACCAATAGAAACGCGCTCAGTGACGTATGGCGGGGGGAATTCCGTCACCCACCTGTCCAAATATGGCGTGGGATCAGGGAACTCCCTCCCCCACCCCCTCCCTACCCTGTGACGCGCTGACCCAGCAGCGTGACAGGAAGCCCGAAGGACAGGAGGTCCAACCCCCTGACCAATCAGAAAAAAGGGGAGGGAGGGTTTATCAGTTCACCCCCTCATGACCCCTCACCCCTGATACGATGCAATGACAAAGCAGAGCCATGACACATAGCGTGCTACATGAAGCGCATGTATACCTGTCAAGGTAACAGCTTCACATAGGCTCATGTGCGAACCTGCCACCTGAATTTTTACACCTTTACCCTAAAGGAAGAAAAAACACAGACCAAGAGAGGGGCCAAGGGCCCTGGTACAAGAGCTTACACATGTAACTTCTGTAGGCCAACACCTAACCAAGTTGTGGATCTTAAACGTGAAAACGACACACACAACCCTCCATCACAACAAAAAAGGGCACAAGACAAAGACACAAGTCCTTGATTAAGTACTGGTCACAGGCCTTGCTAAGTCCACATGACAGCAACCAAACAATTTTCAGAAAGAAATTGCCTCTCTAAGCAAGAGCACAACCCCAGCAGAAGCTGAGGGGTTACACCGTATCCCCAAAAACATAGTGAAACAAGACACATCTTGTAAACAAAATCATGTTTGAGGGGAGGGGGGGGGGGGGCCAGGGGAAAACCGGGGAAACCCACCCCTCACCACCTTACCCCTGATACGACGCCAATGTGTAGAGTAAGCTTTACATCATGCATGCCAGCACAGCCGAAGACCTTGTTTGAACAGGCACAGCCCTGCTCATGTGTGAAAAAACTTGCCACTTGTTATTGTCATCACAAGCTGAGAGAGGGACTCATCCCTCGATCACATGCCACTATGCACAGCATTGTAGGGTAACCCAGCCAGTTGTGGGCTCAGCCGCGTTGTCTAACGTTACATGAACACACACAACTTCTCATCATACAACAAAAACCCAGTTCATTTTTACTCACGTAAAAAACAACGCCGTTTCTAGGTAGAGAGAAAAACACAAGCTTTGGCCAACGCTATCCAAGCTATACAAGCGACCAATTCACACACAGCACATGTCGTATCTCCAAATGTAGTGAAGTAACATATGTTTTGCCTGGAAAAAAACATTGTTATTAACAAAACATTCAGGAGGGGAAGGAAGGAAGAGTGGGGTAATGTCCAATGGACATCTTACCTGCACCAAAGAACGCAGGGCGAAAGGCCGCAACACAGGCTGGTCTCTATGTTGACGAAAGGCCTCTCGCTGGCACGGCAAAAAGAAGCTATGGCCGGCGCCTCACTCCGGCGAGACGCCCCCCTCCTGCAGCCGGTCATGGTGCAGGCCCGACTACATCTTCTGTCAAAGATGATGTCGTAGTCAGAGTGCCAGGGCCTGCTATTCTCACGGCTAATGTTAATGGTTGTAGCACAAGCTAACAGCTAACTCTAGGAAAACTGATAGCATCAAGCTAACGTTCCCAGCCGAGCGAAAACGGGCAGCTAACGTCGTAGCTAAACAGCTAACTGGCTAACAGTTAGCTCAACCCGGCTAAGAATCAAGCTAAGCGGCTACCACTGAAAAACTGTACAACGTGAGAAAAGCAATACAGGCCAACACTTCAGACAGACGCTGTCTTTCCCTCTTCTCATCCGAAGAGAGAAGGGAAAAAGAAGGCAATACACTTCCCACTACAGAACGGTGTTTACCGTAGCGGTGCCGGCAACAAGTCCCTCGCGGACTATAGCTGACTTGAGCATGGAGATATTCTCATAATGAAACACCAAGCTCACCTCCCTCGCGCCGGGTGCTTTTCATTCTTTTGAAAAAACGGGGCCAGCGCGGCGACAGTGGGTATCCGTTTATCCAGAGACCCTGGGAATTGAACCGCAGATTCGGAATCACGGTCCCAGGGAAACAAAGCTCTCGATGAGGAGCTCATGTTAACGTGGGCATCAAACCAGAACCCCCTCCACGCCGCTAAGAGGCAGCGAAAAAGGATACCAGCCTGGAGCCGGACCTTCGTAAGCTGTGTAGTTGTTCCCCCCACAACCGACACACCTGGCGCCCGCATTTGCAAAAACATCACCCGCCCCAAAGAGGCCGCCAGCCCTCACACGGCAGAGCGCCTCCCAAGCAAAGTGTCCAACTGCAGAGCCGGAGGTAATGCCGACGGGGATTGCTCAGCGACACAAGCCCCTAATACAAAGCTCCAGTGGAGGTCAGAATGATCATCATCTTCTAGACACTCCGGTGGCGAAGACATTATCGCTGTATTTCCTCGAAAAATTGTGAGAGAGAAAACAAAGATATAATGTCAACGCAGCTCCTTCTCTTCAACGTAGCTCCTTTCCAACTATTTTGGCACTAAACTCAAGTGGTGTATACAGACACTTGCCGGTGGTGAAAATAAGGAAGGAGCTGTTAGTATGGCCACACCCCTGCTTATGTAGAGGAGCGGATGGTGGTGTGGCCAGGCGGATGGGTGTGTATATGTACAGATGTGTGGAGAAATGTATTCAGTAGTTAGACTGATATAGGATGTGTTCCACTAGGCATTGCAGAGCGTAAGCTATACGATATATAACGTAAGGTTATGTAACCAAGTTCTGTGAATGCTAGTGACGCTCAGCGTCATATTGCATATATCTCGCTTCAGCGTATATACACTGAATCATTTCAAAATGTACCATTACATACCAACATCCGTCTGACCACACCCCCATCTGCTGCCTATATAAGCAGGGGTGGGGCCACACACTCCTCTCCTTCCCAAAACATTTCACCACAATGAAAAATCAAGGGCCGCAGTGGCGCCTAGACGCTGAGCGTCACTAGCATTCACAGAACTTGGTTATATACATAACCTTACGTTCTGTTTCATGTTAGCTTCTGCTCAGCGTCATATTGCATAACAGGAGCTGAGCGGGAGCTAGAAGCTCGACAAATGTACCCCGCTGAGGCCCCCCGCGACCATCAGACCGGAGAGGACCGAGCCCCCCGACCCTCCCTAATGGAGGGATACGCTCCCTATTGGAGGACGGGAGGGAGACAGATCCGACCGTGTGAAGAGAAACTCGAGCAACTCAAAGCACAGGGTGAGCAGACCGTGGCTTGACCCCACGACTACGCACACGCACAACCTGCATGCCACCAGGGAACGAACGGAAGGAACAACCCTCGTTACTGCCCCCAAAATCACGGGGTCAAGAGCAAACTCAACCCCGTGGCAAGGCCGTAGCAGCGGAGCGCGAAGGAAGACCCAGAAGGGACTGGATCCCCTGGAAAAAGGGGGTCTGGAGAGGTCAATGACGCCAGGCATCAAGACCTCACCAGGCGGTCACTTAGTGACACCGCCCCCCACATCACCAGCGTATTCGGACAGGGCCCCTCCAAGAGCGGGTCCTCCCCCCACTAGTACGCCGCCTGGCACACTGACCCTGCAACACAGGCAGTCAGCATGGCCGTAACTTGAAGCACTCAAAAGGCTAACCATAACGGAAGCAGGCAGCACACCGGGGAGACGACCCCAGAGGGGTCGATCCCTTAAACCAGGCAGCAGGCTTTAGACCCGAGCCTGGAGCACTGCGGACGAGACAGGCGCCAAAGGGGTCAACTGAAAACAGCACCCCGGTGGAAGGGGCGTATGCTGGCATTGTTGCGCACCATGACAAAGCCTCCACCAAAAACCCCCACCCAGAGGGGTCGAGGCTGAGAAAGCTGACACGATTGGCAGACGTCATGAACGTGCAGGGGCACACTCAACCGGGTAACCCGAGAGTTGACTCTGCTCCAACACACCAGGGAATCAACCACCCTCTTGGTACCACATGCGGTGGTTGTTCCTATAACCCCTCAAGAAAAAACTCCAAAACACACCTGCGGGTTTACACTGGCTATACCGCAGTACAAGTGTTTCAGTTTTCAAAAAGGGTTATTCCAGGCCTACGGGTCGACGAAACATTACTTCAGACCGGGCCCGGCGGCTCGGGAAGCACACAGGGTTACCAGAGGAGGTCCAAAAGACCACCCCAACAGCCCCCTCTTCGCCATACGTGAGAGAGGAGTGAAAAGAATGGAGAACCAGCCCCTTTATGATAGTGCCAGGTACAACCTGTACCCAACAAAGGGTCTCCATAACGCCCAACCCTGTGACACCCGGGCCAACCCGGCATTTTTCCCCCGAAAAAAGCACAAGTCCCTCAGGGTACGAGAACAGCAGATCTGCGTCCCCGGCGGAAAACAGGTTAACTGACCTGGACCAGCATGACTAGAACCAGTCCTGTGCCCTAACCATGCCGACATCCCCACTCCAAGAGAGGGGGTAGGTACGCGTGTCGATCTAAAACATGAAAAGAGGGCGCCACCCAGACGGTCCCATTCGTACCACGCTCAGTGGCCCACCCCAAGGGCGTGAGACCCCTCTACCTATGTTCTGATCTATTCCGTTAACATCCCCCAGATATGAACGAGAATTCGTCGAGACAAACCTAGTAAACTGGCGCTCGGAAGAGACAAAACTCCATCCCAGTTGCCCTATAAAAACACTGTTTTAATAACGAGCAACCAAGGCGCACCAGCCTCATGCGTGATTCCTATCAGAAACACCCAAAGCCAGCACTATGTACGCGTCGAGACCCAAACACATCAATGGATAGTCTAACAAGACACCAGACATTGTTCCTCCAAGTCGCCTGGGAGAACGACAAGGAGCCATCGTGCTTCATGTTCTTTCCTCTTTTTATTTAAAAAAGAAAGAAACACAGACTGACATGCATCCCACGTGACGCAGCTGAGGGTACATTTTTTTTTCATTTTTACATCCCGCCACCCTCGTCTCCACAGGGAGGAGACGGGAATCCCCAGAGAGACTTCCCACGCGAGCTGTATAGATTGAAAAGAAATATTGCAACATTGAGCTATGTAACACTTGGGTTAGGGCTCTCCGAGGAGGAGGCACTGAACCAATACACACTCAATAATCGAATTGAATCGAATACACACACAATAGAGCAGAACTCCTTTTTGAAGTTCTACTCACCTTGACAATCTGAGGAGGAGGCTCTGGAACTCTGAGGAGGCTCCCTCACTGGGAAGAAGAGTCTGAACTCACAGAAGGCACTTCTTCCTGAGGAGGAGCTTCGTGAGGAGGAGCTCTGACAACTCCCTGAAACAGACCCATAACATGGACCTGAACAACCCACGGAAGTCTTACCAATAGAGATAGAGACGCGCTCAGTGACGTACTCTATGACGGGGAAATTTCCGCGGGGCACACGCCCAATATTTCAGGGGGGCGAGGGACCAGGAAACTCCCTCCCCCCCCCCCCCCCCCCCACCCTGTAACGTGACGAACAGCAACGTGACAGGAACCTTGAAGGACAGGGGGTTTTAGCCCCTGACCAATCAGAAAAGGGGGGGAAGGATTACCAGTTCACCCCTTTATGACCCCTCACCCCTGATACGATGTAATGACAAAGTAGAGCATGACACAGTCATAGCCTGCTACATGAAGCATCTAACAGCTTCACATAGCTCATGTGCTAACCTGCTATCTGAGTTTTACCAAGGAAAAAACACAGAACAGAGAGGGCCCCTTTAAGAGCCCCGGTCCAGACTTACACATTTGCTTCTGTGGACCAAACCTAACCCAGTTGTAGATCACAACGACACACACAACCCTTCATCACAACAAAAAATGTACACTCTTACTACAGAGGAACACCGTTTTTCGTAACGAGAGAAGACACAAGTCCACGATTATGTAATGGCCACAGACCACAGCTAAGCACACATGATAAGTGACCAAACAACCTTTTCTTTAGGAAAAAATTGTTTCTCAAGCGAAAGCACAACCCCAGCAACTTAAGCTGAGGGTTACATCGTATCCCCACAAACACAGTGACACAACATATTTTTTAATTTGCTGACGACACAGTAGTGGTGGGCCTGATCTCTGCAAACGACGAGAGGGCCTACCTGAAAGAGGTCAAGGTCCTGGCGGGATGGTGCCAGGAGAACAGACTCTCCCTGAACGTCAGCAAAACAAAGGAGATGATTGTGGACTTTAGGAGGTCGGGGGTCAAGGACTACAGCCCCCTCAGCATCGACGGGGCACCGGTTGAGAGAGTGAACAGTTTTAAGTACCTCGGAGCCCACATATCCGAGGACTTGACATGGACCACACACATTGACAGTGTTGTGAAGAAGGCACGACAACGCCTCTACTTCCTCAGGCGCCTAAGGAAGTTCCAAGTCAGTCAGAAGATCCTTAAGAACTTCTACTCATGTACAATAGAGAGCATCCTGACTGGCAACATCACCTCCTGGTTTGGGAATAGCACTGCACAAGACCGAAGCAGACTACAAAGAGTGACACGTTCAGCGGAACGCACAATTGGAGGGGGGCTTCCCACCCTCCAGAACATTTACAACAAGTGGTGCAGGGGTAAGGCTAAGAGAATCATCAAGGACTCCAGCCACCCGAACAACTGCCTCTTTGAACTGCTGCGGTCAGGCAAGCGATACCGGAGTCTCAAGGCGAGCACAGAAAGACTCAGAAGAAGCTTCTATCCCCAGGCCATCAGGCTGCTCAACGAACAATAAACACTATGCAACAACCATCAAATGCACACATCACACACATCCACACGCACACACTCACTTTAAACAAACAACACACTGCAGCACCCACTCTCCACACTTTAGATCACCTAAACACACTTTATATTTATTGGTAAAGGATTTGCACTACAACTCGTACACCTTACTGTAAATTGTACCTAAATTGTACCTCATCCCATTTCTGCTTTGCACTATATAGTATTGTATATTAGTACATTGCATAGTATATTGTATATTGTATGGTAACTCAGTTACTTCTAGTCTGCATTGAACATTGTACATATGTCTATACTGAACACTGTGACCTCTATTTTTACTTCTCTTACATACTACTTTATTTTATTTCATACTTATCTTGTCTAGCACAGTCTATGGAGCGTAACAGTAAGAAGCATTTTGTATAAAAGTATTCTGTACTTCTGTATGACAACTATTAAAGAAACTTGAACTTGAAACTATTGTAAACAGCATGTCTGAGAGGAGGTGGGGAAAGCCCCAGGGAAACCGGGGGGTCACCCCTCCTATATTACCCTTGATACGACCAAGGTGAACAGGCACCACTGTTAATATGTGAACATGCTGTTCATTGTCATCACAGGCTGAGAAAAAGATTCATTCCTCAATCACATGTCACTAAGCATAGCTTCACAGGTTAACTAACCCTCTTAGTTGTGAGTTCACCCACATTACAACGTTACATGAACACACATGTTCTCATCACAACCAACCAGTTCATTTTTACACATGTAAAAAACAACGCTGATTCACTATGGAGATAGAAGCTATACCAGTGACAAGACAATTCACACACAACACGCGTCGTATCCTCAATGTATTGCAGCAACACATGTTTTGGAAACATCGTTATTACAAAACATTTAGAAGGGAAGAAAAGAAGAAGTGTTTAAAGTCCGGTCAGGACTCCTACCTTCACCCTGAGCGCAGGCCGAGAGAACTGCAACACTGGTTAACAGGACACTGAGTTGAACCCAGCATCTCCTGCGTTGGTGACGAGGGTATGTCCGCTATGCCACCCAGCCGCCGTTCTCCATGTTGACGAAGTCCTCGCTGGCACTGGCACCCGGGTGTAGGGTCGACTAACATCCTCTGTCAAAGATGACGTCGTAGTCAGCGTGTTTAAGGCATGTTATAGTCACAGTAACGTTTCAACAGTGTAGCATTAAGCTAACAATCGTCCGACTGATAGCAACAAGCTAACGTTTACTAGCCTAGTAAACACAACGAGCTAGCGCCGCAGCTAACAGCTGACTGGCTAACACAGTAGGCCACAAAATAGCACGCCAGCTAAGCAGCTATCACCTGAACTGTACACAATGACATAACAAGCCACACTTCAGACAGGCCGCTGTCCAAGTCCCTCCCCATCCTAAGAGGGAAGAGAAAAAGAAATGTCAAATACAGTTTTCAAATGTGATTTACCAGACATACAGCGGAGCCAGCACAATTCCCATCCGGGCTGCAGCCGACTTGAGCATGGAACTCCCGATAATGAAGATCCATGCCCACATTTCCTCGTTAGGGTGTACTTCCACATTCATGTGAAAGATGGGGCCTGCACAGGACAGAGAAGCATCCGCTCGTCCAGAGAATCCCGGGTTTTAACCAGGTCTCGGTCGCGGCCCACTAGGTTGACCATCATGGGCGTCAGACCAAGATCCTCCGTCCGCCGCTTAAGAAGCCGAGCAGAGGACCCCAGTCCGGGGTCGGCTTCCGTAAAATTGTCAGCTAACCCCCAAGCGTTAACCGACAACTAGCGCTCGCAAGCAAAACAGTACTCACCCAACACGAAAGCACCCAGTTTCTCACAACAGCCGGTGCCTCCCACAGTCCAGCTGTATGACCGGAGGGTCAATACCCATCCAGCCGCAGCAAGGAGGACTGCAGTTGGGGAGTATATCAGCGGCGCAAGCCCCTAATACGAAAAAGCTGGTGGAGGTCAGAATGATCATCATCTTCCAGACACTCCAGTGACGAAGACAACATCGCCGTATTTTCTCGAAAATAGTGAGAGAGAAAATAAAGATATAATGTCAATGTATCTCCTTGTTCTTCTGTTTTCCTTTCTCCAGCTAATACTTTCTTTTCCTCGCCAAGTGATTGGTATACAGGCACTTTCTTGTGGTTGAAATTTGAGAAGGAGATGAGTGTGTGGCCCCACCCCTGCTTATATAGGCAGCAGATGGGGGTGTGGTCAGACGGATGTTGGTATGTAAAGGTACATTTTGAAATTATTCAGTGTATATACGCTGAAGCGAGATATATGCAATATGACGCTGAGCGGAAGCTAGCATGAAACAGAACTGTATATCAGCATTGTGCCACAAGTTAACCCCAATAATAGAAAAACACCTCCTTTTAATCCCTTTCTTAGCTTTTTGAACAGTAAATTTACAAATATCTCTCAAATCATATTTTCTTTCATGTATTGAAAAAAAACGTTGCACCCCGTCTGGGAGTAAATTTGCTTTAGCTCTGTACATTATTTGCATAGTTTTATAATAAACCAAATCATTAAATTTCATAATATGAGACTTTATAAACAATGGATTTGTGTGTTCTAACCAGCCATGAAAAGGTTCCGAATGACCCCCGTTTTTGCAGTAAGACTATTGGATTTACTGTATTTTTAAATGTCGACCCCCATACTTCCACAGTAAGATATGTAAGGAAGTATAACTTATAAGTGAGCAGTAAATGATGTGCAAGGCTTTGTAGTTTAATATATCCTTACATTTATACAATATTGCTACTGAATTAGATATTTTTCCTTATATATAGATAACATGTTGTTTCCATGTTAAAACTATTGTCACAATAACTGTAAATACCTGTACATTGTTAATGCAGAGGTTTCACTATTGCACACATAAGCATGCATGTGCACACACACACACACACACACACACACACACACACACACACACACACACACACACACACACACACACACACACACACACTTAGGTCAACTTTGGGGGCATTGCATTGACTTACAACCCAAATCTTAACCGTTGAGAGAGATCAAATTTTTCCAACTTTGTGACAGTCTTTTGTCCCCAATTGCATTCTGGTTCTTAGTTTGAAATGTGTCCCCAATTTTAGGAAAAACACACACACGCACACACACACACACACACACACACACACACACACACACACACACACACACACACACACACACACACACACACACACACACACACACACACACACACACACACACACACACACACACACACACACGCACACACACACACACACATTTAATTTTGTATATTTTCATTGGCCTGGGATTGGAATTTCATTGGAATATCCAGCTTCAAGGCATAGAAAGGTTACGGACGGTCACTTTCATGGAGGCTGCACATTCAATCCTACTGTATTGCATTTCTCGTATGTTTCTCTATTACATAGATGGCTGCCCATGCTTGAAATATCTATTACTGGGTAGAATTCAACCCCCCAAAAAAGCTATGACCTGAACTCTGACAGATGAGATTAATATCTGATAGGGGTGTAAACGGTACACAAAAACCACGGTCCAGTACGTACCTCGGTTTTGAAGTCACGGTTCGGTACGGGTTTTTGGTACAGTGGGGGAAAGTTTGGCTTTCCATGTTCCACTCAGGGGTGATGTAGTGTGCAGTAACTAATTGTACTTGTAGGGCTGTCAACGAATATTCTATATTGAAATTAATAATCGACTTGTAAATAAAAAAAATATATATTACATTAGATTGTGAAAAAAAACAGCCCCCGGTGGGCAGTCGTTAGTGGTGCGTTGTATTCGTTCGGTACACAGCCGTACTGAACCTATGGTCCAGTACTGAAACGGTTCGGTACGGATATACTGTGTACCTTTACATAATAATATCTGAGAGATCGATTAAATAAATGTATTTCTTTAATAATCAGAGAGGAATGAATGGAGGAAAATAACTGTTTTTATTGATAATGAGACATTGTTTAGAAATATAATGGAAGCAGGATTTCACTAGGTGGTGTTCTTTTCGCAAATGACTAAATATTACATTTACACAGTTGAGCCCACACACCTGTTCAGTTTAGAGAACACACACACACACACACACACACACACACACACACACACACACACACACACACACACACACACACACACACAACACACACACCTACACACACACACACACACACACACACACACACACACACACACGCACGCACACACACACACACACACACACACACACACACACACACACACACACACACACACACACACACACACACACACACACACACACAGTGAAATGAGGCAGATGGCTTTTTGATGAGCATATTTTCTTTGTTCTCTGAACAGTGATTGTACTTTGAAACTGTGAAAAATGTCTGAAAGGTTTTCTAGACTTTGTTGTGTCCAGCGTTGGTTACCACAGTTCCATGTTAGTACAAATTAGGGCTGTCAAAGTTAATGCTTTAACTTTGGAGATTAATTTAAATTATTTAAAGCGTTAAAACTAATTAATCTAGATGAATCTATGGAGTGAAACATTTTCAATGTTTTGAACTTTCAGCAAGTTTCAAGTTTCTTTAATAGTTGTCATACAGAAGTACAGAATACTTTTATACAAAATGCTTCTTACTGTTGCGCTCCAGAGACTGTGCAAGACAAGATAAGTATGAAATAAAATAACATAGTAAAATTAGAAGTAAAAAAAATGAGGTCACATCTGAGCTCCTGATGGGGCTGGTTTACCAACGGGAGACTCCGTAGTATCTTTGCCTGTTCTTTTTTTTGCATTGACACATGCACCTTTTTGAAAATCATCTGACATGAAGATGGAACACATTTTTGTTGTTAATATGATTTATATTACTGGTAGTTCATACAAGACATTATCGTCCTCTAAGCCAATCTGCACTTTAACATAGGCCTGGGTTGTTTTTATTTCTGTTAGCGCCGCGGATATAAGAAAGCAGTCTAGCTGAGTCAATGTTGATGGTTTTGTTGAACATTTGTATTTCACAGGAGAGAAACTGTATTCAAAGAAAGCTATTAAAATAGTCTTTGAATCTAAATATACTTTCTTTGTGTTGATTTTACATTAATTCCATGATTTTACTCAAGTAAATATCTGTTACAAGCTTCGGTCAGCACGATTTAGTGCTTGAATGCCCATCATCCACTTCAATGTTAGCGTTAATAACGCCTAATCTATGTTTTAAATTATGGCTATGTGTCTAATCTGCCCGTCGCTTATCAATGACTCATTTTCCAGTCAACATTGTCGAAGCGGATTGTTTTTTTATCGGTTCATTTGCGTTTTATAGCATTTTGAAAAGCCCTCGTTTTCAAGGAAAATAAAAAGATTCCATAATAAACGCCCTGTACTGGAATATTCTAGAATACACAAAAACGTTGTAATTTTTCGGCCTATTTATGAATCGTTTTCAAATAAACGCTAGATTATCGATAGTATATGTGTACGTATGCACGCTATAGGCAATCTGAAAAATCGATTCTCTGATTTCCTCAAAGCCATCGCGCACAAACAGCCACATCACACATAGGGTGAACGCTGAGAGCTCAGCGAATACAACTCTGATTATCCCAAGACTTGTAAAATAGATTCCTTACCTCAGATCAGATGTTCTCCAAAAAGATCATTCCAATTCCTGATCGCCATTCCAAAAATCGATCGCTTTTATTGATCCAACGCTACATACTGTAAACATATATTCCACGCTGTTCTGATGGTAGAAAATAGTGAGAGAGAAAATAAAGATATAATGTCAACGTATCTCCTTGTTCTTCTGTTTTCCTTTCTCCAGCTAATACTTTCTTTTCCTCGCCAAGTGATTGGTATACAGGCACTTTCTTGTGGTTGAAATTTGAGAAGGAGATGAGTGTGTGGCCCCACCCCTGCTTATATAGGCAGCAGATGGGGGTGTGGTCAGACGGATGTTGGTATGTAAAGGTACATTTTGAAATTATTCAGTGTATATACGCTGAAGCGAGATATATGCAATATGACGCTGAGCGGAAGCTAGCATGAAACAGAACTGTATATCAGCATTGTGCCACAAGTTAACCCCAATAATAGAAAAACACCTCCTTTTAATCCCTTTCTTAGCTTTTTGAACAGTAAATTTACAAATATCTCTCAAATCATATTTTCTTTCATGTATTGAAAAAAAACGTTGCACCCCGTCTGGGAGTAAATTTGCTTTAGCTCTGTACATTATTTGCATAGTTTTATAATAAACCAAATCATTAAATTTCATAATATGAGACTTTATAAACAATGGATTTGTGTGTTCTAACCAGCCATGAAAAGGTTCCGAATGACCCCCGTTTTTGCAGTAAGACTATTGGATTTACTGTATTTTTAAATGTCGACCCCCATACTTCCACAGTAAGATATGTAAGGAAGTATAACTTATAAGTGAGCAGTAAATTATGTGCAAGGCTTTGTAGTTTAATATATCCTTACATTTATACAATATTGCTACTGAATTAGATATTTTTCCTTATATATAGATAACATGTTGTTTCCATGTTAAAACTATTGTCACAATAACTGTAAATACCTGTACATTGTTAATGCAGATCACTATTGCACACATAAGCATGCATGTGCACACACACACACACACACACACACACACACACACACACACACACACACACACACACACACACACACACACACTTAGGTCAACTTTGGGGGCATTGCATTGACTTACAACCCAAATCTTAACCGTTGAGAGAGATCACATTTTTCCAACTTTGTGACAGTCTTTTGTCCCCAATTGCATTCTGGTTCTTAGTTTGAAATGTGTCCCCAATTTTAGGAAAAACACACACACGCACACACACACACACACACACACACACACACACACACACACACACACACACACACACACACACACACACACACACACACACACACACACACACACACACACACACACACACACACACACACACACACACACACACACACACACACACACACACACACACACACATTTAATTTTGTATATTTTCATTGGCCTGGGATTGGAATTTCATTGGAATATCCAGCTTCAAGGCATAGAAAGGTTACGGACGGTCACTTTCATGGAGGCTGCACATTCAATCCTACTGTATTGCATTTCTCGTATGTTTCTCTATTACATAGATGGCTGCCCATGCTTGAAATATCTATTACTGGGTAGAATTCAACCCCCCAAAAAAGCTATGACCTGAACTCTGACAGATGAGATTAATATCTGATAGGGGTGTAAACGGTACACAAAAACCACGGTTCAGTACGTACCTCGGTTTTGAAGTCACGGTTCGGTACAGGTTTTTGGTACAGTGGGGGAAAGTTTGGCTTTCCATGTTCCACTCAGGGGTGATGTAGTGTGCAGTAACTAATTGTACTTGTAGGGCTGTCAACGAATATTCTATATTGAAATTAATAATCGACTTGTAAATAAAAAAAATATATATTACATTAGATTGTGAAAAAAAACAGCCCCCGGTGGGCAGTCGTTAGTGGTGCGTTGTATTCGTTCGGTACACAGCCGTACTGAACCTATGGTCCAGTACTGAAACGGTTCGGTACGGATATACTGTGTACCTTTACATAATAATATCTGAGAGATCGATTAAATAAATGTATTTCTTTAATAATCAGAGAGGAATGAATGGAGGAAAATAACAGTTTTTATTGATAATGAGACATTGTTTAGAAATATAATGGAAGCAGGATTTCACTAGGTGGTGTTCTTTTCGCAAATGACTAAATATTACATTTACACAGTTGAGCCCACACACCTGTTCAGTTTAGAGAACACACACACACACACACACACACACACACACAAACACACACACCTACACACAGACACACACACACACACACACACACACACACACACACACACACACACACACACACACACACACACACACACACACACACACACACACACACACACACACACACACACACACACACACACACACACACACACACACACACACACAGTGAAATGAGGCAGATGGCTTTTTGATGAGCATATTTTCTTTGTTCTCTGAACAGTGATTGTACTTTGAAACTGTGAAAAATGTCTGAAAGGTTTTCTAGACTTTGTTGTGTCCAGCGTTGGTTACCACAGTTCCATGTTAGTACAAATTAGGGCTGTCAAAGTTAATGCTTTAACTTTGGAGATTAATTTAAATTATTTAAAGCGTTAAAACTAATTAATCTAGATGAATCTATGGAGTGAAACATTTTCAATGTTTTGAACTTTCAGCAAGTTTCAAGTTTCTTTAATAGTTGTCATACAGAAGTACAGAATACTTTTATACAAAATGCTTCTTACTGTTGCGCTCCAGAGACTGTGCAAGACAAGATAAGTATGAAATAAAATAACATAGTAAAATTAGAAGTAAAAAAAATGAGGTCACATCTGAGCTCCTGATGGGGCTGGTTTACCAACGGGAGACTCCGTAGTATCTTTGCCTGTTCTTTTTTTTGCATTGACACATGCACCTTTTTGAAAATCATCTGACATGAAGATGGAACACATTTTTGTTGTTAATATGATTTATATTACTGGTAGTTCATACAAGACATTATCGTCCTCTAAGCCAATCTGCACTTTAACATAGGCCTGGGTTGTTTTTATTTCTGTTAGCGCCGCAGATATAAGAAAGCAGTCTAGCTGAGTCAATGTTGATGGTTTTGTTGAACATTTGTATTTCACAGGAGAGAAACTGTATTCAAAGAAAGCTATTAAAATAGTCTTTGAATCTAAATATACTTTCTTTGTGTTGATTTTACATTAATTCCATGATTTTACTCAAGTAAATATCTGTTACAAGCTTCGGTCAGCACGATTTAGTGCTTGAATGCCCATCATCCACTTCAATGTTAGCGTTAATAACGCCTAATCTATGTTTTAAATGATGGCTATGTGTCTAATCTGCCCGTCGCTT
Organism: Notolepis coatsorum; assembly: GCF_963971535.1. Lineage (NCBI taxonomy): Eukaryota > Metazoa > Chordata > Actinopteri > Aulopiformes > Paralepididae > Notolepis > Notolepis coatsorum. The sequence goes on from NC_140179.1 coordinate 68,609,164, forward strand.
ATCAATGACTCATTTTCTTTCCAGTCAACATGTCGAAGCGGATTGTTTTTTTATCGGTTCATTTGCGTTTTATAGCATTTTGAAAAGCCTCGTTTTCAAGGAAATAAAAGATTCCATAATAAACGCCCTGTACTGGAATATTCTAGAATACACAAAAACGTTGTAATTTTTCGGCCTATTTATGAATCGTTTCAAATAAACGCTAGATTATCGATAGTATATGTGTACGTATGCACGCTATAGGCAATCTGAAAATCGATTCTCTGATTTCCTCCAAAGCCATCGCGCACAAACAGCCACATCACACATAGGGTGAACGCTGAGAGCTCAGCGAATACAACTCTGATTATCCCCATCCCTAGTAGTGTCTGTTTCTGAGGTCACCAGAACTCCAGATTTATTTTAAACCATACAAATGTTCTATATTGAATAACAATTGGTTTTATTTGGTTTCCACCAAATTGTTCAATAAATGGCTTAGCAGCAGTTCCACACCTTTACCCCTCATTGAGAATGGAAGGATCTATGAATATAACATTTGGATTCACCAGGAATTACAAGTCGACAACTTTATATCCTCACGACTTCTCAATACCTACCCAGATGTCTGTGGCTTGCTATGCTGAAGCTAAAGGCAGTGTTGTAGTACTTGAGTCCTGGACTGATTTCCAGGACGCGTGTAGCTTAATCCCAGCGGAAGAGTCGCAGAACGCTTCCGCATTCTTCGCCGCACGCCAGTACGGTAATGCGCATTTCCTCTTCCTTCGCCCAGGTGCTCGCGAGGTGCTCGCGCGCGCATGCGCATGAGATCCCCGCTTGGTTCGACACATTAACACGCTTTGGTTCATATTAATCACGCTTTGGTTCATATTCT
>NC_140179.1:68615037-68627537 GCF_963971535.1 Notolepis coatsorum
TGTGACATGGTTAGGATTGTTTACTCTTGGATACATTTAGAGAGAAAAAAACGCAACATTATGTCATACAGTTTAGACAGATTTGAAGTACTTGACCACTTTTTTTTGTCGTTACTATCATTAATACTCCCACAGCACAGCCGGGATGGCATCAAGTGGCATCTTCAGGTCAGGCCAGCTGTCACTCAGTCACCATACATGAGATGACCTTTTGGGGACTTATTCTACTGTTTGCATTGTACTTTCGGAGTTTACAAGTCCAATTTGTGCTTCATACAATGACAATAGAGGCGGCTGGGTGGCGCAGCGGACATTGCGCTCGTCACCAACGCAAGAGAAACCGGGTTCGAATCTGGCTGTCGGCGTTGCCTCCGTCTTGGGCCGGCCATCATACTAACTTAATTGGCAGAGTTAGCGGGTGGGAAGTCGATGGGTGGTAGTCTGGACGTTGTAAACAGCGACTCCTACAGGTCGGTTGGGGCGCCTGTACAGCAGAGACAGGAAAATGGCGGGGGCAGTGTGAGCCTCCTACACGTTACTCCTCGCCAAATGAGAGTGCGAGCTTGTGAGGTTCGCCTTTTCCCTGGACCTTTAATTCCCTGTCTCCTCACCTCTCCAGCCCCCACCCTCGCGTTCGTTTACTCTCGTCTGCCCACACCCTTGGACTATCTTTCATTATCTGTTTGATTGGTCCGTGCCGAATACACACTTCTAGTTCAAGTATCAATTACCATCACGCACCTGATGTGTGTTCTAATAAGCGCCCCAGTGGGCTTTAAATAGCTCGATCTCCCCCCCAGTCCTCGTCGGGTCGTTCTGCAAACTCCTACGGGAGATTCTCTATCTGTCTGTATGCTGTTTCATCTCCGGCGTGGGACGAGGTGCAAGCCTTCGCCACCTGTCGCCGTTTGCCTGGAGTGGGACACAGTACTGCGCTCTCTAATTATCTACGGGAGGTATTCCAGTGTTCCACTCCAGACCCCGCGCCAGATGCGCTCTCCGAACCGGCGCGTTCTCCAAGCAGACGCGCACCACTCCAGACCCCGCGCCAGATGCGCTCTCCGAACCGGCGCGTTCTCCAAGCAGATGCGCACCACTCCAGACCCCGCGCCAGATGCGCTCTCCAAACCGGCGCGTTCTCCAAGCAGACGCGCACCACTCCAGACCCCGCGCCAGATGCGCTCTCCGAACCGGCGCGTTCTCCAAGCAGACGCGCACCACTCCAGACCCCGCGCTAGATGCGCTCTCCGAACCGGCGCGTTCTCCAAGCAGACGCGCACCACTCCAGACCCCGCGCCAGATGCGCTCTCCGAACCGGCGCGTTCTCCAAGCAGACGCGCACGACTCCAGACTCCACGCTGTTGCGCTCCTACAGCAGACGCGCTCCTTCTGCAGACGCGCTCCACTCCAGACGCGCATCGCTCTCTAATCCTCTACGGGAGGATGCGTCTCTCCGAACCGGCGCGTTCTCCAAGCCGACGCGCCCCACTCCAGACGTCTAGCCTGCGCCCTCCTACTCCATCCCTGTAAGCAGCTCTGGCCCTAGTCTCCCCTGTTGGCTTCTTTGTTTAGCTCCCCTGTTAGCCTGTTAGTCTCCCCTGTTAGCTCCCCTGTTAGCCCTTGTTAGTTCCCCTGTTGACTCCCCTGTTTAGCTTCCCTGTTAGCTCCCCTGTTAGCCTGTTAGTCTCCCCTGTTAGCTCCCCTGTTAGCCCTTGTTAGTTCCCCTGTTGACTCCCCTGTTTAGCTTCCCTGTTAGCTCCCCTGTTAGCCTGTTAGTCTCCCCTGTTAGCTCCCCTGTTAGCCCTTGTTAGTTCCCCTGTTGACTCCCCTGTTAGCTCCCCTGTTAGCCTTGTTAGTTCCCCTGTTGACTCCCCTGTTAGCTTCCCTGTTAGCTCCCCTGTTAGCCTGTTGACTCCCCTGTAGCTTCCTTGTTAGCCTCGTTAGCTCCCCTGCAGCTTGCTAGGCCTCTACTACCAGCATGGCCCCAGTCTGCTAGCTTAGCCCCGGCTGCTAGCACAGCCTCTATGTTAATGCAGCCCTTGCAGCTAGCATAGGCCCTGTAGCTAGCCATGCCCAGGCAGCTAACCCGGTCCCTCTGCATGGCCTCCACTTTTTGTGTAGTTTTCCCCACTGCTAGGACTGCCCCTTCAGCTAGCAAGGTCAGTTTTCTCCCACTGCTAGGACTGCCCCTTCAGCTAGCAAGGTCAATTTCCCCACTGCTAGGACTGCCCCTTCAGCTAGCAAGGTCAGCTTTCTCCCACTGCTAGGACTGCCCCTTCAGCTAGCAAGGTCAGTTTTCCCCACTGCTAGGACTGCCCCTTCAGCTAGCAAGGTTAGTTTTCTCCCACTGCTAGGACTGCCCCTTCAGCTAGCAAGGTCAGTTTTCTCCCACTGCTAGGACTGCCCCTTCAGCTAGCAAGGTCAGTTTTCTCCCGCTGCTAGGACTGCCCCTTCAGCTAGCAAGGTCAGTTTTCTCCCACTGCTAGGACTGCCCCTTCAGCTAGCAAGGTCAGTTTTCCCCACTGCTAGGACTGCCCCTTCAGCTAGCAAGGTCAGTTCCCCACAGCTAGGACTGTCCTTCCAGCTAGCTTGTTCTCTGATGCTGGTCCAGCCCTGTCTGCCAGCCTAGCTCCGGCAGCTAGCGCAGCCTCTATGTTAATGTAGCAGTACAGCTAGCATAGGCCCTGTAGCTATCAGTGCCCTGGCAGCTACCCTTTCCCTCTGCTAGCCCCTTCCCTTTTCCCCTCTCCAGTGCCCCTGTTCCAGCCCTGTCTGCTAGCCTAGCTCCGGCAGCTAGCGCAGCCTCTATGTTAATGTAGCAGTTCAGCTAGCATAGGCCCTGTAGCTATCAGTGCCCTGGCAGCTACCCTTTCCCTCTGCTAGCCCCTTCCCGGTTCCCCTCTCCAGTGCCCCTGTCCCTCGCCCTGTCCAAGGCCTTAACCCTGTTTTCTCTGTCCCTGTCTCCAGCCCGCCCCCGCGGGCCTCTGTTCCTGTTCCCCTCTCCAGTGCCCCTGTTCCTGCCCAGTCCCTTGCCCTGGCCCTGTCCTTTAGCCTTTGCCCCTTAGCTTGCTCGCCTTTTAAAGGCACATTGCCCTTTTCCCTTGTTCCTGTATTTTTGTGTTCTCCCTTAAAGGGACAGTGCCGCTTTTTTGTTTGTATTTCAATAAATGCCCAGTTCTTGGCTTACTCTCATACCTGTCTTGTGTTGTGCGATTGGGGTCGGTTACAAACCATAACAGTACGACCCGACCAGTCGACGACCCCAGCCAGCACAGACAGTGTATGTTGAGTTTGTCCTTGTTAGCTCTAGCTTCCCCGCTAGCATGGCCCAAATTTTTGTTTGTTGCCTTGTCATGTCCCCTGCCCCTCTGTCTTTATTTTTGGGTCGCCCGGTGGCTCCCGTGGAGGGGGGAGTACTGTGAGGTTCGCCTTTTCCCTGGACCTTTAATTCCCTGTCTCCTCACCTCTCCAGCCCCCACCCTCGCGTTCGTTTACTCTCGTCTGCCCACACCCTTGGACTATCTTTCATTTTCTGTTTGATTGGTCCGTGCCGAACACACACTTCTAGTTCAAGTATCAATTACCATCACGCACCTGATGTGTGTTCTAATTAGCGCCCCAGTGGGCTTTAAATAGCTTGATCTCCCCCCCAGTCCTTGTCGGGTCGTTCTGCAAACTCCTACGGGAGATTCTCTATCTGTCTGTATGCTGTTTCATCTCCGGCGTGAGACGAGGTGCAAGCCTTCGCCACCTGTCGCCGTTTGCCTGGAGTGGGACACAGTACTGCGCTCTCTAATTCTCTACGGGAGGTATTCCAGTGTTCCACTCCAGACCCCGCGCCAGATGCGCTCTCCGAACCGGCGCGTTCTCCAAGCAGACGCGCACCACTCCAGACCCCGCGCCAGATGCGCTCTCCGAACCGGCGCGTTCTCCAAGCAGACGCGCACCACTCCAGACCCCGCGCCAGATGCGCTCTCCGAACCGGCGCGTTCTCCAAGCAGACGCGCACCACTCCAGACCCCGCGCTAGATGCGCTCTCCGAACCGGCGCGTTCTCCAAGCAGACGCGCACCACTCCAGACCCCGCGCCAGATGCGCTCTCCGAACCGGCGCGTTCTCCAAGCAGACGCGCACCACTCCAGACCCCGCGCCAGATGCGCTCTCCGAACCGGCGCGTTCTCCAAGCAGACGCGCACCACTCCAGACCCCGCGCCAGATGCGCTCTCCGAACCGGCGCGTTCTCCAAGCAGACGCGCACGACTCCAGACTCCGCGCTGTTGCGCTCCTACAGCAGACGTGCTCCTTCTGCAGACGCGCTCCACTCCAGACGCGCATCGCTCTCTAATCCTCTACGGGAGGATGCGTCTCTCCGAGCCGGCGCGCTCTCCGAGCCGGCGCGTTCTCCAAGCCGACGCGCCCCACTCCAGACGTCTAGCCTGCGCCCTCCTACTCCATCCCTGTAAGCAGCTCTGGCCCTAGTCTCCCCTGTTGGCTTCTTTGTTTAGCTCCCCTGTTAGCCTGTTAGTCTCCCCTGTTAGCTCCCCTGTTAGCCCTTGTTAGTTCCCCTGTTGACTCCCCTGTTTAGCTTCCCTGTTAGCTCCCCTGTTAGCCTGTTAGTCTCCCCTGTTAGCTCCCCTGTTAGCCCTTGTTAGTTCCCCTGTTGACTCCCCTGTTTAGCTTCCCTGTTAGCTCCCCTGTTAGCCTGTTAGTCTCCCCTGTTAGCTCCCCTGTTAGCCCTTGTTAGTTCCCCTGTTGACTCCCCTGTTTAGCTTCCCTGTTAGCTCCCCTGTTAGCCTGTTAGTCTCCCCTGTTAGCTCCCCTGTTAGCCTTGTTAGTTCCCCTGTTGACTCCCCTGTTAGCTTCCCTGTTAGCTCCCCTGTTAGCCTGTTGACTCCCCTGTAGCTTCCTTGTTAGCCTTGTTAGCTCCCCTGCAGCTTGCTAGGCCTCTACTACCAGCATGGCCCCAGTCTGCTAGCTTAGCCCCGGCTGCTAGCACAGCCTCTATGTTAATGCAGCCCTTGCAGCTAGCATAGGCCCTGTAGCTAGCCATGCCCAGGCAGCTAACCCGGTCCCTCTGCATGGCCTCCACTTTTTGTGTAGTTTTCCCCACTGCTAGGACTGCCCCTTCAGCTAGCAAGGTCAGTTTTCTCCCACTTCTAGGACTGCCCCTTCAGCTAGCAAGGTCAGTTTCCCCACTGCTAGGACTGCCCCTTCAGCTAGCAAGGTCAGCTTTCTCCCACTGCTAGGACTGCCCCTTCAGCTAGCAAGGTCAGTTTTCCCCACTGCTAGGACTGCCCCTTCAGCTAGCAAGGTCAGTTTTCTCCCACTGCTAGGACTGCCCCTTCAGCTAGCAAGGTCAGTTTTCTCCCACTGCTAGGACTGCCCCTTCAGCTAGCAAGGTCAGTTTTCTCCCGCTGCTAGGACTGCCCCTTCAGCTAGCAAGGTCAGTTTTCTCCCACTGCTAGGACTGCCCCTTCAGCTAGCAAGGTCAGTTTTCCCCACTGCTAGGACTGCCCCTTCAGCTAGCAAGGTCAGTTCCCCACAGCTAGGACTGTCCTTCCAGCTAGCTTGTTCTCTGATGCTGGTCCAGCCCTGTCTGCCAGCCTAGCTCCGGCAGCTAGCGCAGCCTCTATGTTAATGTAGCAGTACAGCTAGCATAGGCCCTGTAGCTATCAGTGCCCTGGCAGCTACCCTTTCCCTCTGCTAGCCCCTTCCCTTTTCCCCTCTCCAGTGCCCCTGTTCCAGCCCTGTCTGCTAGCCTAGCTCCGGCAGCTAGCGCAGCCTCTATGTTAATGTAGCAGTTCAGCTAGCATAGGCCCTGTAGCTATCAGTGCCCTGGCAGCTACCCTTTCCCTCTGCTAGCCCCTTCCCGGTTCCCCTCTCCAGTGCCCCTGTCCCTCGCCCTGTCCAAGGCCTTAACCCTGTTTTCTCTGTCCCTGTCTCCAGCCCGCCCCCGCGGGCCTCTGTTCCTGTTCCCCTCTCCAGTGCCCCTGTTCCTGCCCAGTCCCTTGCCCTGGCCCTGTCCTTTAGCCTTTGCCCCTTAGCTTGCTCGCCTTTTAAAGACACATTGCCCTTTTCCCTTGTTCCTGTATTTTTGTGTTCTCCCTTAAAGGGACAGTGCCGCTTTTTTGTTTGTATTTCAATAAATGCCCAGTTCTTGGCTTACTCTCATACCTGTCTTGTGTTGTGCGATTGGGGTCGGTTACAAACCATAACAGAGCTGGCAGGTGAAAAGATGCGACTGGCTGCCTGCACATGTATCGGAGGGGACATCGGGCTTCTATCCTACCTACAACCGGCCAGTGGGGGGCACATGCGAGCAACAGGGGAGACAGGGGAGGGGAGAATTGGCACGGCTAAATTGGGATGGGAGAAAAATTGAAAAAGGAGGAGAAAAGTGGATAAAAAAATATATACAATGACAATAAAAATGTAATTGCAGTGAAATGAAATCGATGGCATAGAGTATTGATTGATTGATTGATTGATTGATTGAAAAGTTTATTAACAGATTGCAGAATGGGTACAGTACAGTACAGCTCAATACATACAATTGTTAAGGGGATGCAGACCAGAGAAAGACTTTCATCTTGTTTACATCAGGGTCCCCCATTTTCAATTCATCATAACATATGACATACATGACATACAGATAGACAGTACTGCTACATCTATACATTTATGACATATCAGATTTGCAAATACAGTACTGTTTGTGATACAAAAAGTGTCCAGAAAAAGAGTGTATATACATTTGACATAGAAACTGTACATTGGAGGAGGTTGGGTGGGTGGGTGGGGGCTGTACATTGGAGGTGGGGGGGGGAGTTGGGTAGGGGGGTTGGGGGACACTGTACACTGTACATTGGAATACTGACAAAGCCATACTTTGTCATTTACTGGGGCCAGTTTTGAATTGCAGTCTCCCGTAGGTGTTCTTTCAGAGTGTTTTTGAAAGTGGGTAGTGATTCACATTCCTTTACAGCTTTGGGTAGGGCGTTCCACATTGATGTGGCATAATTGCGAAACGTGTTTAGTCCCTTGTTTGAGCCGAATCTGGGTTTAACATGATTTGTGGAGCTCCCTCTGGTGTTGTGATCGTGGTATTCACTGACCTTTGGGAAGTATTTTAACATGTACATGGGTACCTTGGTCGCGTATTGTATCTTGTAGACCAGGCCCATTGCAAGTTTCTGTACTCTGTCGTCTACTACAGGGGTGAGGTGGGTTCTAGGAGTTAGGTCAAGCAGTAGTCTGACTAGCTTGTTTTGAGATGTTTGTAATTTGTTTTTTAGTGCCTTTGAGGTGCTTTGGTACCATGAGGTGCAAGCATAGTCGTAGTACCATTGAATGAGTGCTCCTGCCAGAGTCTTCAGGGTTCAGGAGATCCGGTACAAGAATCGAGTTCGTTGGTTGACTTTTTTTATTACATTGGATGCCATTTTGTCACAGGAAAGATTAGCCTCTAGGATGGAACCCAGGTAGGTAATTTCATCTTTCCTTGTGACAATATTGTCACCCATTGTAACCGAGAAGCCGTCGGTCTTGCTGAGTTTGTTATTTGAACAGAAGAGAATGGACTCTGTTTTGCCCATGTGTAATGATAGTTGGTTGTCGGCGAGCCATATGCAGATTTTGCCTAGTTTCGAGCTGAGGGCTTTTTCAACCTGTAACTTGTTCTTGTCAGAGACCAGCAGGGCTGAGTCGTCCACAAACAGGAACAAGTTGCAGTCACAAGCTGAAGACATGTCATTTTCATAAATTAGGAATAGTAGCGGTCCTAGTATGCTTCCTTGTGGAACACCACAGCTCACTGTGAAGGGGGGGGATAGGGTACCGTTTACCTCCACCATCTGTTCTCTCCCCTCCAGGTAGGATTGTATCCAGCTCACTGATAGACTATCAAAACCAATTGCTTTTAGCTTGTCAATCAGAATGGTGTGATTGACAGTGTCGAAGGCCTTTTGTAGGTTCAGCATGACCATGCCGCAGTATTTGCCCGCGTCCACCTCTTGTTTGATGTGGTCGTTCAAATAGAGAGTACAGGCACCATTGGCCTGTATACAGGATACATGCTTGTTATAGTCAGATTACTGTAATCCCACACCCCTCCTTCCTAACACTGTCTTGTTTTTCTAACAAAGTGTCTGCTTTGCCTAATCTGAAAGAGATTATCCGACTTCCTGTGTGTGTGACGGGAGTCTGAAATCGTGAGCGTCATGCAAGCACTGCAGACGGAGGCCTCTGGCTTGCCAACTCAGTCAGCGCCAATTCCCTTGACGTCTTGCCTGCCGTGAAAGCGGACAACACCAGTGGTTACCGCCACTTGCGCTCAGTGACTTGTCTTCGGCTCCGTAACCTCCGTCTGTTCCGGTGTATTCCAAAAGAAGTCGAGTCTCAGCTCTCGAGCCTTTTCCAGCTCGTCCTTGTTGAAGAAATACACTCCTCGATGTCAGTTTCAGTATTCAATCGACAAAGATGAGGACACCCTGAAACGGAACAAAATACAGCGACATAAACTGACAAAGTAACCAACATAAATACATGACGACTGTATAATGTATATAAACACTTAATAGTTGTGAGGATTGGTTCTTTCCCCGCCACACGCTTCTTGGGGTGCTGTGATGATTGGTCCGTTGCCTAACGCACACTTCTAGGTTAAGTATCAATTACCATCACGCACCTGATGTGTGTGCTAATCAGCGCCCCAGAGGGCTTTATATACCTGGACCTTCTTTCTATCGAGGTCGGGTCGTTCTGGAATACAACTGCATTTGCCTGCTTTTCCCCGTTGCTGTTCCTGGTCTACTTTCTCTCCAGGACCTTTCTGTGGAGAACCGCTGTGGAGAACCTTGTTCCCCGTTTGGAGCTGCGCCTCGTTTTGCCCGCTTTACGCGTTGCGCTTGGGTGAGTGGAACCAAACCCCTCTGGATTATTCTGATTGTGTGTCATAGAAGAGACACAGAAGACTTCGTTTTGTTGCACTAACTCGGCTAAATTGTGTGTTGTGGGGAACACTGAGGACTGTCACTGTCAATTGGTTCTGGACCCAGCTAGGGAGGAGGGAACCACACTGCCTCTGTGTTTCGTTGGACTGTTTCTGATATCTCTCTCTCTCTCCGTTTTCCACCTTGAGTGAAAGCTGGGAGTATCTGCAGAGCCGCTACAACGTCACATGCCATTTCCCCACCACTATCTGCTGGGAGTATCTGCAGAGCCGCTACAACGTCACATGCCAATTCCCCACCACTATCACCAGGAGGATTCTGCAGAGCAGCAGATGACTCTGCCGAAGGCAGTCTCCCCGTTTGTTTGATTATTGTACTTTATCCTTCTTTTGACTCTGTAAATAAATACGCCCTAGCATTTGGCTAACTCTGACCTTCCTGTCTGTGCCGTTGCGTTTGAGGTCGGTTACAAACCATAACATTACGACCCGACCATGACGACCTCAGCCGACACAGACAGGGTCAGGGCAGCGTTGGCGGTCCAGATCGAGTTGGTCAACGACCACACCCAACAGTTGGGTGCGGCTGCGGCTGCTTTACAGGACCTCCGGGCCGAGGTCCAGCTTATTCTGGATGCCATTGACACTCTGGCCACCCAGCAGACTACCCAGGGGTATCAGCAGACTAATATTCTCCACCAATTACAAGCGCTGAGTGAAGCCGTTAACACCTTGCTTGTAACCCCACCTACTTCAGGAGCCTCGGCCGGAGCATCACCCGCAGCCGTGGCAGGCCCTGCGCCTCCCGATCCCGCACCTCGGGAGCCCCGTCTCTCCGAATCACGGTTGTTCAATGGTAACTTCGAGGATTGTGCCACATTCATCATGCAATGTGAGTTGGTTTTTCATCATCAACCCAGCCGATTCACTTCAAGGGGAGCCCGAGTAGCCTACATGACTAACCTGCTCACGGGCCGAGCAGCACAGTGGGTTACTGCCTCCTGGGCAATGGGGGCTGATTTCTGTTTTTCCTACCCAGACTTCGTGGCAGAGCTCCGCAGGGTTTTCCACCACCCAGCCCGTAGCCAGGACCCAGGAGCTCGGTTGGGCACCTTCCGGCAGGACAGTGGCAGTGTCAGAGACTACGCGCTGGAGTTCAGACTGGCCGCAACGGAGAGCGGTTGGAACGATCAAGCGCTTCGTCTCACCTTCCTGAGGGGGCTCAACGACGCAGTAAGGGACCAGCTCGCGACCCAAGAGGAGCCCGATTCTCTCTTGGGGGGCCTGATCAGCCTCGCTATCCGCATCGACGGATGCCTCCGGGAGAGAAGGCGTGAGCGAGCACGACTGGGACCCCCAGACGTACCCCCCGAGTACCACGACCTCGAGGAGATTTTCAGTGAGTCCCGGGCTCAGGTTCTTCCGCCTCACCGGCCTTACGACTGTGCCATCGACCTCCGCTCAGGGGCTTCCCTTCCCGGCAGCCGCCTCTACAGTGCTGACCGTCCTGCCCCCTCCGTGACTGGTGGGGTTTTTCCCTCCCGAGCTGTGACCGAGGAGGAACCCATGCAGCTGGGACGCACCCGCCTTAGCCCGGCCAAACGGGAGTCCAGGCTCAGGTCCGGCCTTTGCCTTTACTGCGGCCGGGATGGACACCGTGTCTCCAATTGCCCTACCCGGCCAAGAAGACCAGGCTCGCCGGGACCCCGGGAGATCCTGGTGAGCCGTTTTTCCTGTTCCCCCACCCGTGCACCACCTAACCGTCTGACGAACGTCACCCTAGCCTGGGCGGACCAGCGGGCGACGGTGGGTGCACTCATTGACTCTGGTGCTGATGGGAGTTTCCTGGACGTTGAGTTTGCCACCCGGGCCAACATTCCACTTGAGGACCTCGAGAGGCCCTTGGAGGTCTTCGCGCTGGATCATCGCCGCCTGGCTGACATCACTCAACGCACCTGTCCAGTCCTTCTCACCATTGCTGGTAACCACGTTGAGAGACTCCAGTTTTTCATCACCAGCTCTCCTCTTGTCCCTGTAGTCCTGGGCAGGCCTTGGCTCGCGCTGCATGAGCCCCACATCGCCTGGTCCTCCGGCACCATCAGTAGGTGGAGCCCCTCATGTCATGCCCAGTGTCTTCAGGCGGCGTCCAGTCCTTCGCCCCGGGGTTCCCCTGGTGTCCCTGTCTCTAGCCCCCTCTCCGGGCCTCCGTCTCCGGCCTCCCTCGCCGGTTCCCTGTCCCTTTCTCCGGCCCCCCTCACCGGGTCCCTGTCCCCGTCTCCAGCCTCCCTCACCGGTCCTCTGTCCCTGTCTCCGTTCCCCCTCTCCGGGCCTCTGTCTCTGTCCCCCTCTCCAGTGCCCCTGATCGCCGGCTTCCTTCGGTCCCATCCGGGCAGGCCGGGGCCGAGTGGGTCGCCGGGTGGCTCCCGTGGAGGGGGGGGGGGGGGGGTACTGTGAGGATTGGTTCTTTCCCCGCCACACGCTTCTTGGGGTGCTGTGATGATTGGTCCGTTGCCTAACGCACACTTCTAGGTTAAGTATCAATTACCATCACGCACCTGATGTGTGTGCTAATCAGCGCCCCAGAGGGCTTTATATACCTGGACATTCTTTCTATCGAGGTCGGGTCGTTCTGGAATACAACTGCATTTGCCTGCTTTTCCCCGTTGCTGTTCCTGGTCTACTTTCTCTCCAGGACCTTTCTGTGGAGAACCGCTGTGGAGAACCTTGTTCCCCGTTTGGAGCTGCGCCTCGCTTTGCCCGCTTTACGCGTTGCGCTTGGGTGAGTGGAACCAAACCCCTCTGGATTATTCTGATTGTGTGTCATAGAAGAGACACCGAAGACTTCGTTTTGTTGCACTAACTCGGCTAAATTGTGTGTTGTGGGGAACACTGAGGACTGTCACTGTCAATTGGTTCTGGACCCAGCTAGGGAGGAGGGAACCACACTGCCTCTGTGTTTCGTTGGACTGTTTCTGATATCTCTCTCTCTCTCTCTCTCCGTTTTCCACCTTGAGTGAAAGCTGGGAGTATTTGCAGAGCCGCTACAACGTCACATGCCATTTCCCCACCACTATCTGCTGGGAGTATCTGCAGAGCCGCTACAACGTCACATGCCAATTCCCCACCACTATCACCAGGAGGATTCTGCAGAGCGGCAGATGACTCTGCCGAAGGCAGTCTCCCCGTTTGTTTGATTATTGTACTTTATCCTTCTTTTGACTCTGTAAATAAATACGCCCTAGCATTTGGCTAACTCTGAACTTCCTGTCTGTGCCGTTGCGTTTGAGGTCGGTTACAAACCATAACAATAGTAATAAACAGACTCACCGGAATGAGTGAATGAACGTGTACACACAACGCAGAATGAAACAAATGTCGTCTCAATTGGCTGGATCGGCCCATCTAGGTGGGCCTTCGGGGGACAGAAAAAATACTATGTGGTTCAACAGCCATTTCTTCGAGATCAAACGCCGAGTTTGTTTTATTGCACCCCTCGAATCAGACACTCAAATGTAATGCATTTTGTCTTCACTGAACATGCAACGCATGGC
>NC_140179.1:68630037-68829710 GCF_963971535.1 Notolepis coatsorum
AGAAGTTTCAGTATTCGTCGCAGGCAGACGGTTTGTGTGTGTGTGGGGGGGGGGGGGGGGGCAAAAGGTGGATGAAAGTGGGTCGGCCCTGCAGCCACTCCCCCGGGGCCCCGTTGTCCAATAGCAGAGGAGGTGCTAAGGAGCTTCCCGCCGGAATGGGTGAATGGGTTTGTTTCCCTGCTGATAGATTCAGATATATAGCCTATACTGAGCAGCCCTCTGAGTCATAATAATAATAAATAATAATAAATTGTATTTATATTGCACTTTTCATTCACTACACAGTTTGAGTAAAATTTACTCAGCGAAATTTACTGTGTAGGATCCCAAAGTGCTACAGAGTTCAAACATAGTTATGTTTTTTTAAATAATTATTAATAATAAAATAAAATACAGAATAAAAATTAAATAAAAATAGAACATAGGTGACTCGACGTGACCAAACCCGATTTGATCCGGGGAATTACAAGTGTCAGGAAAACGAAAGAATGTCTGCCACTTCAGAAAATCAAAAAAATTGAAATCTTGTTTTTTTTTACTGCTTTGAAATGTCATTAATGTATTCCCTTATTTGCCCTTATTTGCAAACTTAAATACAACTTGTAAATGAGGTAATTATTGTTAGATTGTCCGGTCTCAATACTGTGGAAAGACTACAACCGAGGGCTTTACACTGGATGTGGTCTGTCTGTCCGTGCGTCATGCATTATCACAGGTACTTAACGAGGTGTTAAAAACACACACAAGCACTCCTTTCTTAGCAGAGAGAATGAAAATGTAATACACTTATCGTAACTTTATAAGTTACAGCAACGTAACTTGTGACAAACGCAGTGTTTATATTAAAAAGACCTTCGTCATAAAACGCGACTCGGGTGTATTGTCATTCAACATTATTTAAAACACATTTAGAATGTCACAAATTTTATGAGTGTGGATTTATTGCAACTTAATGCTGTCCTTATTTTAATGTTGCGCTTTGTTATTGCGTGGCTTGAATCCGCAGCAGTAAGCCAGATAAACAAATGTATTAACGCGCCTCATTAAATCCTCCGCTGTCTCCTCTCTCTCTGCTCCACTGTCCGGCTGGCTGCTCTGCCTGTCGGTCTGGCTACTCTGATCCAATCACATTCAGCGTTTCTCCCCCCCCCCCCCCCCCCACCCACAATCTGCGAATCAGAGCAGAGTAGGGCGGGTTTTCACGGAATGGAAACAGTCTCTTTCTTGTGAAGAGTGGCAGAAACGCTGCCACTCCACTCCTGACCGGCAACATCACCTCCTGGTTTGGGAATAGCACTGCACAAGACCGTAGCAGACTACAAAGAGTGACACGTTCAGCCGAACGCACAATTGGAGGGGGGCTTCCCACCCTCCAGAACATTTACAACAAGCGGTGCAAGGGGAAGGCTAAGAGAATTATTAAGGACTCGAGCCACCCGAACAACTGCCTCTTTGAACTGCTGCGGTCAGGCAAGCGATACCGGAGTCTTAAGGCGAGCACAGAAAGACTCAGAAGAAGCTTCTATCCCCAGGCCATCAGGCTGCTAAACGAACAATAAACACTATGCAACAACCATCAAATGCACACAGCACACACACCCACACACACACACTCACTCAAACAAACAACACACTGCAGCACCCACTCTCCACACTTTAGATCACACAAACACACTTTACACTTTATATTTATTGATAAAGGATTTGCACTACAACTCGTACACCTACTGTGAATTGTACCTAAATTGCACCTCATCCCATTTCTGCCTTGCACTATATAGTATTGTATATTAGTACACTGCACAGTATTGTATATTGTATGGTAACTCAGTTACGTCTACTCTGCATCGAACATTGTACATATGTCTAAACTGAACACTGTGACCTCATTTTTTTTACTTCTAATTTTACTATGTTATTTTATTTCATACTTATCTTGTCTTGCACAGTCTCTGGAGCGTAACAGTAAGAAGCATTTTGTATAAAAGTATTCTGTACTTCTGTATGACAACTATTAAAGAAACTTGAGAAACAAAACAAAACAGTTATTTTGATGCAGCCTTTCCTTGCTGGTGTTTGTGAGGTTTAGTGAGTTTGTGAGAAGATTGGATCAGTTAACACGTTCACTACCACACTACAGAAGGTTAACCTTTCACTACCACACTACAGAAGGCTAACATAGTATAAACAGAAAATTAACAGCACAAGAAAAAATAAAATCACAAGAAAAACAAGGTGTGGTGCAGCCGAGCAGAAGGCGTGCAGAACTTGCATGCTTATGTAGTAACTTCCTAGCTTAATCTTCCTACTCTGCGTTGTGTTAAACCTTAAAAAGCTCTTTGAAGTACTACTGAGCTACAATTGCAGATAACCATGTATGTAATGGTTTCTGCTCGTACACCTTCAGAGAACACGGCTTAGCGGTTGAAGAAAGCGAGTTCCGAGCAGTTTGAAGAGAATCCGTTTTTAACGAAAAAGGATTTCAACAGATGTTACAAAAGAATATGTGCAATGAACCTACGAGATGCATCCAATATGCCGGAGGATCGTAGAATTCAGACTAAATATTCAATAAAAAAGCTTGTCTATAAACATCTCGCGTCTCGGCTTCTTCAGATGGTAGTTTTGCGGCCGTCTCTCTGCTGCGTGGTTTCCTCAGTCTCTAGTGGAGAAAAGAGTGTGTATTCTGCTGTTGTTTCCTGTCTGGTCTCGTGGGGGTTCTGTTTTCCTCTCCCTTAGAGGAGTTTGTCATATTCCAATCTAGGCTCCGCCTCTAATGTTACGACAAGCGGGCGTATCCAAAAACTCTCACCGAGCTTTCTAATTGGAGAAACACTCGTTTTAGCTCTCAATAGGCTAAGCCACTACAGTGACGTTTAGGACTGAATTTATTACTGGGCGTTTTCCAGCAGTTTCAAGATACCCTATTTGGTCACAAGAGTGGACCCAAACGATCCCTCTTTGATCTTTACGCTATTTCTGCTGTCCTTTGTTTTAGAAGAGACAGCAGCCCCCACCTAGTGGGGTATGTCTGGCGCCTTAAGGCCGTTTTTTTAGTATCTTGTATATTCAATCTGCCTGACCAGATGGTCCTCTAGCTGCTTGGTTGATCTCAAAGCTGTAAAACCACACAT
This sequence comes from Notolepis coatsorum, assembly GCF_963971535.1. Taxonomy (NCBI): domain Eukaryota; kingdom Metazoa; phylum Chordata; class Actinopteri; order Aulopiformes; family Paralepididae; genus Notolepis; species Notolepis coatsorum. The sequence continues at coordinate 68,633,172 of NC_140179.1, forward strand.
TTGTTGATTTTCCCAGGAGATCAAACAGCCACTGTCCTCTCACTTAATCAGCGCCTGTCTATCTCATCTTCCCCCCATGAGGAGATTTGAGACAGGCAGCTGCCTTTACCAAGTGAGAGGTGTGTGTTTGTGCCTCTTGTGTTACAGAGAGAGGGGAGAGGGGGAGAACTTTGTGAATGTATATTACCTCTCCTTTGATGCCATTCTGTAATCGTTGGTTGTGTTGTACATTATTATATATACAGTTTGCTTGACTGAAAACTACCACACTTACCAACTGTTTGCCTGTTTTTACTGCAACACTACTATCACCGACATCTAAGAAGGGAGATCCCCCCTTGAATGGCCCTTCTAAGGTTTCTCTCCTCCACATTGCCTGTGGTGCATTTGTTCCTATTGCTAGGTTTTAGTGAGTTTTTCCTTACCTTCGCATGGGGTATGTCTGGGAGTGTTGCATTTATTTTGCATTTATTTAAAAATGTTTGGACCTTATGGTGTTCTTGTTTTGTTCTTGACTTATTGTGATGTTTCTTCATAAAGAAGTATGGCCCATGGGGACATTAACGTGTGTTGTCGGGCCTTACAAATAAATTAGATTTTGATTCAGAACAGTGGCTGGTAGTGACAACGAGTCATGCTGTTGTTATTAAGAGGTAACACCGCAGAACAACATACATCTGTCTCGTTTGAGCCTCTTGAATATCCTGGTGAATATAGGCGACGTGTCGGTACTGCAGATTGGAAATAACAACGGGATTTCAGATTTCTAAAGTCTCGGTTTTACTGTGGCCTAGAAGTGACGTTGTCAATCCAAGGGCAATGGGTCTCATTCCCGAACGAAGTTACGACAAAAAATTTCGTCTTAGCCAGATTTCGGCCCATTTAAGACATATTAGGGCTGGGAGTGGGAGTCCCCAAATTTTCCTGAGATCAGATTTGATCGTGGCTGAGAGCAGATTTAAGAGTGCTGAGGAGCACTCTTAAATCTGCTCTCAGCCACGATCAAATCTCATGATTGATTGACTAATTTAAAATGTCATTATAACTTGACAGACTGTGTTCTCATAGTGATTCCTTCACGTCAACGCTACAGGCCTCCTTGGAATTAATTACTTAAAGGGGAACTATCTTATAAATGGCCTTTTTCAGTGTTTAGCATTGTTTCCTAGCTATGTGGACTTATATTAATATGATCTATGTCTCTAATTCTCATATTGGCGCATTCTTCCAATTCTCCTCTCACAATATTCACCCTCACTGAACTGAGTCATCTGAAAATGTGCTGATTTGTGATGTCAGAGAGACACCGCTGCATGATAATGTTCAGGCGAGGCAGTGGTTTACCATTGTGGTTGGCAGGCTCAAAACGGCTTAAGATCTTCAGGTAGAAAAATGCTGTTTTTGAGGACTTGATTAGAAATACAAAACAATGAATTAAAAAAAAATTTAAATTACAGAGGTGTTCCATAAACTCACAGGAATTGTGTAAAAGTGCCCAAATAGTGAAAGAAATAGTAAAATAGTTCCCCTTTAATCATAATTAAAATAAATATGACAATATTTGTACGATAAGAAATTACGCATTTGATGTCGGAAAAATAAATAATATGGATTCATCTGATCACAGGGCAGCTGCTTAACCATATCTGAACCAGCTATTTTTGACAAATGTATAATTACTTTAATTACTCAGATATTCAAACACAATTATGCAATTATTGTGAAATGATTGAAAATAATAATTATTGAATGCCTTCTGTGGAATTTGTATTTCTTATTTGTTACACATCTGTTTTAATGATTAATTATATACATTTGAAAGAATGCAGGTCAACATGCAATGTATCCCATTGATTGGTATACAATGGGACAGACCTTTGTTTCCAAGATTGATTGATTGATTGATTGATTGATTGATTGATTGATTGATTGATTGATTGATTGATTGATTGAAAACTTTATTAACAGATTGCAGAATGGGTACAGTACAGTACAGCTCAATTACATAAGGGGATGCAGACCAGAGAAAGAATTTCGTCTTGTTTACATCAGGGTCCCCCATTTTCAATTCATCATAACATATGACACACACGACACAGATACAGTACTGCTACATCTATACATTTATGACATACCAGATTTGCAAATACAGTACTGTTTGTGATACAAAAAGAGACCAGAAAAGAGAGTACATTTGACGTAGAAACTGTTGGAGGAGGTTGGGTAGGAGGGGTGGGTGGGGGATAGACTTACACTGTACAAGCAAAACTGTACATTGGAATATTGACAAAACCATACTTGGTAATTTACTGTACATTGGAGGGGGTTGATAAACCTGCATTCCTTCGAATATATCATTAATCAATTAAACTTATATTGAAATACACTATATAGCCTATACACCAACACTGAAATGACAGTGGATAAATAAATAAGAACTAAAGCTAATCGGTGGAAATAGACTGCATTAATATTCCATAACAAGTCTTGTGTGCGCCTACGAATGAACAGTAGCCTATAGGCTTAATTATGGAATAATAAGCCATACTGCGTTCATTCATTACGACCGCCGTAGGCTATATATATTATATTTCATTCATTCATTCATATACAGTACTGCGCTCGCGTGTGTGTGTGTGTGCGTGTGCGCTGCGGCAGATGTACCGCAAGCTGTATATGATACCAATACATTAATCTAATCTAGTTTTGATGGCGCGCAAGCGTGATTACGAAACCTAGCCGCATTTCTCGGAGACTCTCTCTGATTGGCACTGACTGATGCTAGGTTTCGTAATCACGCGGCTCGCAAGACTCGCAAAGCACTTCCGCCATTCCATTTGCACACAGCTGCGTCACTAGTTGCCTTATAAGGAGCTCTGGAGGAGTTGTTTTGTATGCAAATTAAGTGAACAGGAACGCGCTTTCGAGTTTAAGACAGAATGCCATTCTCCAAGCAGATATCAGATGATATAATTTGTGCGACCTTTTCAGCCACTTAAGACATATTACCAGCACGTTCAGGACTCAGAGTGAACTTGTCATTGATTATGTCTCAGTGGTTCCAAGATAAGTCTTCCAGAATATATCTTTGAAAAATTTTCGGGAATGAGACCCAATATCTGTTCGTTCCCAGCCTCCCCCATAAATGTTTTATAAAAAATTAAATATCACCCTGCGAAAGGAACTGTGAAGCATGGATTTCGGAAACCGGAGATATTCTGGCAGGGTTGCCATTTCCAATTGGTATTTCCAATCTCTCTCTCTCTCTCTCTCTCTCTCTCTCTCTCTCTCTCTCTCTCTCTCTCTCTCTCTCTCTCTCTCCCTCTCCCTCTCTCTCTCTCTCTCTCTCTCTCTCTCTCTCTCTCTCTCTCTCTCTCTCTCTCTCTCTCTCTCTCTCTCTCTCTCTCTCTGGCTAGACCCTGTGCAATACAAACACACACCTGACACACACAAACGTTCCCTAACCTCCGCCATCATTACAGTCGCCCCTCACGCAGCTTTTGCTTGATCTCTCGATCTACTTTCATTACGCCGTGTCTCTCAGTGTAGGAAGTCATTTGAAGGTCTTCTCTAAAACTCCTTGCTTCATTACCTGGCGGGTTCCACGTGAGGAGGGAGGCCAATAGATCATTATTATACCTAACCATTCACTTCACAACATTTATTAGGCACTTAGTTCCACTGGCTGCCTTTACCACCATTTCATTCTCTCTTCCCAACCCCCGCTCCAGCGTATGGCAACGTAGCATCCAATAGACTGAGGAGTATTGAAGCTAAGAGATATCTGGGACCGCTCTTAGTTATAATGGTATTTCCATCATTATTTGATCATTACCATGATGGTACAGTGTTATGGTTTAAATTGGTTTATATTGTAGGATAGGGCTGACCCCTATTAGTCGATTAGTCGACTAATCGGTCGAAAGGAGCCGTAGTCGACTGCCAACCTCTTAGTCGAATAAAACGCTAATGGCACGCATACCAGAGGCTAACTGCCTACGAAAAACAGGCACAGAGGCACTGAAAGAGGATTTCACCCATTCTAATGAACACACTCTAGACTAGACAAATATCAAGATGTATCTATCAGTGGACCAATTGCATGCTTTTGCTTTAGTCGACTCCTTCAGACATTAAGCACCCCCCACAGCCCAAATGGAATGATTAAAAAAAAAATTAAATAAATAAAATAAAATATTATACCTGTTCCACCCGACGGGGTCGGTACCGAGTGTTGCAAAAGATTTGCGATTTTAAAATCAAACGTATTCAAGTATTAACATCACTAACATATCACAAAAGCATGTAGAATGTATATTATCATCAATATGTTAGTTTAGCAATAGGTTAAAAGTGCCATTAGATAGTTTTAAGTTTTCGATTTACTGAAGTCTATTGCAAGACGGTGACCATTTTGGAAATTTTGATCCATGGGAATTGTAGTCTTTTTGCGGCCATTTTGTGGAGGGCATCTATAGCTGTCCGAACTACACTTCCTGGCAGATTCTATGGGGGTTCAAAGTTCAGCGTTTTGAATGAATTATATCAATAACTGTTATTATTCGCGATAATAAGCCACAAAAGGTAACGTTTTTGACAAATATTGAACCGCAGTTAGTTTCTCCTCCCTATTGTTAGCATGTAGCAACAATTAGATCTGAAATTAGTTTCAAAATGGTTGCACTGTGGTGAAAATTAAAAAGTACAGTAAATTACAGTAGATATCATTATCTGTTCTTATGCACGGCTGATACTAAATCCAAATTGAACTCGGGCATTTGAAAGATAATATATGTATATATATAAATGTGCGAATTGGCTATAATAAGGTAATTTATAAGCCTCCTATTATATATTGTATAATAATATTTCAAATTGCATTGGTCCGGATGGGAGAATTCAGTACTGTATCTACAGAACCTTCTGTTTAATCATCTTCCCTTTATTAATTTCCTTAGATTTTTTTGTACACATGATCTCAAGAAGGTACTGAACGAGATCAGTGGCAGTTATTTATGTTTGGTCATTATCATCATGGTGTTATTCACTGTCAAAGATGCAAAGAAAAATCATAATTCATATTCTCCTTTGTTTCATCACAATTTAAGCAAGCCTAGTAATAGACACAATATTTCTGACACTGTGAATACATTCCCTGAGAGGTCCATAGATGTACCTAGATACCAAGAATATGCAAATAGCCCTTGTAGAAGTGGAGCAATATTCCATTTACCTAGGTATATATTTTATGTGGATTTTCACCACATGTGGAACAGGTTAAGTCGACTAATAGTCGACTAACGGCAAAATTTGGCCAATCATAGTCGACTATCCAAATCCTTAGTCGGGGACAGCCCTATTGTAGGATAATGTTCCCCTCCCCCCCCCCCCCCCCCCTCATGGACCCTCTCCCCTCCCAGAGACAGACGTCTCACACCTTCAGCTAAGGCAGCCATGTTCCAACCCTCCCCCATTCACCCTTTGTCTCAGATCAGATCAGAATACTTTATCCACCATATTGTATATACAAATGGAAAAAATAATAAATAGTAATAAAGTGCAAAACAGGACAGAACAGTGAGACAACGATAAGACAATAAAATGCAGTGGTGGGGCCATGTATACAGTGCAGCACAAAGTTCAAGTCCAAAAGTCCAGCCCTAGCAGCTCGCCATAGAGAGAGAGGGGGGGAGGGGGTGGAGCAGGGGGACACCCTACTCGTTTACCAGGCGAGCTGCTGAGGGAAAGAAACTGAGTCTATGACGGGTTTTTAATGTCTTGGGCAGCCGTAGCCGCCTGCCGTGGGGGAGCATGGTGAAGAGGTTATGACCTGGGTGGGCGGGGTCTGCCATGATCTTCCTCGCACTCCTCAAGGCCCTGGTGGAATGTAGGGCCTTGAGGGAGGGAAGGGGGCAGCCGATCATATCACCCGCTCACCTGATACCACCCCCCCCCTTTTCCTGCTCACACACCCCCCCCCCCCCCACTCCAATCTCGTACCTGGGCCATTCTACCCAGAATACCTTTCTCTCTTTACTCTAACGAGATACATGGTCTACAAGATACACTATACGCCTAAGGTACCCATGTACATGTCAAAATACTTCCCAAAGGTCAGTGATTACCACGACCACAACACCAGAGGAAGCTCAACAAATCATGTTAAACCCAGATTCGGCTCAAACAAGGGACTAAACACGTTTTGCAATTATGCCACATCAATGTGGAAAGCCCTACCCAAAGCTGTAAACGAATGTGAATCCCTACCCACATTCAAAACCGCTCTTAAAGCGCACCTACGGGAGGCTGCAATTCGAAACTGGCCACCGTAAATGTCCCCCCCACTGTAGAGCATTGTGCTAGTCTGATACACAAGCTCGATACGTGACGGCCTCCGTACTACTCTGACGTCACTCAGGAAGTAAACACCTGTCAGGTTAGCAGCATATAGGACTAGACTGTATCGTGTCATCCCTGTAAGCTACTTGTATTAAATAACCATCTACGCTCACCTGCCTACCTCTCGTCTTTTCTACATGGTGTCAGACGTTGTGGACACAGTCGTCAACCCGCGTCCGAAAGTGAAAAGTGAAGGTTTAGGAGGTAGCCTATAACTAGGATATATAACGCGCGAGAGACTCACGTTCAGCATGGCGGAAGGATTCCGCAAACCGGGTCCACTCGTGTTTGACAGCCACGTTGCGGAGATCTGGAGAATATTCGAGCAAGAGTAGATATATTCATTGCTGCCGCACACTATGACAAGCCGCCTCGCTCTCAAGCCTTCATCTTGCTAAACCTGGCTGGCTCGGAAGCCATAGAACGGGAACGGGCATTAGTGTATGGAGCCGCCATGTACGATGGAGACGACGAGCAGGGAGAAGAAATAGTCCCCGCACAATCAAGAGAAGACCCGGAGTGCTTGAAAAGGAAATTCCGTGAGTTATGCAATCCACAAACAAACGTCACTATGGAAAGGCACAAGTTTAATACAAGGAGCCAGAAACAAGATGAGACTATTGAAGCCTATGTCAGTGATTTAAAAATCAAAGCAAAGAGCTGTCAATTTGGAGATTTGCGCGAAGAGCTAATCAAAGATAGACTTGTGTGTAGCATAATAAATGATGGCATGAGGAAGCTACTACTCCGTGACAGCAAACTAACTTTAACCAAGGCAGTGGAGACATGTCAGATCCACGAAATGACAGAACAACACACTAGGACACTGGCTGCACCAAAGCAAAAACGTTCAACCAAGTGAAATACAAAGAGAGAGTGGATCGCTCCAGAACAGCGAGGCTGGTTACTTACGGAGGAAATGAAATATACACCTTGGGGACAGCAACCCTAGCATGCTACATAACAGATAGGTCCCACGTGGTGCAACAAGACGTCCAGACGCTGCTGGGTTTACAAGACAGCCTTAGCATGGGACTGGTCACACTTAGTAAGGAGATACACCAGCTACATCTGACAGACGAGGAAATTTTTTCACACAAGATGTTCTTGGACTATTCAGACCTCTTCAAGGACGAGGTGGGTAGGCTCCATGAAAATCGACAGAGAGGCCACGCCTGTCGTCAGGCCAGCACGCCGGATCCCAGTCGCTATGCGAGAGAAGGTCAAGATGGAACTGGACAGAATGGCAAGCACAGGCATCATAACACCAGTCTTCAATGGTAGCAACCCACAAGAAGAACTCAGACGACATACGCCTCTGCATTGATCCACGAGACCTAAACAAGGCGCTCAAACGCCCACATCACCCAATGCGCACTGTGGAGGAAGTAGCAGCGCATATGCCAAACTCAACCGTGTTCTCAACACTGGACGCCAAGAACTCTTTTTGGCAAATACCGCTGGATCACAAATCATCGCTACTGACCACATTCAGCTCGCCATTCGGACGATTCCGTTTCCTCAGAATGCCCTTTGGCATAAGCAGCGCCAGTGAAGTCTTCCAACACACAATGGAGCAAATCTTCGCAGGATACCCCTGTGCAGTGATAGTCGATGACATTATCGTTGGAGGAAGCAGCGAGAAAGAGCATGACGAAAATCTCAAGAAAGTCCTCGACAGAGCATGTGAAGTCAACTTACGGCTCAACTCCAAGAAATGCAGGTTCAGACTGAAAGAAGTCGGCTATGTTGGACACCTGTTCACAAGTCAGGGTCTAAAGCCAGACCCATCAAAGACGCAAGCGATCAGCGAACTGCCTGCACCAGAAGATGTAACGGCTCTGCAGCGATTCCTCGGCATGGTAAACTACTTGGCCAGGTTTGTCAGACAGGCACTCTGGCCGTACCGAGAGAGCACAAAGCACACCCACGCGTTTTAGCGGAGGTGATGGCCAGCAAGAACGCAGTCTTCGAACGACAGCCGTTCCAACAGCGCTTGCTCAAGAGGCTCAAACGGGACCAAGGACAACCGACCGAGGACCAATTGAAGATCCCAGCTCGGAGCCAAAGAGCGTTTCACCGGCTTAAAGGAAAACTCCAACATTTTGGGAAATTAGCTTATTTAACATCTTCCCTGGAGTTAGACAAGAAGATACATACCTTTTTTGTCTCTGTGCGTGCATTTAGCTTTGGGAACAGTCGCTCCGTTAGCGTAGCTTAGCTTCATCACTGGAAGTGGGGGAGATCCGGAGCTTCATCACTGGAAGTGGGGGAGATCCGGAGCCTGATGTTCCCTTACACTGTATACAGTCACGAAATACACTCCAAATACAACTCCAAAACGTTCATGTAAACATGTTGTGACCTGTGTATTCACCACGTGGAGAAATAAAAAAAATTGAATTAGACAATTACGTTTTATAAGCAAATATACATATATATATAATAAGAACTATTTTTTGCCTAACCACTCCTCTCTGAGCGCAGCCAGTGATTTCAATGTGTCGTCGTGATTGTTGACATTCTCATTCATTCAAAGGATCCGAACCGATTGATGTTTATGGATACCATGACTTAAAATCCTCTTACCTTGACGATTAAAAGCCTCCCCAATTTAAAAACAGTAATCCAATGTGGCTGGTATTGTTAGCTAACCTCAGCTAACACAGAACAGGATGGTAAAGCATATATAATGACTTCCTTTCTGGGATTTTCAAAATAAAAGTGCGACGTTTATAGCAGCGGAAAACGTTTATTTTGTACATTATCTAACGTTAACACGAACCTAAACTAACGTTACAACTAACCTAAAGTTAGTTTAGGTTCGTGTTAACGTTAGATAATGTACAAAATAAACGTTTTCCGCTGATATAAACGTCGCACTTTTATTTTGAAAATCCCAGAAAGGAAGTCATTATATATGCTTTACCATCCTGATCTGTGTTAGCTCCGGTTAGCTCAGAGCGTCCGGTATAACAATACCAGCCATTGGATTACTGTTTTCTAAATTGGGGAGGCGAGCAGGCCAAGCAGGAAACGCTTCACAAGAGGGTGGCCTACACCACTCTTGGAAAATACGCCACTTACCCGCGTAACCCGCGATAGTGGAAGGAGCATGCGCGTTCCGGATGGTACCAACCACAGAAGGATCCATCCTCTCCAGACTCACCCTCTCACCAGCCAACCCACCAGCAGCTGGCCCAGCACAGGGAACTAACACAGAGACCCGTGCGCTTGAGAGAGGGCCCGCGATGACCAAGGAACAGGCCATGACGGGATACGAAGAGCTGGACCAGGACCGGGAACCACACAGCTGCGCCCCGGTCCGGCGCAATCAGGATCAAGGACCTGCGCTCCTCAACGTAACCGCCCCAACAACTGACCTAACAGATGTATGGGGGAAACAATCCCAGGCGGCACGGCATCGGTCCCAGACCTGCCTGACTATGTCCGGACGTAATCCCCACCCGTCAGGGTGAGGACCGCCCCGCGACATTACACCTGTACCCACATTCACCCTGCCGGGGATGTGGAGAGCCCTCAGGCCGCGCAGATGGAGAACGCCCATAGCCAGCCCCCCGCCGCCCGGTGCAGACGGGGGGAGCGTACTCCTCCCTGTCTGTCGATATACGACACTGACGTCGTATTGTCTGTCCTGACTTGCCTCTCACCGGGTCTATTTCCATACTGGAAAATAACCACCTCCGTAACCTCCTCCTGGGGTGAAGAGGAGGCCAAGAGGGACCACGGAATGAGCAGATGCCCTCATACCGAGCAGGCGTATCACGGACAGCGCCGTAACCGTCCTAGGACGGAACCTCCCGAGCGTGTTGCAACACGCTCTGAGAGGGATGCCCATAGCACTCCACCCGTTGACTGGGAAGAGGAGTACTCTACTTCCAGTCTACAGCAACCCCAGGCTGGTAGGAACCCTGCCTGGCATGAGACCTGACGATCCACCTTGACCGCCAAGGACCAGAACGTCGGCAGGGCAGAATACACTTCGTAACCCCTGACGACGCAGAGGCCCCAGTGCGGCCTCCACGCACTTGGTGAAGATGCGGGGAGCCAGAGAAAAGTCGAACGGAAGCCCCTGGTACTCATACGCTAACCCTGTAAGGAAGCGTAGGTAAGCCCTAGGACGGAAGATCGGGGATGCGAACACACATCCTACAGGTCTATGGAGGAGAACCAGACCCCCACCTGACAGTGTTCAACAGGTAGGAGACGATCCAAAAAATACTGAACCTTCCCATGGTCCAACATGGGTCTGACACCCCCCCCCTTCCCGATTTCTCAGGCACCAGAGAACACCGGGAGGAAAACGCCACGACGATGGCTTGCTTTGTCCACAGAGATCAGATCTCGTCGACCAGAGCTGCTGGTGACCCTGACAATAGGGTCTGTACCAAACCCGAAAACGGGTGGGGTTGTGTTTTTAAATACAAGTCCCCGCCTCAGCGTTCTCTCCATCCACCTCGACATATGGTACTGCTGTAGCCATATGTGATGACACTCCCAACGCACCCGCCGCCATGTGGCGCAGGTCCGCCAGGAACTGTAGATAGGCGGCCCGGTCCCACCCGCTGTGCTTAGCCAACCCTGGACCCGTGCGAGCAGAGCGTTCCGTGTCGGGACATCTGACCCTGACACTACCCACGAGGCAATCGCACCCAAGGGGGGACCCCGACAGAAAGGGCCGGTTTGATACGGGGGAAGCTGACATCAGGTCTAGGTGACAAAAGCTCCCCCACTGAACACCCCTCCAGAACATGCTGAGGAGTCGTTCTGCAGCCGGACATGCAAGATGTGAGGCCCCCATGGGTTCCTACACACCGTAGCCCTGCAGTGATATTACTACCACCCAAATCACGCGCGCCTGCGAGACCACTGCCAATCTTTCAGGAGTGGGAGGCACCAACATGATACCTGGCCTGGCGAAGGCGAGGCCGGGGAAGCCTGCACTGTGTGCCTCAAAAGGTTTCGAGCCCCCCTGCTGACAACACTTATAGTTGACAGACGTAACACCAGGCTCAACCAACACAGCTTATGGTGTGGGAGCCGCTTGACAGCACAACATTCCCACGGACAGACCCAGGTTCAGCCATCAACTAGGTGTCGGCCTTGTGGACACCTGTCGATTCAACGCCCAGGATACCTCTGGCGGGGGAAAACATGGCCGCCTGTTGAAGGCCTTGTCATCGCCGCTGACGAGGCCGTGCTCTCTCTTCTTCTGGCTGCGCGGTGTGAGGCGGTGTGGGGCCTAGGATAATACCGCCCGCGCTCCAGCGGAAGACCAAAATCCTCTGCGGAGAGGGGAGCCCTGAGCGGTTATAGCTTGCGGCTAGGTCAAAGCTAATAACGTTAACAACCTCGCGCGATGTGTCGACGTCGGCTGGCCCTCAAGGCCCTGCCACCAGACACCATTTTTTTTATAGAAAAAACAGCAATTCGAACACAGTTACTAATCGCTGCCAATTCCATACCGTGGCGGTACAGGCTTTAGCAGCCCACCAGGCACTCGCCGGGCCAACCCACCTCATGGCGTCGGCCGGGCGGGGCACTGTTTCAACATGTCAAAAGCAAAGGACTGATGCTAACACGGAGCAACAGTGGTGGTTGCAACCAGCAACCTCCACTGTGGTGTGCACCATGAAGGGGTTAATAAATAAATGAACTAACACCACGAACATACTGTAGAATGGGCAAGCCCATGCACACGACGTTAAGGGGAGGCGGACCAGAGAGAACCAGTCCCGCATTCATTCATAATATTCACAACAGCACACCAGCCCTAGACCTCAGCCCATTTACCCATGAAGGTAAACAAAGCCCCCCCCCGCACTACTCCCCCAGTAGACACCGATTGACCGTCAGCATGAATGGTTGAGAGGAGGGAAAACTGTAGTATAGACAGACATTCCCGTAGCAGAGAGACAGAATAGAAACAGTAGCCACGGCACACCCGCCCTGCACCCTGTTGCCAACCCATTTACCCATAAAAAGGGTAAAAATAGGACTCAGCAAAACCCCCCACATTAGCTACCGACTGACCTTCATCAATGAACCGGTTAAGAGGAGGGAAAAGCGGCAACATCCCACGGCGGGGAACATTAGAACAGTGCCAAGCATTTCAGCATTAGTGTTAGCATTAGCATTAGCATTAGCATTAGCATTAGCGTTAGCATTAGTGTTTAGCAGCACGCTCCAGGATCGCTTGGAAACCGTCCACTTCAGGGGAACGTTCACCAAACCATCCCGCCCCTGGCGCCGACACACAACTCGGTTGTGTAACCAAACAAACCAGCATTACTAACACTAGCATCAATGCCTGATGACACAGGGCCTACCTGTGTGCGAGCCGGCTCGATAGCCAACCTCGCACGCTGTCCCTCGATCTGCTGCCACAAGACGAGGGAACATCAGAATAGACCCGACGTGTCGTTGGAACATACCCCGAAGATTCCAGGGGTAAGCAAATCTCCGTAAGCACTCAATATTATCTAAACTTTTCATAACAACTAGTTGCATAGGGCGTCTTGCATCCGCTATGATGGAGACGAAAATAGAGGAAGAGTGAGTGGTGACCACGCCTAGTACTATATAGTATGCCACTAGGGGCCGGGCCTGGCAGGTGATGGGTGTATTCGTTTTGTTCGTTGATGGAGTACACTAGGTACATGAGATGAGGTATATCTCGGTATGGCTTAAGAGCGGGACGCGATGCCAATACGAAATATAACCTTCTGTAGTGTGGTAGTGAAAGGGTTAACCCTTTGCCATGTGGCAGTGAAAGGGTTAACCGTTTGGTAGTGCGGCAGTGAAAGGGTTAAGGTGTGGTCTGTTATCACCGTCTTAATAAAGTAATTAGTGATATTATGAGTCTTAAATCCTTTTCAAAGGTTAGAGGATTCACAATGACCTTTTGGGTGGCAATATTTAAACCTTCAGGCACTCTGTTGCTGTAACCATATGTGAACCTTTACTGGAACTTTTTAGAACCCTTTTTTTTAAATTGTTATTATTCACAGCAAAAATAAAAATAAAAGGTTCTACTTTGTACCAAAAGGTTTCTCCATAACTATAGCCTTTGTGGTGCTGTTGACACTCTTCCTGGTTGAAATTCAAATTCAAATAAAATAAATTGAATGGCTGCCCTGGTGGAGTTTGTCAGGATCACATGTCATGTAACGATAATGGATGTAGGCAAACCCGGCGCCATGGGAGGGCATTAGGGGGCCGGGCCCGCCCACTGAGTCAGCTGTGGTAACAAAGTCGATTATCCAAATCCTTAGTTGGGGACAGCCCTAGTGGGCACTGATGTCAACAACAACACTACTGAAGCTAGCACGGCACTCTGTGAGAATTCGTTTTCTACCCTCAAGAACGTCTTTACAGAACATCGCCTTAGTATGCTTCATCGACGCAAGCCCAATTTAATTCAGTTGGCATTTGAGAAGGACTTAACAAAAAAGTTCAGGAATATTTTGTTTTGTTTTCTGTTTCTTTGCTTGCCTGTAATTTTAGCCATCTTTTTTTTGGTCCACTTTTTCTCCTTATTTTTAAATGTTTCTCCCATCCCAATTTCGCCTCGCCAATACTCCCTTCAATTCTCCCCTCCCCTGTCTCGAACGTTGCTAGACCATGCCTCCCACTGGTCGGCTGCAGTGAGGACCAAGCCTTGCATCACGTGTCCCCTCCAGTACACGAGGAGGCAGCTGTCGCATCTTTTCACCTGAACAGCGCAATCTCTCAGTGGCGAGGAATAACGCATGGGAGGCTCACGCTGCCCCGTCACTTCCTGATTCTGCTGTACAGGCGCACCAACCGACCTGTAGGAGTCACTGTCCACAACGTCCAATCCCCACCCACCAGCTTTCCCACCCCTAATACTGCCAATTGTGTTAGTATGAACAACCAACCAAGCTGGTAGCAACGCCGAGAGCTGGGCTTGAACCCAGCATATCCTGCGTTAGTGGCGAGCGCCTTGCCCACTGCGCCACTTAGCCGCCCTAATTTTAGCCATCTTAATTAATTGTTAGTTTCATTATGCATTATGTGTTGAGTACTGACTTTTAATAAAAAGATTTTTGCAATAATAATTGTTTTTGTATGTTTTTTTTGTGTGGACCCCAGGAAGACTAGTTGGTTGCTATGGCACCAGCTAATGGGGATCCGTAATAAAATAAAATCTAATCAAAATCCCCCTGTTTGGAATGCCAGGGGAGGAGGGTTGAAAGGGGGTGGGTGGATGGGGGGGGTGACATAGTCTTTAAATGTTTAAGTCTTCCTTGTGGATTGCTGTGAAGATACTCAAGTGAATAATGCATGTTCTACCCTGCCATAACCTCTGTGACTCAGAGAACACTCTAACATCCCATGGGAGAAGAACAGGTCCACAGTATTGTCTCATATGAGGGCAATAAATATCATTAAATGGCGAAACAGTTTCTAATCCCCAACAGTAACATTGGCTCACTGGAAGGAGCTCAGGGGATGGCTGTTTGCGTATATGATAGGATAGGATATGATATGATATGATATGATATTAGCATTTATAATGCGCCCCCTAGCCGATTTGTACATCGGTCCGGGGCGCAGCCCGGGGAAAAAAAGAATATGAATAAATGGACAGGACAAAGAAACAGGGAACCAGGCAGACGGACAGACAGAGAACATAAGAACACCTCAGTCACACAACACAGCAAAGTAACTCAGTGATCATCCAGAGCGAAAAGGTGGGTTTTAAGCAAGGCCTTGAATGTCTGTACGGTGTTGGCAGACTTGATCTTGGGGGGGAGCTTATTCCACAGTGTCGGCGCCATCACTGCAAAGGCCCTTATCATTGCCAGGAGCTCAAATGGAGCAGGACATATGAAAGTACAACTACCCAACTACCCAACAACTCGAATTTTTTTATATTTGTCCATGTGTGTTTTTCATGTGGAATTGTAAATATTCAGCTCCTCAGTATTTTTCTTCTAGGCTTTTACACAATTGGTTTATAATGAAACAATTGTTACCCTTAAAAAGTGTGAAGGGAAAGCTATAGTTTAGATTGTTGTTGGCTAACTAACACATTTTAGATGGTTGTTAGCCTTGATACTAGCAAGACATTCCAGTTGGGGTTGGTCGTCACATTTTCTTTGGGGTTGGTTGTCACATGTGACAAGCACATGACAGTGCTTTAATGAGCACAACATGGACCGTTTCGTCACCAACTTGGAGGTGATGGATGAGCTGAGGACAGACCGAGCAGAACCCAATGCACCCCAGCCCACCTACCAAGCCTAGTACATCCCAGCCTAGACCATCTGCCAAGCCTAGTACATCCCAGCCTAGACCACCTGCCAAGCCTAGTACATCCCAGCCTAGACCACCTGCCAAGCCTAGTACATCCCAGCCTAGACCACTTGCCAAGCCTAGTACATCCCAGCCTAGACCACCTGCCAAGCCTAGTACATCCCAGTGTACTCCACCCCAGCTGGAAAAGGCAGCCAGCAAGAAGAAGAAACAGAAAAGAAAGAGACAGGAGGAGTCTTCATCAGATGAAGATGATTGTTTTTGTTTGGTTTGTATGGAAACGTTCTCCAACAGCCGTTCAGGGGAGGTATGGGAGAAGTGTTGGATGTGCAACCAGTTGGCACACAAGCTCTGCTTAGTTGGAGTGCCCAGACCCTACATTTGCCATTACTGTAACTCAGATAGTGAATGAGTGTAGCCTAGTTGTGTTGGCTATTATTGTTAGGCCTATTTATTTTGTTCTTATTTTGTTATATAGGATGGCCTAAAGATGTCTTTCCTGTTTATGTTCATGTTAAGATGCATTAAGTTATGTATTTGTCAACTTGTCAATGCAATTCAACTTTCAAATCTAGTTCTTCCTTCTTGCCTTCTTTTTAAGATTTGTCCCATTAAAACACATGGTGTGACAACCAACCCCATAGTGTGTGACGGGGTTGGTTGTCACACCATGTGTTTTAATGGGACAAATCTGTGTGATGGGGTTGGTGGTCACAATGTGTCAGAGTGTCTTTGATAGGTGATTTCCTCTTTGTTACAATCTGTTGGAAAATGAGAGGGATACACATTTAAAGCCAACATATTGAGCTTCAATTTAATGTAGGAATGACTATTGAAAGATGTTTTGATGATGAGCAATTCACACTAGAGTAAAAAGTGTGACAACCATCCCCGTTCTCGCCTACACATGTTGTCTCTGATTATAAACTGATCTCTGTGGAAGCAGATATTAAACTATATGTTCTATATTTTTATACAACCTGACTCGATCTGAATTCCTACAGCTTACTGTCTGTCATGACTCATGGCTCACTTGAATATTCCACAACAATAGATAGATGGTGATGATTCAAAAACAGATACAACAGAGGCAGATCATTCAGAGTTCCAGTGTTGCAAGGTGCGTCTCACAGCTCCAAAAATAGAACATGAAAACTCCAGCCTCTGTAATAAGACACTCTATCACTCCTCTCTAAAGGGGGCGCAGCAAGAAGCTTGTCAATAGAGTACAACGCTGCCTTTGATGCAGCCAAATTATTTGTGGCAAGCGCCTCGACTACGGCGACCCTGTCCTTCACTGTGGCCTGAAAATGACTTAAACTATTAGTGCAGTCTGACGTCAAACGTTAGCAACCGCTGCAATATGGAAATATGAATTTCCTTTCTTTTGTTCCAGCAAGTTAGTATTGTTTTTTTTTTTTTTTTATTCTCTTTTTTCCCCTCCTTTTTCCTCCGATTTTTTCCCATCCCAATGTTAGTCGTTATGCCAATCCCCAATCACCTTCCTGGTCGCTGTGCACTTACCCCCCACAGTCGGTCTGGGAGAGTGGAGGCTATCACGTGCTTCCTCCGACACACGTCTAGCCAATCAACCGCTTCTTTTCACCTGGCAGTGCGGACTCTCACTGAGAGGGTGTAACGTGTGGAAGGATCACACTACCCCCCTTAGATCCTATCCGCGCTGAGCAGGCGCCCCGACCGAACTGTAGGAGTCGCTGTTTACAACGACCCGGACCCACCCCGCCAGCTTTCCCACCCTCTAATACTGCCAATTGTATTAGTGTGAACTGCCAGCCAAGCTTGTGACAACGCCGGAGCTGGGAGCTGGATTCGAACAGGCGAATCCAGCGTCTCCGGTGTTGGTGACGAACGCAATCTCCGCTACGCCACCTGACCGCCCCAGTTAGTATTGTTTTTATTATTTTGGGAACGTAATACATGGTGTCATCTCCTGGCGGAGAAGATATATTCATCCCTCGGAACATGAATGATTAATAGCTGAATATTCATTAGCAGTGTGTGAAGCCGTCCCGAGGTTCCTTTAGCATATGCTAACCGCTAAACAAATGCCACTTGCAGTCAGCTTCAGTGAAACAATGAAGTGATTTAGTTGAATATTATTAGGGGGTCAGGCAACACGGGCTGCTGTTCTTCTTTGTAATATTATCAGTAGTAGGAACCAACCATTGACATTGAATGGGAGATTGATTTTGTGAACACATTTACACACTGCTAAGAAAGGTGTATAGAACACATTTACACACTGCAGGCGCGGAAATCCCATGGAGACAGGGGGGATATGTCCCCCCCAATCATGAGAAAAATATGACATGTCCCCCCCAATATATCACTGTAAACATAACTATGTAATTTCAATAGAATTAATAATACGCAATGAAAGAACTTGTGCTGATTATAGACACTTAATAGCGAGTTTTTAAATTTCCAAAGATTGCGACCCCCCTCGAATTTCTCTCACAATGGTTTGATCAACTGCCTCCACCCCCAGCATTAAGTAGCGCATGACGCAGGTAGGCTACGGTGCCTGTGTGGGAATATCTATCACCGTGACGAGTCTGTTGTGAGGGTCGCAGACCTTTCCAGTAAGTTGTTCAAACAAAGGATATGTTAGACATGTCTTTACTTCTACCACTCAATACAATAAAACATATTTATAATCATCACCGTCTCTTCATTTTCGCTGCATTGAATTACAGGTCACTCTTATGTTAGCTAGCGGTTAGCTGGCGTTGCTAGCAGTAGCTGCTATAACAACCAGTGTTTGACTAGCTAGCTACCTGGTAGATCGAAGCCCATATAGAATAATAGAAGATAATATGATAGATTAGAAGCTCCTACTGTAAACAGAGTTGCGTTCCTCTTATCAACATTGGCTGCACGCACGCTAATGACGCCACGTGCATGCGCGCTCCCCGGCGCGTGCGCACGCTCCTGCGCATGCGTATAAAAAGCACAGACCAGAGCCAGACTAAAGACGATGCCTAATTGCCTCTACGAATGGAATGTAACACATTTCATTCACAAGTTCTGTGTGAATGTATCTGAGACTGTCTTTAACACACCTGACGATCGGCGCTATTGATATGCAAAGTAGCCCAGGTGGGGTACTTATAGCGAGTTGGCGAGTGAAGCGCATTTGTGCGTGTGCGTGCACAAGCTTCTGCTCACAAAACGTTGGCTGCATGCAGTGCAGCCTCGTCCCATGAAGAACGCATCCCTGACTGTAAATGACACTGTGTGTGTCTCAGGTACGTTTGTTGAGTTTTTGTTTGGCAAAATTATGAAATGAAATGACATTTTTTAGACTTGTAAAATATGGACATATTTTTTATTTATTTGTTTAACCTTTATTTACCCAGGCAAGCAATTAAGAATACATTCTTAACATTTAATTGAACATAATTGGACAATGCCATGGATTGTTGCCACTCCCAAACTTAAACTGGTGACTGAACCACGATTTGTTTAAACAGTCAACATAACATATCAAAGTGCTTGACTTAAACTTAAAAGTATCTTCTAACATACAAAATAACTCTGTTCCTCAATATACATTTAACATATTACACCGTAGGCTATGTGTTACAGCACTACTTTTGGTGTCCCCCCCAGAAATTGCTCTTGAGAAAATGTAATTACATTTACACACTGCTAAGAAATGTGTATAGAACACTGCACACATATACACACTGCTAAGAAATGTGTATAGAACACTGAACACATATACACACTGCTAAGAAATGTGTATAGAACACTGCACACATATACACACTGCTAAGAAATGTGTATAGAACACTGCACACATACACACTGCTAAGAAATGTGTATAGAACACTGCACACATATACACACTGCTAAGAAATGTGTATAGAACACATATACACACTGCTAAGAAATGTGTATAGAACACTGCACACATATACACAATGCTAAGAAATGTGTATAGAACACATATACACACTGCTAAGAAATGTGTATAGAACACATATACACACATGCTAAGAAATGTGTACAGAACAAGAACACATATACACACTGCTAAAGATGTGTACAGAACACAGATACACATTGTTAAAAAAATTTGTACAGAACACAGACACATTTGATTAAAAGGTGAGGGTTTATTTGTTGTGCAGTTACAAAAGATCATTGAGTTACATGAGGAATAGCAACATTATGTGTGTGTGTGTGACGTGTGTGTGTGTGTGTGTGTGTGTGTGTGTGTGTGTGTGTGTGTGTGTGACGTGTGTGTGTGTGTGTGTGTGTGTGTGTGTGTGTGTGTGTGTGTGTGTGTGTGTGTGTGTGTGTGTGTGTGTGTGTGTGTGTGTGTGTGTGTGTGTGTGTGTGTGTGTGTGTGTGTGTGTGTGTGTGTGTGTGTGTGTGTGTATGTGTGTATGTGTGTGTGTGTTTTGTTATGGGCAGGGGCATATCAGAAAGTCCACATGGCCCTCATTTATCAACAATTCTTAGAAAGTGTTCTATTTTCGTTCTTAAGCACAGAATTTAGAATGTGTGTACATACAGAAAAATCGGGATTTATCACACGTGCGTACACAGGTTCTATGCACACTCCGTCTTGATAAATACCATTTGTTCTACGCTCTGTGCTCGTGCACGATTTTAAGTATTTGCATATAGCACCGCCCGTAATTAACCATACGGTAATGGAACACCCCCATGAAATGTGGAAAAGTGGACTAAGCCAAGCGAAGCGTGTTATGGGAGAAATATGCGACAGGCTGACAGACATGTACACGTACGGTGAGGTCGGATATGATATCTATTAACTTCCTAAAGACCATTGACACATCAGCAAACACTAATAAAGACCGTTAACCACTGTTTGCCATTGGTGTCATTAATAACCATGCTGGAATATGCCTTGTCTTCGTTTCGTTCGATCAATACCCAGGGATTAAAGTTCTCTGTCAATTTTCTACCTGCATATGATTTGTAGAGGCATACAATCTATTTTGATGTCGGTATTAGGTAGCCTATATAAACAATAATACGAGAGCATATACAAGAACAATGAATCTCACTGCCATAGCCTACGCCATGTGTAGCCTGCCTATATGTGATCAATACAAACTTGAACTTGAATTCCATCATGTCTGTGTGCGGGAGCTCAATGTCAATAAAAACGTGCACTGAAAAGTTACAGTATGTAGTTGGTTGTCAGTCAGTAAACCCTTGCGGAAAGTATCTGTTTTATTTAATTAATTGAAAACATGCAGCATTGCTTCTTCCCGGCCAGGGATGCAGTCGTAATATCAGAACTGCCTGGACGCCACGTGCACGCGCGCTCCTGCGCACGTGCACGCATGCGCATACATGTTCCCTCGCTTACGCACAGAACAGATGATTATTATGCATAAATAGTAGGAAACATGTTTGTATAGGAAATTACTAGTTTTAGTTTAGTAATATTGCCTTGAAATAGAGAAGCTGAAAAAGGTAGCAGGATGTAGCCTTCAATATATAAAGAAATTATATTGTCAACAGATATAGTTGAAAAACAAACAATGTTTTAAATGTAATTGTAGATACAATATTGTAGTTACAATTTCTTTAATTGAATTAACTTAAACTAGAGAAGTAAATACAAACTAAATAAACAATGTAACTTACAGTTTATAGAAGGACAGTTTCCTTCTGAAGCACAACTTAAGAAATGTCTCATCCTTCCAGTTGGGACCATTTGTCACATAGTGAGAGCTCCACAGATCAACCCCCACAGGGCTTGTATTTTGGTTTGGCTCTTCTCGTTCTTTGTTATGTTAGTATGGTATCCTATTATTATGCAAAGTCTAGGTGATAGATAAGTGCCGGGTAGTGTAGTTGAAGACACCTGACGACCTGCGCTATTGTTATAAGATGGTGCGCACAACGAGTGGAGCGCATTTTTGTGTGCGCGAGCGTACACATCCGTGCGCGACTGCGCGTACACATCCGTGCGCGATTGCGCACACTTCTGCTCAGCGAACTGCTAGGACGGCGTGGTACTGAGTGGTACCACCACTGCATCACTGCTCCCGGCATGCAGCAACGACATGTATCAGGCAAATGCGCATCACTGAGTGGAATCCCTTTCTATTCACATAACGTAAGGTTATGTATATAACCAAGTTCTATGAATTATGGTGACGCTCAGCGTCAGTCTGCACGTACTTCACTTCGTGCACGAGCACTGAATAAAAAATTCCACAATGTACCTTTACATCCCAACATTCGTCTGGCCACACCCCTATCCGCTTACCTTCATAAGCAGGTGTGTGGTCACCTACTCGCCTCCTTCCCAAACTTTCACCACAAGGTGAGATCAAGGGCCGCAGTGGTGATAAAAACTTGGTTATATACATAACCTTACGTTCTATTTCATTATGGCTCCGCTCAGCGTCAGTCTGCACAAGAGGAGCTGAGCGGAAGCCAGAAGCTCGACAAATGTACCCCGCTGAGGCCCCCCACAACCATCAGACCGGGGAGGACCGAGCCCCCCGACCCTCCCTAATGGAGGGATACCCTCCCTATTGGACGACGGGAGGGAGACGGATCCGACCGTGCGAAGAGGAACTCAAGCAACTCAACACACAGGGTGAGCAGACCGTGGCTTGACCCCACGACTACGCACACGCACAACCCGCATGCCACCAGGGAACGAACGGAAAGAACAACCCTCGTTACTGCCCCCAAAATCATGGGGTCAAGAGCAAACTCAACCCCGTGGCAAGGCCGTAGCAGCGGAGCGCGAAGGAAGACCCCGACCCACTGAAGGGACTGGGTCCCCTGGAAAAAGGGGGCCTGGAGAGGTCAATGACGCCAGGCATCAAGACCCCACCAGGCGGTCACTTAGTGACACCGCCCCCCACATCGCCAGCGTATTCGGATAGGGCCCCTCCAAGAGCGGGCCCTTTCCCCCCAATAGTACACCGCCTGGCACACTGACCCTGCAACACAGGCAGTCAGCATGGCCGTAAAGCACTCAAGGTTAACCAATGGAAGCAGGCAGTGCACCGGGGAAACCAGGCAGCAGGCTGTAGACCCGAGCCTGGAGCACACGCGCCTGCTCCAGCCAAAGGTGGCGCTGGATCAGAGTGGCCAGGGCGCGCACTTTCCCAGCGGCTATAGCCTGCGGCTGAGTCAGATGCAGGATGGCTCCTGCCGACTGGGCGAGCTGATCATGCTGTAAATCAGTCAGCTCTGTGCCGCCCGTCAATATCCCGGACATGAATCTCGCCAGCTGCGCTATGTTAGAAGCGGCAGCTAGAGATTGTGTTCCGGTGATAAATGACTGGTCGCTCCAAAATGCCAACCGCCTCGCCGATTTCCCTTGGGGAACCGGCTTCCGTAACAGCTCCCACACCACCTCAGGACAAAGGAGCGCCGCCATCGGCCTATCAAGCCGTGGCACGCCCTCCTTCATGCCGTCTACCAAACCCGCCACCCGCGTGACTTGCACGTAGGCGGGAGTAAGGCCCATGATGTGGGAGACCACCTGGCCCTGGCGGACGTAGGCCGCCATTGAGGGGAAAAATGGGTAGACAACGTTCACCCCTCTCACCGGGCGACGTTGCCATAGATGACCTATGAGATCGTCAGGGACAGGAACAGGCAGTGGCTGCGGCAGCGGCTAGCCGTTTGCGACTGCCGCCGCCGCCATGAGCTCGGGGAACAAAGCACGCAGTTCCCCCTGCATACTTTCCTCCTCTGAGCCCGCGTACCTCACATGCAGCAGACTACTGGTCAAGGAGCCACATTCTGATGTGGCTGATAGCAGGGCATCCCGCCGCCGAGTCGGAGGTTCTAATCCAACATCTGCGGACGAGGAACCCCCTCCAGTGTTACCTGGACGGGCGGGAGACATGTCTCCACCGGGCCTTCAAACAAGAACCCGTCTGCCTCTATCATGTAGTCCTCTGTTTCCATCGGCCATGTAGAGACAGACGCATCCTCATCCGGCTCCAGCAATTCACCAAAACCAGGCCGTTCGCGTCTGCAAGCCACCATCTTGCGACGGGAGCGAGCTGACGCAAAAAGTTTGCGTCTCAAATCCCCCGCAACCAAAGGAGCCGGCCGCCCAACAGCGGACGACTCCCCGGAAGCAGAGGAACCAGAGCCGGAACCAGGCCATCGCACAGGAGACGGCACTGGTGCACCAGCTCCTTGGAGAGGCAAACTACCCATCGGACGCCTACCGGGCGTGGCTGCCGACCACGAGAGAGGCCTCAACCCCGCTCCAAGACGTACGACAGAGGCGGCGATGGAGAACCGCTGGTGAAGAGTGGCGTTGCGACATTATGACTTAGCTTTTTTCTTTCCAATATATGAGAGAAGAAAAAAACAAGAAAAAATGTAAACACGTCTCAACTTTCTTCAGCTAACAACCTTGTCAAGTGTGGGATCTACCGAAGGCACTTCCTTGTGGTGAAAGTGAAGATGGAGGCGAGTAGGTGACCACACACCTGCTTATGAAGGTAAGTGGATAGGGGTGTGGCCAGACGAATGTTGGGATGTAAAGGTACATTGTGGAATTTTTTATTCAGTGCTCGTGCACGAAGTGAAGTACGTGCAGACTGATGCTGAGCGGAGCCATAATGAAATAGAACTGCATTTGACTTGAATGTGCATGGGGATGGCATTTGTGCATTTTGTTCTACGCTCCAATTCCGGTCTCAAATTGCGGTACAAATGAAGGAGGTGTCTCGGGTATAGCGGACTCTAGTTAATATTAATATTAATAGAAAGACTTATTCCAATTGATTGATTGATTGATTGAAAAGTTTATTAACAGATTGCAGAATGGGTACAGTACAGTACAGCTCAAGGGGATGCAGACCAGAGTAAGACTTTCGTCTTGTTTACATCAGGGTCCCCCATTTTCAATTCATCATAACATATATGACACACTGTACATTGGAGGTGGGGGGGGGGGGGGGGGGGTTGGGTAGGGGGTGGGTGAGGGACACTGTACACAGGGCCGCCTCAGGGGGGGTGCGAGCAGTGCGGTCGCACAGGGCCTCGCGGGAAGGGGGGCCTCGCACAAAAAGTTTTTTTTTTTTTTTTTTTATTATTATTATTATTATTATTTTTTGCGAGGCCCCCCTTCCCGCGAGGCCCGTTTTCATCACAGACCTAAAATCTAGTTTTGCTTATATGCTTATATATTTCACATTAGACACGTTTGTAGAATGTTCCTGGCTCTGCGGCTCTGCAGACATACTCACTATTGGAGCTCTGGGGCTCTGCACATACTATTGGTTTCAACTAAGGGAGGGGTTACATCATGTGTACGCCGGCGTGCGTCAGCTGCGTTTGACTATTTCGCGCGTGCAGCTTTGGAGGTTATGCTTAGTTATGCCAGCCAAAACGAAGAGGGCGGTCATTCGGCAGATGGACTGAAGATGAAAGTTGTTGCATGTTAGACAGTTCAGTCAGGCTAGCCATCCCGGCTAAAGGCAGGGACAGCTAGTTAGCTTTAGCTACGTTATAATATTGAGTGCTAACGTCGGGATAGCCAAAGGCTAACTAGCGTTAGCTAACCTAGAGAGAGCGCGTGCAGCATTGTTATGCCAAGATGAAGAGAACGGTCGTTCGGCAGATGAACTTCGTCAACTCCACGCGGTTGTCTCCATCCTCTTGGACGTTTGGTGAGTTTTTAATGCACTCTATTCTATTCCCGCCGTGGATCTCTCTCTCTCTCTCTCTCGGGTGCCAAACGGGCCGGCTAGGTAGTAGCTAACGGTGTGTGGCCTGGTGTCAGCACCTGGTGCGAGGGAGGTGAGCTTGGTGTTTCATTATGAGAATATCTCCATGCTCAAGTCGGCTATAGTCCGCGAGGGACTTGTTGCCGGCACCGCTATGGTAAACACCACTCTGTAGTGGGACGTGTATTGCCTTCTTTTTCCCTTCTCTCTTCGTATGAGAAGAGGAAAACACAGCGGCTGTCTGAAGTGTTGGCCTGTATTGCTTTTCTCACGTTGTACAGTTTTTCAGTGGTAGCCGCATAGCTTGCTTCTGCGTTAGCTAGTGGTTAACGATAGCCGGGTTGAGCTAACTGTTAGCCAGTTAGCTGTTTAGCTACGACGTTAGCTGCTCGTTTTCGCTCGGCTGGGAACGTTAGCTTGATGCTATCAGTTAGCCTAGAGTTAGCTGTTAGCTTGTGCTACGACCATTGACATTAGCCGTGAGAATAGCAGGCCCTGGCACTCTGACTACGACATCATCTTTGACAGAAGATGTAGTCGGGCCTGCACCATGACAAGGCTCCGGCCATAGCTTCTTTTTGTCCCGCCAGCGAGAGGCCTTTCGTCAACGTGGAGACCTGTGTTGCGGCCTTTCGCCCTGCGTTCCTTGGTGCAGGTAAGATGTCCATTGGACATTACCCCACTCTTCCTTCCTTCCCCTCCCGAATGTTTTGTTAATAACAATGTTTTTTTCCAGGCAAAACATATGTTACTTCACAACATTTGGAGATACGACATGTGCTGTGTGTGAATTGTCTTGGTCGTTTGTGTAGCTTGGGTAGCGTTGGCCAAAGCTGTGTGTGGCCTGGTGTCAGTACCTGGCTACTCTATTTGCAGTTAGCCTATTTAGCTGATGTCGGCCATTGGCTCCTTGCTACTTTGTTTTCTCTGGTATAGACCCTCTTCTCTTTGGATTTAAGTGTTGATCTGTCGTTTTGGATCTATGTATATTCATGTTGCCTTTGTGAAGTTATCTTTTCCTTCTGTTTTGTTCTTCCATTAAAAGTTGAATATCCTTTAGGGGCTCATCTTTGCTTATCTCTCTCATACATGCTCTCTCTCTAACACACACACACACAGACATGCTCTCTCTCTCTAACACACAAACACACATGCTCTTTCTCTCTCTAACACACACAGACATGCTCTATATCTCTCTCTAACACACAAAATGACATGCTCTCTCTCTATATATTTCTCTCTCTTTCTAACACATATACATGCTCTCTCTCTAACACACACACAAACAGACATGCTCTCTCTCTATCTCTCTCTTTCTAACACACACAACTGTGCAGCGATAACACTGTATATTGACTGTAGAACGGGAGCTCTCTCTCGCTCTCTCTCTTGCTATATGTTGACTGTATCATGCCCAGCCTCGGGCAGCGCTATTATTTAAGAATATGTTGACTGTATGACATTTTTTTTACCTTTTAGGGGGGGGGGGGGGGGGGCTCGCGTTTAAATCTCGCACAGGGCCTCGCATTTCTCCCAGGCGGCCCTGACTGTACACTGTACATTGGAATACTGACAAAGCCATACTTGGTAATTTACTGTACAACTGGGTTAGGACATTTGTAGGGGCCAGTTTCGAATTGCAGTCTCCCGTAGGTGTTCTTTGAGAGTGTTTTTGAAAGTGGGTAGTGATTCACATTCCTTTACAGCTTTGGGTAGGGCGTTCCACATTGATGTGGCATAATTGCGAAACGTGTTTAGTCCCTTGTTTGAGCCGAATCTGGGTTTAACATGATTTTTGGAGCTCCCTCTGGTGTTGTGATCGTGGTATTCACTGACCTTTGGGAAGTATTTTGACATGTACATGGGTACCTTGGTCGTGTAGTGTATCTTGTAGACCAGGGTGGACCGTCGTCTCCACCTGGTGAACTGCCCCACTACAAAACAGCTACAATCTAATAGTAATAATAATATAATAATAAACTTTATTTGTATAGCACCTTTCATACAGAAACTGCAGCTCAAAGTGCTTCACAACAGAAAAAATACAGGCATAAAATGAGCACATAAAGTGCAGACATATAAAATCACAGTTTTTCACATTAGGATCTAACATCCCAACAGGCTACCTAGTTTATGGTTTGATTCAGTTCTAAATAGACAATAATAAAAAGAGTAAGATAAAATAGACAGAGTAAAATAGTGCAATAGTGCAGTGCAATAAAATAGTAGAATAATGACCTAATGCCTGGTCATGATATATATATCTGTATATCTGTATGTCATAAATGTCATTATGAATTGAAAATGGGGGACCTTGATGTAAACAAGACGAAAGACTGCATCCCCTTAACACTATGGTCGCCGATGACGTGTGTAGAGGTCATTCCTAGCCATGCTCATTCTGCCGAAGACGCCGTAACTTCTACACACATCTACACAGTCAAACAAACAGTGAAGTTGCTTGTTGCTTCACACCGTTAGAACTTGGGGCTAATTATGGGCGGTTGGTTTCCATGCCGACGGGGAGGCGAGGCAGTATTTGCTATAAAAAGCCAGTAGTGTGTTACTTTACATAATTCCAGTCACTTTGGATTTTCCATTCGGCTCGACTGGACTATAGGGACGTAGTGTCATTGAAGCCGTTCGAAGACTCGTCTACAACTGAATCATGAAATGACACGGGACTGACTACAACCTCACCCTGAATAAAATGGGAAAGGACTCTTAATTGCAGTGTTAAAATGTGATACTAAACATTAAGGCTAATTAGGGAAGCTATGAATTGGTTATGTGTTTCTGTCACAGGGTGATGAATAGCCTAGTATTTGACTGGCTTGGCTACTAGGCTACAGAAGCCACGCTCCGTCTTTGATAGAGTAGAACCTCGAGTAAAGGGAATGTATGAATAAGTCATACTGAATTAAGTTTTTCATTATCTAAAACAAACAAGCAAGGGGTTTTGGCTGTGTGTGCGTGTGTGTGTGTGTGTGTGTGTGTGTGTGTGTGTGTGTGTGTGTGTGTGTGTGTGTGTGTGTGCGTGCGTGCGTGCGTGCGTGCGTGCGTGCGTGCGTGCATGCGTGCGTGTGTGTGTGTGTGTATGTGTGTGTGTGTGTGTGTGCGTGCGTGCGTGTGTAGCGAGGACCGCAAATAGCTGGCTTCTCTTTGATGACCCCCCCCCCCCCCCCCCCCCCCCCCCCGGAGCTCGGATAGGAGTGGGTCTGAAGCGGCCAGAAGATGAAGCAAATGAGCTGAACTTGTTTTTCAACAGGTTTGAACAGCTGAGCCTGGTTATTACGACCTATCATACTTGTGAATTTCCCCATGGGGATTAATAAAGGAACACTTGATTTGATTTGACTTGAAGCAACAATTACTATACAGGGGGGATATTTAGCTGCTATTCACAATATGTCTTTGGTTCTGGGTTGTTTATTTCGGTCTTTGCCCGTCTGCCTTGACAGAAAAACACATTTACCTCACATTTCCACTTCCACTCACTATACTTGCTATGATTCCATAGCTTGGGTGCTACGACTGAAAAAGCCCGGTCACCCTTGGTTTTCAGTTTGGTCCGGGGGACGACGAGCTCTCCTTGGTCGGAGGAGCGGAGAGCCCTATTAGGGCAGTAAGGGGTTATAAGCTCAGCAATGTAGCTTGGAGCTTCACCCTTTAAGTTTAAAGCCTTGTAGGTGGTGAGCGCAATTTTAAAATCAATCCTGTATTTTACCGGTAGCCAATGTAGCGTGGCTAATACAGGGGTAATGTGTTCTCTGCGTTTGGTTCTGGTTAACAATCTGGCGGCCGCATTCTGAATGATTTGAAGTTTAGCCAAAGCTGCTTTGTCAAGGCAAGTGAACAGAGAATTGCAATAGTCAATTCTTGAGGAAATAAAAACATGAATAACCTGTTCAAGACAGTGATATGGGATATTGGAGCACAATTTTGCAATATTTCTTAGTTGGAAAAAACAAGACCGGGTTAGTGACTTTAAGTGTTCGTTAAAATTTAGAAACTGATCAAAGATGACCCCCAGATTTCTTGAGCTTGGCTTCAAGTAAGCGGCTAGTGGACCAAGTGCAGTTACAACATCAGATTTTTGTGTGTCAGGCCCGAAGTATAGTAACTCTGTTTTTCCCTTATTCAGCTGTAAGAAATTACTATCCATCAATGAATGGATCTTGGAAAAACAATCAACAAGAGCTGACAGTTTATGAACATTTTGGGGTTTAAAAGAAAGATATAACTGGCTGTCGTCAGCATAAAAATTATAGCAAATGTCTTTAAATGAGCTGATAAGCTGTCCTAGGGGCAGCACATAGATGGAAAACAACAGCGGCCCCAGAACTGACCCCTGGGGGACCCCACACGTCAGTGGAGAGGTGGCTGACATATGTCCACCAACAGAAACAGAAAAATACCTTCCTGACAGGTAGGAAGTGAACCACTTCAGTACAGTCCCACCTACCCCAACCTCGTGCTCAAGCATGTGAAGAAGTGTGTTGTGATCTACACAGTATCAAATGCAGCTGTTTTGCTACAGCCTTTTCAGTGACTTTAGAAATGAAGGGGAGTTTAGATATAGGCCTGTAGTTTTGAGGTGATGAAGGGTCAAGATTTGGCTTTTTTAACAAAGGTTCAACTATAGCTTTTTTGAAGTGGCCTGGAACACAGCCTGAGGAGAGAGAACTGTTTATTATGGCTAGAAGAGAAGGACCAATAGTAGGTCGTGAGTTCTTAAGAAAAGTGGTGGGAATTACATCAAGGGTGCATGTAGAAGAACATTTTGTTAATAATTGTGGTGAGCTCTTTCAATGACAGAGCAGCAAACTGGTCCAATATTGTAGGTTTGGGTGGAAACAATGCATGGAGTGGCAAAGGAGAAAAATTTGCTCTAATAATTGAGATTTTGTCCACAGATCGGCTCCCCAAAATACTCTTAAAACCCCTCTTTTTACCCCTTAGGATTTGGATTTTATTTGGTTTTTGATTGGGTTTATCGAGTATCTCTGTTTTTGGTTTTGGAGATGACAAGTAAGCGAGCTGTGGGTCGAGGTATGGCGACGCCGACGGCCAGTGTGTCCTCCTCGACGGACCTGTGTGAGGCTAGTCTTGCGGCCATCAACAAGCTAGTTAGCAGAAATGGAAAAGCGCTCTGCTAAGACACAAAGGGAGCTCTTTGACGCCTTTTGGCAGTCGGTAACAGTAGAGATTAGGACGGCAGTGGATTCAGTGATGGAAATGGTGGAGTCGTTAAATACAAGATCCGTGGCTAACACGTGCGAAATAGCATCGCTGACCGAAGAGGCTACCAAGCAGTCTGAAAGATTGATGCTTCTGGTGGAGGCCTTGCTCAGCAAGCAGACTACAATTTGTGAGATGCAGTCCCGAGAGAGATGCCTCAACATACGTATCATTGGGGTCCCGGAGGGTTCTGAAGGGAACCGTCCCTTCGACTCCATGACCGGCATGCCCTTAACTCCTTAACGCCGTCCTCACACCCCGCGTCCCGCGCCAGGTGGGATTTGTGCGTAATCAAGCGCAATGCGGAGCAGCTGGGCGCACCCGGAGGCAGAGACACCTGCTGCATAAAGAGCCCGACAACCCATCTCTCACTGCTTGATCGTACTGACCACTTGTGGTTAGTTTAACAAAGTTAACAAGTTTCTCTGCAAGTCTTTATATATTCATCTTGCGTTGGATCATTCCCGTCTCCGTTGTTTTGTTTTTTCCCGCGTTGTCGTTCTTGTTCTAACGCTCGTACTGTATCTTCTCTCTCCCATCACGAAACCGTACCTCCACCCCGGAAATCCCTGTGTCGCTCCCCGTTCATTCTCACTCATAGCTCGCTCCTCTGGATAAACCCCCCCTTCCTCTGTTTCACCTGGACTGGTTAGTACACGCACACCAAAACAACAGTTTTGAGTTTTGCACGCTAGACACACGCACCCATACACATACTGCAATTGAAACACACACATCTCATTAACATTGACCGTGGGCATCCACACACTCCCCCCACTTAGGCCCCATTAGCTTTAGTACGTTGGATGATTTTGTTTAGTTTTCTTTTGTATATTAAATATCATTATTGTATTCCGTCCGTCTCCTGTGTCCGTCTGTCCTGGGGTTCTGCCACACTTGACTGCCTTTTGTATTATCGTAACATACACCTTCATACTGCGGCCATTGCAACAGCTAAAAATGCCTAAATCACCTTTCATTTTGACTCGGCGACCCCTAGGAACCGCTCTGTATAGCGACAAGATAGTGAAATAGGGCTGTCATTTTTGACTGACATTAATTGTGGAATTCAATTTCTTTAGTCCCACCCCTCCACTCAAGTTCACTGTTTGAGTGACGCCAATGCCACCACTCCGATTCTGAGCACAGACCTTCCAGCTTGCTACAAGCTTGCTTTTCGGTTTGATGAACAGCAAATCATGTAGGTCAAAAACCCCATTCATACACTTAACACAATACATATAATCATCTCATATAATCGTCTACATTGATAGGGAGGGAGGTTTCTGTCGAACATGTGATCCAATGTATGAGGAACATGGAGAGATTGCAAAAAAGGAAATCTTTTGACATCTGAGTATACAGAAAGGCACTGCTCACTTGTGCCTGACTCAAATGAAGGTTCGATCTGGCCCTGTAAAATAATGTACTTACCGTATTTACTTTTTTTTGTAATGTCCTAGTAGGTTAAGACCAAAAGGCGTATTGCTGTGACTAATGTAGTACTTAATCTAAGTTCCTTGCAGACAGATGCTCTGCACGCACGACTTTGGCGGGTACTTTTAGCGCAGACTTGCCGATTCCTTTTAGGATATTAACAATTTCTCTCTGACCTTGTGAGTTTAGAAATTCAACTGAAGGGGCGGTCAGGTGGCATAGCGGAGATTGCGTTCGTCACCAACACCGGAGACGCTGGATTCGCCTGTTCGAATCAGTGAGAGTCCGTGCTGCCAGGTGAAAAGAAGCGGCACTCGTACAGTCCAGGGGCGTGCATGGGTAGTCAGCCAGGCAGGGGTCAGAGCGGGTACAGGGGAGTTAGCCAGGCCAGGATCAAAACGGGGGCAGGTCCTCATATGTTCTGGGAAGGGCACAGAGAGTTAGTCAGGCAGGCAGGGGTAAAAGCACGTCTTTGTTGGGAGCCAGAGAACAGGGTGAAGAGCCAGGTTGGACTGCGGGAGAAGGATGAGAACAAGGCTTAGACATGGTCGAAGAACAATGGGCTAGAGAACAATACGAGAGAGAGAGCAGAATAACACGACTAACTGGGAAATACGAAGTTACGATCTGGCAGCCTCATGACATCTGGGGCGGGCGGGGTTATATTACTGATGTAATTGGCCCACAGACGTCAATCAGCTGCTCCGCTGACAGCATCACACCTGCATTCTAATCTGCACCTGACTTGACGAGAGAATGAGAGAGAGAGAGAGAGAGAGAGAGAGAGAGAGAGAGAGAGAGAGAGAGAGAGAGAGAGAGAGAGAGAGAGAGAGAGAGAGAGAGAGAGAGAGAGCAGCCAGGTAGGAACCGTGACAGATCCAGATGTAAGTAAATGGTTAGCCCCACCACCCAAGAATAAGAAATAAGAATGGAAGCACGTCTTCATTCTATGGTTGATTGGCTGAGCTCTTAAAAGATGAGATAAGATAAGATGTTATTGATCCCCTTGTGGAAATGCAGGCGTCACAGCAGCGTGGGGGGGGGGGGGGGGGGGGGGTACAGGTACGGGCAGGGTAATAGTAGAAGACATAAATATAGGCAATACAATTATAGTACAGATATAAATAACAAAAACAATATAATTAACTCTGAATATAAGCATATGAGCAAGTAGGCAGTGTAATCAAAGGTGCAGATGAATATCAAAGGTGCAATCTGAATATATACTATACTACTACCCTTGATACAAGGACTAACGCTACACAACGGGTAAATATAAGTTTTCAAATGTATCCGGTTTGTAATGTTGTAACAATGATGTAATAATATACAGATCCAAATACTGTATTTCCCATCTACATATGCAAATATACCCCAAATTGGTATGGTAAAAAGAAAATCACAGATTGGGCCTTTCAACAAGCTGTAGAGATTTAATGAATTAACCTGACATTGATGTCAGCCCTGCTAGTGGTGATTTAATGAGCCACTTAATGTAAACCAGAGAAGTCGGATAGATTAAGTGGTGGGCAATTCACATGAAAAATGACTTGATAATTCTGGTGAACATGTGTGTGTGCATATGCTCCTCTCTCTCCCGTCTCACACTAGAATAGCTGTACATTCTGAGAAGACTGTGAACGCAATAATTTCACTCTCACTGACTTAATGGGACCAATTGTGCTGCATGAGTGGACACCAATGTTACTCCCTTTTGTTTCCTTTTTGTTGCGTTATTATCCTCTATCATAGATGATGTGTGATCTATCTCTCATATTATTGAAATGGCTTCTAACCCTATTCATTATAGAGCCACTCGTGGCTACACGACACTCTCAAATAGGCATTAAAGGTGCTATCTGTTGAAGTCAGAGGTTCGGTGTAGGATTGTTAGTAACAGTCTAACTGCATATATAACTGTTTCCACTAGTAACTGTCTAACTGCATATATAGCTGTTTCCAATAGAGGGCGCTCTAGGCGGAGCCACTCAGGAACACCACCAGGTGGCGAGTATAAATAGAGATGTCTCCTCCCATTTTTTTCTTTTTATCCACTTTTTCTCCCATTTTTTTCTATATTTTCTCCCATCCCAATTTCGTATCATCCGATTCAACCCTCCCCTGTCACGGACGCTGTTTCTTGCCTCCCACAAGCCGGCTGCAATGTGGACTAAGTCATACATAGCACAAGTCCCCTCCGGTACTTGAGGTAACAGCAGTCGCATCTTTTCACCTGCGCAGCTCGATCTCTCAGTGGCGAGGAGTAACGCGTGGGAGGCTCACGCTGCCCCCGACACTTCCTGATTCTACTGCGCAGGCGCACCAACCGACCTGTAGGAGTCACTGTCCACAACGCCCGATCCCCACCCATCAGTTTCCCACCCCCTAATATGGCCAATGTGTATTAGTACGGACGACCAGCTAAACTGAAAGGAAATGTGGAGCGCTGGGCTCGAACTGACGAGCCCAGCGTCTCCAGCATTTCGTGGCGAGCGCCTTGCCCACTACGCCACGTAGCCGCCCTGTCTCCACCCATTCTTTCTCTTTCCCCCAGCCTCTCAGTGAGAGGAGAACTATAGAATTGCTGCTCTGCCATGTGAATAAATAAACCACACCAAAGATAGAAACCATGCCTCTTGACCACATTATTGTCGCCCTATAGCCGGATTCTGTCAACACTATCGGTTTTTATGAAGAGTAATATTTTTTTTTCTTTTAGAAGGGTGCGGAATAATAGTATTGCTTTTCCCCTCCAAAAATTATTGATTAATGTATTTATCTAAAAACATTTGGCAGGTCCAAAACTAATGTTGTTGTTTAGATGTTGCAAGCATGTGTCCCGTCACAACTTTCCATTTCCATGGAGTGCACCTGATTTGATAAAACACATGCTGGTGCTCCAGTGCGACATCTAGTGATTGAATGTTATCTGTGTAACACCTTTAACAGCAGGCGGGCGGTTTTTGAATAGTGTGTCGGTTATGGAAGTAATACTGTAGATGAAACAGCTTTTGCATGGTAGTCAGGGGATGTATATGTATCATAGTGTTGGCATATGTGATGTACTCTTTTATATACTACCCTGGGCTTAGACATAGTGAATGTATGGCCCCAGGGTCCAGAATGAGGCTCGTTTGAATTCAGACACAGATGTCTTTTCTCGTCTTGTCGTCACTAAGCTGTCCCCCGTCTCCGTTTGCCCTCTTCATCTTGTTCTCTATCTTCCTCCCTCCTCTCCCTTCCAATCTCCTGCTCTGTCTTCCATTTGTTATTGAAGTATGACACAAGCATAGGCTACTTGTCATTTGCATGTTGGTATAGGAACATATGACTATCCTTAGAGGGGTACAAAAAACAAACGTTGAGTTATTTTGCACATAATCCCACACACATATCCCACGGCTCTAAACTGTTTCGGACACATTAATTTAGTTTGACAGTTATTGAGAGGCAATCAGTTTGAATATCTCCTCCCATGATGTCATCAGAGAACACTGAATCCTTGTGCTGTGTTAATTACAGCTCCATGAAATTATGTAGATGAAAAAATAGCAATCCCTATTGCAATCCTTGCAATTTAATTTCTTTCTAAAAGAAATCAGCGTTGTTCTTTTGGTAAAGTGCCCCTTTAAGTTGTCCTATGCGTGTCATGTGTGTGACACGAAGACATGCCCCTCACTGCGGTACATACGTCACAATTAGCGTAATGGAGTAGGCCTATCCATGTTTTCTCTGTAATGGGATCAGCACGTTGAAGCTGACATGGATGTCCTTAATCACAAACCAATCACACGCCACTGATTGGGTCTGTTTGGACTACATTTCCCTTCAATTAGTGTGTCTCCTGAGTCCTTGCATAGCATAATTTCCACGTGCTCTCTCCAAATCTACCAAAACTGAACCAGGGCAGGGCATGACACGCTACTCTTATTAAGGATAAGACGTCTGGAGAGACACGCCACAGGCTCAGAGCCTTGTGATGTCAGCTAAGAGGATCCCCATAATAAGCCACAACTCGTGCCCGTCTGTGCGCGATTGATAAGCAAATCCGGGGGAATCCCGTGCACATTGAGTCAGTCTTAAAATAGTACAGCTGTTTAGAGGACGGACCGACCGCCAGGGACCTCTTTCTAAATTGAGTGACATGGGTTGGAGCGGCAGACTCTCAATAACAACAAGATCCGGACAAGAGGATTGTGAGGATACTGCAACGCGGCACTCACAAGATCCGTGATTAGTGGGTTCAGAGAGGAGGCTCCTCACAGGATATTTACAATTTACCCTCCAGAACATTTACAACAAGCGGTGCAGGGGGAAGGCTAAGAGAATTATTAAGGACTCGCCACCCGAACAACTGCCTCTTTGAACTGCTGCGGTCAGGCAAGCGATACCGGAGTCTCAAGGCGAGCACAGAAAGACTCAGAAGAAGCTTCTATCCCCAGGCCATCAGGCTGCTTAACGAACAATGAACACTACACAACAACAACCATCAAACGCACATAGCACACACATCCACACGCACACACTCACTTTAAACAAACACACTGTAGCACCCACTCCCCACACTTTATATTTATTGATGAAGGATTGCACTACAACTCGTACACCTTACTGTAAATTGTACCTAAATTGTACCTCATCCCATTTCTGCATTCTGCTTTGCACTATATAATATTGTACATTAGTACACTGCATAGTATTGTATATTATATGGTAACTCAGTTACGTCTATTCTGTATCGAACATTGTACATATGTCTATACTGAACACTGTGACCTCATTTTCTACTTCTAATTTACATGCTATACTATGTTATTTGATACTATCTTGCCTAGCACAGTCTCTGGAGCGTAACAGTAAGAAGCATTTTGTATGAAAGTATTCTGTACTTCTGTATGACAACTATTAAAGAAACTTGAGGATAACACAGACTTGTTATAGACGTAATGTGATTAAACCGATCCTCATCCCTGTTGGCCATCTTCTCCCCTGACTGTTATCCTTGTGTACCCACCCCCCCCCCCCCCCCCCCCTCCCCCGAGGGGCTTCTGTCCTCACTCACGGTGTGACCAATCCTTGGCGAAATTGCTGTCTAGGTTACATCCCTGTCATCTGTTCCATGAAAGATAAGAGCTATTTCATCTCTGCAAGCAAAAGCCTTGATCAATTCAGACTTTCCTCCAAGGTGAAATACATGCAGGGACACCCAGGAGCCTAGGTTTGATTTGAGCTTTGGTATGGGGACATTTGATATGCGAGCACACGAAGTGAGCAAGCAGAAACGTTCTTTGCACTAATTCAGAGTCAGAGTCAGAGATTTTATTTGCCATGTATGGATCATGAATCCACATTGGAATACAGGTACAGAGCAACACTGTGGGCTAGATCCACAAAGAATGGATTGCACCATGCAAGTTGCACCCTTACTTACAATTCATTATAAATTGAAAATGGGGGACCCTAATGTAAACAAGACGAAAGTCTTTCTCTGGTCTGCATCCCCTTAACAATTGTGTGTATTGAGCCGTACTGTATAGTACCCATTCTGCAATCTGTTAATAACATTTTTATTCAATCAATCAATCTGCACAGTGATTGATTGAATGGAAATTTTATTAACAGATTGCAGAATGGGTACAATACAGTACGGCTCAATACAAACAATCGTCAAGGGGATGCAGACCAGATAAAGACTTTCGTCTTGTTTACATCAGGGTCCCCCATTTTCAATTAATAATGAATTGTAAGTAAGGGTGCAACTAGCACCGTGCAATCCATTCTTTGTGTCTACAACTAATCCAATACAGGAGCAGAGTAGAAACAGTACAGAAAAGAAAAAAAACACACAGACAGTATAAAAGGACAAATGCTAAGGTTGATATCAACATCCCCTAAAGTGCATATCATAGTAAAGTGCATAATGAATAGAGGCACAATTTACAGTAAAAGTGCATATAATCAAAGTGTGTGATGCACAGACACACATAAACAGCACTTCCACAACCTGACTAATAACACACCAAATACAAAATAGGACAATATACAAATCTAGCCTTTGGAGTTATTCAGGCTGCGCACAACACTGGGGAAGAAACTCTTAGTAAACCGAGAGGTAGAGCATGTGATAGAGCGGTAGCGTCTGCTGTAACAATCCCAGACTCAGCCCTCTGTGTGATGGGAGGAGTAACATTGGTCCCCTACCTCCCTCCGGTAATGAGCCCAGACTCAGCCCTCTGTTGGGCTGTGAGGGGAGAAGGAACATTGGAGGCCTACCTTCCTCCAGTCTCGTACCACCCTCTAGTGGTCACCAGCAGATGGTGCAAACTTTGATTCTATCTGTGTTAACTCATATGTTTAGTATAATTAATGGGATAATTAATGTGATGTCACTGTGTGTGTTGTTGTTGAATTTCCCCTCCCTTGTGTGATGTTGTTCCCCTGGCTAGTGTTGTTTTGTAATATGCTTTTGTGTCTAGTTGTTGATTCTGTGTTTTGGACTGGTTCGCCAGCTGGTTCCAATTAGAATTAGCCTTTGTATTTAAGTGTGTTCGGTCTGCTCCTCGTTGTGGCGTCATCCCTCCGTGTTACCTGCAGTTACCTCCGTGTTCCCTTGCCCGTCGTGTCTCCTGTCGTCTCCCTTGCCTTGCTGTTTTGTATTGAGAGTTTGTAAGTAGATTTAGTATTCCGTTTTTGTGCATCTTTGTTTTCTCGTGTCTTCAGTTCGTTTTGTATCTAGTGGCAGCGCGGCTGTGCCTTTTGTTTTGTTTGTTCCTGTAAATATATTTCTTGGCTCTAGTGTTTCGCTAATAAATGGATCACAGTATCTGAGAAGAGCAACTGCCGTCTCCGTTTCCTCCATTCATCAGTCATTGTCCGCAGTATTGGGTTCTCTCTCCTCTCCACACTACCCCCACTCGTAACAGTCTGCCTGACGGGAGGGGGACAAAGAGGCCTGCGGCTGGGTGACCAGAGGGGTCGTTGATCTGCCAGAGGCACGGGAAAGCAGCCTGGCACCATAGATCTCTTCTAGAGCTGGCAGACTAACCCTGATTGTCTTGTGTGCGAGACACACAATTATGTTCAGAGATTTCTTCTCCTGGTCTGTAATGTTACCAAACCATTACAGTAGGCTACAGGAGGAAGTAAGAATGCTCTCAATCACACAGCGATAGAAGTTGTGTAGAATCACCCTGTTATTAGTGAACTATTTCAGTTTCCTAAGAAATAAAAGACGTTGCTGGGACTTTTTAACAATGGTTCTGGTATTGGAGTGCCAGCTCAGGTCATTTTAAATAGTGACCCCAAGCAGGGGTGCGTTGGTCATGGGACAGGGTTGCAGGCCAAGCAACCGGCTCTGTGAGCAGAAGCACGTGCACGCACATGCATGGATGTGCACGCGCGTGCACACAGGAATGTGCTGCACTCGACTGATGCGCCAACTCGCCAAGTACCCACCTGGCTACTTTGCATAACAGTAGCTCAGGTCTTTGCTGTAAACATGTTGCGACCTGTGTATTTACCACATACAAAATAATAATAAAAAATATTGACATTTTAGTTTTCTAAGCAGATATATACTCTGAATTTTTTTTTTGCAGAACCACTGCTGCCTGGGCGCAGTGATTTCATCACCTCAAAAGCCCTGTTGTTTTTTGAAAAATGGTGATGCTTGTTTAACTCATGGGTAGATGGCAAATAAGCTAATTTCCCAAAAAGTTGGCCTGTTCCTTTAAGAAATGCAAAAATAATTTCAACATGTATTTTCAATATATTGATATTGAAGAAAACACAATATTACTAGAGAAGACGCTAAAGAAAAAGTCCATTTCCTGTTTCCTTTTTTCCAGAGGCATTTTGCCCACTCACCACCTGAAGTAAAAGTGAAATGATTTGACAATATCAAACTACTTGCACACCCTATTTCACGGATTTAGGATCATTATAAACACAATTGATCCATTATCTTAATCCATTAACTTACCCCCTCCTAATGTACAGTCTCCTCCCCATCATATGTATATATTTTATGTTAGGATCTATGGGTAACAGTACTGTATATTTGCATATCGTATATGTCACAAATGTAACAGTACTATATACCTGTGTATGTCATGTATGTCCCTATGTCATAAATGTCATGATGTCATGTTTGTTGTTGTTGTGTACCGTATGTCATAAATGTCACTATGAATTGAAAATGGGGGACCCTCATGTAAACAAGACAAACGTCTTTCTCTGGTCTGCATCCCCTTAACAATTGTGTGTATTGAGCCGTAGTGTATTGTACCCATTCTGCAATCTGTTAAATAAAGTTTTCATTCATTCATTCATTCATTCATTCATTCATTCATTCATTCATTCATTCATTCATTCATTCATCAGTACCACTTTTTGTATTCACCAGTTTGATTATTTTATATCGTTATTCTTGATGCAGCTGTCAACCTACACTTTAAAAAAGCATTTTGATAGACCGCAACAGTTTTCACTGTGCTATATTTTTGGTAGGGACTATTTGTGTTTTCGTGGCTTTGGCAGGTATACTGTATAGCATCCCTATAAAACTACGGCTGTGGGTCCACCTCCTAAAATATGGCGGTATGTTTCTGCAACGGTAAAGCTCCTGGGGGGAAAGTGAAAAACAACTCAAGTCAGATATCATTGGACAATTATCAATGTGGAAAATTCTATCAATGATAACTTGCTGATTTAATCATACAAATGGTTGCTAGCAGTGAATTGCCTTATATAATTTGAAGTATCTCGATTAACCTTCCACTCTGGAGCACTGGACTGTGCTGTGTGTACGACAAAGCATGCTACAGACTGGGTTCACATTCAATTACTCATCAAGGGTCTCTCCCTTGGGGCTTTAGAAAAGGGTTGGCTTCCTGGTGATTGAGGGGGACAGGCCTTGACCATACTTTTAAAGCGTTAGTTAAAAGCAGAGAAACTCAGCGAATCAATAAGCTCTGGATGAAGTACAGCACACGTCACTCTCAAGAAGGTTAATGGAGATTTCAGGCTGTTTTAACAAAGGCTTCTTCATCGACCGACAGTATTAAACTCAACCTGGTATTTTGACACGATCGACCGCA
Source organism: Notolepis coatsorum (assembly GCF_963971535.1). Taxonomy (NCBI): domain Eukaryota; kingdom Metazoa; phylum Chordata; class Actinopteri; order Aulopiformes; family Paralepididae; genus Notolepis; species Notolepis coatsorum. The sequence continues at coordinate 68,674,375 of NC_140179.1, forward strand.
GGAAAAAAAGTGTCAGTAATGTACGTTATATTATAAGTAATACGTATTTTCTTTCTTTTCTTTTGTTTATTTACAAACAATTACATATAATTAGGGCTGTCAGTTTATCGCGTTAATTAGATTAATTAATTACACAGTAAATTATCGCGTTATGAAAATGTACTCAAAATGTATTACATTTTTTTATTATAATTACAATTTTTTATTTAGAATAACTTTTTTTTTAACTTTTTTTTTAAATGGTCCATTTGCATGTTCTTGGTATCTGATTCTAGGGACATTGTGGATATCAGGGAATGTATTCCCAATGCCAAAAATACTGTGTCTGTTACTAGGCTTGAGTAAATTGTAATGAACCAAATGAGAACATCAATTCAATTATATTTTTTTTTTATTTTGTCTGTGAATAACACCATGCTAAAATTTACCAGACCTGAAAAATCTAAGCAAATGAATAAAGGGAATATGGTTAAACAGAAGGTTTTGTAGATACAGTACTGAATTCTGCCATCCGGACACATGCCATTTGAAATATGATTATAGAATATAAAATATCAGGCCTAAAATGGTTATGTGATTCAAATGTGATTAATTTGATTAATTAATTACAAATCCTGTAATTAATTAGATTAATTATTTTAATCGCCTGACAGCACTAATATAATCCACGAATAAATGTGAAGGAGAATTGCCTAAAAACCCTCTAGGGGCTTGTATGTGGCATTCTCCAAGAAGCAAAATTATAGACAGATTACATCAATATAACATCCCCCTGATTTTTAAGTCTATTTTCTATTTTTTTTGTAATCTATGTACTTATTTGTAATATGTATTATTGTACATTTAGTAAATATGTCGCCTCCCAAAATCCAACCCTAACGTCCTCGTCGTGGGAGGGGGAAGCAGGTTAAGCTGACCAATAGGGCAATGGTAAAACTCATGGGCCAATACCCCGTGAAGTGGATAATTGGATTACAGAAACATTGAAGAAAAGTAAGAAACCCTGCACCCTAGGAGATGGAAGCTCTTCAAGCATACGAGCTGAAGAGACTATGAAGACGCATACTGAAAACCACATGGAGAGGGTGCGTCAGAACCTTCTATCCCCTAGGCGGTCTACCAACATCGCAACCTGGAATATCAGGACCATGTACACAGCGGGGAAGACGTCAGTCATCGCAGAAGAGATGAAAAGATACAAGAAGACCCAAAAACACCTGGAGAAGAGACACTGAGCAGGAACTCAAGAAAAGGGGACTGACGTGGAAACAGCTGGAGAGGATGGCGCAAGACAGACGGGGGTGGAAACTTTTCATCAATGGCCTATGTTCCGAAAGGAATAAAAGGCCTAAGTAAGTAAGTAAGTAAATATGTCAATATATTACTTATGGCTATAACATAACATACAATATAAATATAATATGTACCTTTTTCCTGTGGTCAATTAGTACTTTATTTACATATTTTAAGTGAGGTCGAGTCGGTATTTACCCTGAGGATTAATAAATCATTAGTGAAAGTTATATTATTTAACATTTATTTTACCAGGCAGGTAGTCACTTGAGATCAAATATCTCTTTTTCGAGCAAGATCTGGCCAAAATGGCAGCAAAACAAAAACAAACATACAAATACACAAAACACAGACAGAGACATAAAAGACAAAGTGGGGCAAGGGGATACACCTGAGTTGCAGCAAACTAGATTGGGGGAGATTGGAGGGTAGGGTAAAAAGGCAGAAAGAGGATGGAAGGTGAGGCTCCGCAGGAGGTCGCTGGGCAGAGAAGGTCAAGTTAAAAAATATAAAATATAACACCACATTATGCAGTGAAGCAGCGACATTCTCCCATCTCATTCAAACCAAAACTCGAATGATATAATGTGCAATAGCATTGTTTTGATGCAGCATTTTGTATAAAAGTATTCTGTACTTCTGTATGACAACTATTAAAGAAACTTGAAACTTGAAACTTGTCGACTTCGTGTCTCTCAACGTGGAGCAGAGGGAAGGCAAAAACATACAAAAAAACAGCTCAGCGGCTTAAGATTTTGCATCGGAGAAAAACGTGTGGCTCTATCAAGACTATCTTAGCTGACAAGTCAACATATGACTCAGTCGGGGTCCAGTAAAGGGTCATCATGGGTCCAGTCAGCAGCTCATCTCTGTGTGTCTCTACTGTGTCTGTGTGTATATAGTTATAGTTCAGTGAAGAAGGGAGAAATGGAGACCTGTGGAATCTGGAGGGGGAGTGGAGTTCAGTTCAGATAGAATCAGCGTTGATAGAAAGTATGATGCGGCCTCACGTTGTTCTTTTGGATTTGCCACAACTAGGGATGTCCGATATTGGCATTAAAATGTAATATCGGAAATTATCTGTATAGTTTTTCCAATTTGTTAAATTTCTTTTACATTTATTTAACCTTTATTTACCCAGGCAAGCAAGTAAGAACAAATTCTTATTTTATTTATTGTCAAAAGTATGCATAATGTTGTGTTAATTCCACGACAAAATATATGTAATGTTAATTACCTGAAATTATTCCATTCTTTGGGGGGGGAAACCCCGCATATATATCGGTATTGGTTGATATTGGTATTGGAAATTAAGAGTTGGACAATATCGGTATATCGGATATCGTAAAAAAGCCAATATCGAACATCCCTAGACACAACGCTTCCAACACTTCAAAGTCATACAATGTTAAAGGCCCAATGTGCGATTAAAACAAAACAGAAAAGTGTAAACTTTTTATTTTTTCAATCAATATCTGAAATGAAAAGAAAAACCAAAAAAACATAGTACTGTCTTTTTTGCACTTTGCCACTAAATAATCTTCCTTGTCTATATTACTATCTACTATGCTAATATGTCTTTACTATTATGCACTCTGTAGCACGCAAGACTGTAGCACCCAAGTTCAACACTGTTTGACGAACATTGTTACTTAGCTGAAAGAGTTGTACCCTTCCTGCTGACAAAATATATGTAATGTTAATTACCTGAAATTATTCCTTTCTTTGGGGGGGGAAACCCCGCATATATCGGTATTGGTTGATATTGGTATTGGAAATTAAGAGTTGGACAATATCGGTATATCGGATATCGTAAAAAAGCCAATATCGAACATCCCTAGACACAACGCTTCCAACACTTCAAAGTCATACAATGTTAAAGGCCCGATGTGCGATTAAAACAAAACAGAAAAGTGTAAACTTTTTATTTTTTCAATCAATATCTGAAATGAAAAGAAAAACCAAAAAAACATAGTACTGTCTTTTTTGCACTTTGCCACTAAATAATCTTCCTTGTCTATATTACTATCTACTATGCTAATATGTCTTTACTATTATGCACTCTGTAGCACGCAAGACTGTAGCACCCAAGTTCAACACTGTTTGACGAACATTGTTACTTAGCTGAAAGAGTTGTACCCTTCCTGCTGACATGTTTTTTATTTATTTTTTTTATCCACTTTTTCTCCCATTTTCAATTTTTCTCCCATCCCAATTTTCGTATGGTCCAATTCAACCCTCCCCTGTCACGAACGCTGTTTCTTGCCTCCCACAAGCCGGCTGCAATGTGGACTAAGTCATACATAGCACGAGTCCCCTCCGATACTCGAGGTAACAGCAGTCGCATCTTTCCACCTGCACGGCTCGATCTTTCAGCGTCGGGGGTCTGGGCTTTGGAGGGGCCCCGCCGCGTCGCTTCCTGATTCTACTGCGCAGGCGCACCAACCGACCTGTAGGAGTCGCTGTCCACAATGCCCGATCCCCACCCATCAGTTTTCCCTCCCCCTAATACTGCCAATGTGTATTAGTACGGACGACCAGCTACACTGAAAGCAATGTGGAGCGCTGGTCTCGAACAGGCGAATCCAGCGTCTGCAGCATTCGTGGTGAGCGCCTTGCCCACTGCACCACGTAGCCACTCTCCTGCTGACATGTTGCACAGAACTTGTAAGTTGCTTTGGATGAACATCAGTTAACCCTTTCACAGCCGCACTACCAAATGGTTAACCCTTTGACTGTGACAATACAGAAGGTTAACCCTTTACTATCACACTACAGATGGTTTCTGTAGTGTGATAGTAAAGGGTTAACGTTAGGTTATGACTATAACCAAGTTCTGTTAGTTAGGGGCGATGCTTGGCATCACACTGCACTATCTCGCGTACGTGCACGCGTACTGAATAAACCACAAATGTACCTCTAATACCAGTATTAGTCTGACCACACCCCTCATCAGCTTACCTTCATAAGCAGGTGTGTGGTCACCTGCTCTCCTCCTTCCCAAGCTTTCACCACAAGGTGAGGACAAGGGCTGCAGCGGCCGTCTGATGCCAAGCATCGCCCCTAACTAACAGAACTTGGTTATAGTCATAACCTAACGTTCTGTATCGTTAGTGGCTTAGCTTGGCATCACACTGCACAAGGGAGGCCAAGCGGAGCCACTTGGCTGACAAATACACCCCGCTGACAGCCCCCCAAAACCATCAGAACAGGGAGGGCCGAGCCCCCCCGACCCCCCCTAATGGCGGGTAGCCCCCCTATTAGGGACGTCACGGGAGGGCGACGGACCCGACCGTGCGAAGAGGCACTCAAGCAACTCAACGCACAGGGTGAGCAGACCGTGGCTTGACCCCACGACTACACACACGCACAACCCGCATGCCACCCGGGAACGAACGGAGGAACAACCTCGTTACTGCCCCCAGAATCACGGGGTCAAGGGCAAACCCAACCCCGTGGCAAGGCCGTAGCAGCGGAGCACGAAGGAAGACCCAGACCCACCAAAAGGACTGGACTCCCTAGAATGGGGGCCCGGAGAAGTCCATGATGCCAGCATCAAGACCCCACCAGGTGGGCACGTAGTGCCCCGCCCCCCACATCGCCAGCGTATTCGGACAAAGGCCCCTCAGTTACTGCACCTGGTATTCCCATCCAAGTACTAACCAGGCCAGAACCTGCTTAGCTTCCGAGATCGGACGAGATCGGGCGTGTTCAGGTCGGTATGGCCGTAAGCCGAGCGGGCCCCGTCCCCCCAATAGTACACCGCCTGGCACACTGACCCTGCAGAACAGGCAGTCAGCATGGCCGTAAGCACATAAAAAAGGTTAACCAACGGAAGCAGGCAGCGCACCGGGGAAAAACCAGGCAACAGGCTGTTAACCCTAGCCTGGAGACTGCGGACGAGACAGGCGCCAGAGGGGACAGCTGAACACAGCCGCCCCGGCGGAAGGAGCGTAAGCTGGCGGTGTTGCATGACCAAGCCTCCATTTAACAACCCCCACCCAGAGGGGTCGAGGCAGAGAAGGCTGACACGATTGGCAGACGTCATGAACGTGCAGGGGCACCCTCAAACGGTGAACCCGGGAGTTGACACTGCTCCAACACACCAGGGAATCAACCACCTCGGTGTTACCCAATGCGGTGGTTGTTCCTATAACCCCTCAAGAAAAAACTCCAAAACACACCTGCGGGTATACACCGGCTATACCGCAGTACAAGTGTTTCAGTTTCCAAAAAGGGTTAACCCAGGCCTACGGGTCGCAAACATCACTTCGGACCGGGCCTGGCGGTACGGGAAGCACAGGGTCACCAGAGGAGGTCAAAAAACCACCCCCACAGGCCCCTCTTCGCCATGCGTGAGAGAGGAGCGAAAAATAATGGAGAACCAGCCCCTAAGCACACCGTACCTGGTATTCCCCGGCGGTCTCCCAACCAAGTACTAACCAGGACCAACCTGTGTAGCGGCCGAGATCCGACGAGATCGAGCGCGTACAGAATGGCATGGCTGTAAGCCATGACGACAGTGCTGAGTAAAAACATACCCAACCAGGGTCTCCATAGCGCTTAACCCCGTGACACCCAGACCGACCCGGCATTTTTCCCCCTGAAAAAAGCCCAAGTCCCTCAGGGTACCAGAACAGCAGATCTGCATCCCCGGCGGACAACGGGTTCAACTGATCTGGACCAGCGTGACCAGAACCAGTCCCGTGCCCTAACCACGCCGACATGCCTACTCCAGGAGAAGGGCAGATATGTGTGTTGATCTTAACATGAAAAGAAGGCGCCACCCAGACGTTCGGACGAACCGCGCCTGGTGGCCCACCCCAAGGGCGTGAGACCCCACTACATATGTTCAGATCCATCCCGTCACCATCCCCCAGACATGAACGAGAATCCGTCGACAACCCACCCAGGTCATGGGATGTGGTCGTCGGAAGAGGAAAAACCCCCATCTCAGTTGCTTTATAAAAACGCTGTTTCAACCACAAGCAACCAAGGCGTGCCAGTCAATCGCCTGTTTACAGCGAGCTAGCACTATACGTGCGTCGGGACACACCCCCATCAATGAACAGGCTATTTAGACCTGTCATTGAATCCCCAAGACGCCCAGGGGAACGACAAGAGGGGTGTGACACTCCCTAACTCCAACACTTCTGGAATAGAAAGAAGGAAGCATCAACAGTATGTATCCCAGTCTACACAGCCGGGGTAAAAAATGTTCACATTTTTACATCCCACCACCCTCCCATAGGAAAGAGACGGGGATCCCCAGAGAGACTTCCCACGCGAGCTGTACAGATTGAAAAGAATATATTGCACCTTGAGCCATGTAAAAAACTGGTTTTAGGGCCTCCGGGGAAGAGGCACTGAACCCATACACACTCAATAAACGAATTGAATCGAATATACATACAATAGAAAAGGACCCTTCTAGAGGGTCCACTCACTTTGACAATCTGAGGAGGAAGGCTCTGTACTCTGATGGAGGCTTCCTCACATGGAAGAAGGAGTCCGAACTCACAGAAGGCCTGAATAGGCGCTTGGTGAGGAGGAGCCCTGACCACCCCCCCTGAAAACAGATCCATCACATGGACCTGAACAGCACACGGAAGTCCTACCAACAGAGACGCGCACGGTGACGTACTCTATGGCGGGGGAATTCCTGCGGTGCACACGCCCAATATACCAGGCCGTGGGACCAGGAACTCCCTCCCCCCCCCCCCCCCCCCCCCCCGTAACGTGCCGAACCGCCACGTGACGGGAACCTTGAAGGACAGGGGGTGTACCCCTGACCGACAGAACAATGGGGAGAGGAAAGGTTACCAGTTCACCCCTTTACGACCCCACACCCATGATACGACGTAACGACAAAAAGAGAATATGACACAGTCATAGTCAGCTCTATGAAGCGTTTCACAGCTCCACACAGCGCATGAGCTAACCTGCTATCTGATTTTTACTAAGGAAAAACACAGAATAGAGAGGGCTCTAAGAACCCCGGTCCAACATACACATGTGCTTCTGTGGCCAGTACAACCCAGTTGTAGGTCACATGACACACACAACCCATCATCACCTACAAAAAATGGCAAAAACACTCAACAGAGGAACGCCGTTTTTTTCACAATGAGAGAATACATCATTCTTGATTAGTATCGACCACAGGCCTTGCTAAGCACACATGACAGCAACCAAACCAATTTCCCTTTAGGAAATAAGTTTCTCCAGCAGATTTAGCACAACCTCAGCAATCAAGCTAAGAGTTACATCGTATCCCTACCACACAAAAGACACAATTAATGCACAACATGTCTGATAGGAGGTGATAAAGTCCCCAGGGAACCGGGGGGGAAAAACACAATCCTCCTATTTTACCCTCAATACGGCCAGTTAAAACAGGAAAACCTGTTAATGTGTGAACACACTGTTCATTGTCATTACAGTCTGAGAAAGAACATTCTTTTACTCACTTGTCACCAAGCATAGCTTCATAGGTTAGTTGCCTTAGTAGTGAGTACACGGTACACATAAACACCATGATGTTTCTCACACAACAACCAGATCAATACATCACGATCTGCACGGAGAAGCTAACTGCCAGTGACAAAAACAGCTCACACATAACCCGCAACGTATCCTAAATGCATTGCAACAACACACGTTTTGGGAAAAAACACCGTTATTCACAATACATTTAGCAAAGTAAAACCAGAAGACGTGTTATGAGGTCTGGTCAACCCCGTTCCTACCCGGAACGCAGATCAGCGAAGTGCAGTCACAAGACACCGTAGAACACAGCCGTCCTGTGTTGTTCGATCCGGGCAGCGTCGCCGCTCCAACCAGTCGCTACAGTCCTCTTTGTTGACGCAATCCCCGTCCAGGCTCAGGGCAGGGTCGACGAAACATCCCCTGTCAAGGATGACGTCGCGGTCAAGAGTGTAAAACATGTTAAAATCAAAGCACGTTCAACAGAATAGCATCAAGCTAACGGCGATCAGAAGCGAGCTCCCGGCGGCGCGCGAGAAGCTAAGCTACCCCGCGCCAGCCATGGCCATAGCAGCAAGCTAACGTTACCTAGCGACCACGACATGCTAGCCCCGCAGCTAACAGCTGACTGGCTAATAGTAGGCCTTAAGCAGGCCATGCAGCGATCCAGCAGGCTAACGCAGCAGTTAACAGCTGACTGGCTAACCGTAAGCTATGAACATGTAAACAATGACATAACACTCACCCAGACAGGCCGCCGTTCTGAACCTCTCCTCACTTTTTAAGAGAAAAGAGAAAACAAGACGTCAACACCGCTTCACAACGGTGACTTTCCACATCCGGCGGAATCAGCACAGTACCAACTGGCCTGTATAGCTGACTTTGAACATGAATCTGCCGCTATCGCACATTACATGCACATATCCCCTCGTGAAGGAATACTCTCATTTGGATATGAAAGATGGGGCCTTAACACGGTGACAGAGAGAATCCACTCGTCCAGAACACACAGGGATCACCAGTGTCAATGGTCGCGGCCCACTAGTTAAAACTACAATGGTCTCCAGACCAAGGCCTTCTGTCGCCTAGGCGGCTAAACAAAGGACCCTAGCCTGGGGCCGGTTTCCATAAACTTTGTCAAGTAGCCCCCATAGCACTAACAGACAAGTGGAGCCCGCCAGCAAACACTACTCACCCAACCTGGAACGCACCGCTTCTCACAACAGCGGCATGTCCGACAGTTCAGCTGTGGCCTGACAGGTTTCACCCCAACAAACACAGCAAGGAACTGCAGTTGAGAAGCATGCAGCGGCGTGCTCCCAATACGAAAACCGGTGGAGGGTTTTTAGAATGATCATCATCTTCTAGACACTCCAGTACGAAGACAATATCGCCGTATTTTCTCGAAAAATAGTGAGAGAGAAAATAAAGATATGATGTCAACGTATCCTTGTTTCCCAAGCTGTTCCTAATCCAATTTCTTCCATCATGGTGTCAAGTGTGGGGATCTACCGAGGCACTTCTTCCTTGTGGTGAAAGCGAGAAGGAGGAGAGCAGGTGACCACACACCTGCTTATGAAGGTAAGCTGATGAGGGGTGTGGTCAGACTAATACTGGTATTAGAGGTACATTTGTGGTTTATTCAGTACGCGTGCACGTACGCGAGATAGTGCAGTGTGATGCCAAGCTAAGCCACTAACGATACAGAACCTTCTGTAGGGTGGTAGTGAAAGGGTAAATGACTGTGTAAATGTAAGTGTAAACTACTGAGGAGTCGGTCACAGTCAACCAGCACTTGCTAACAGGTGTGACCATTTATGCGGCCACATGTGGATCTTATGGTCCCGGGTTCAAATTCACTCGGTTACAAAAGCATGGTGTGAAATTGTATACTCATATTGAGGTCTTGATACGAAGGGTATGACTGCTAGACGTGACATTTTACTGCATTTTACTGCAAAATCTTGGTTTACACAAGATGTTATGTTTTTGTAAATGTTTGAGTTACCTTTATGAACCTGTATGACCTTTACAACAACAGAGGAGCAGCAGAGAAGATGGGCTGAACATTTCAAAGAACTACTGAACCGCACTTCCGGTTCCGTTCCACAGCGCATGGCTGGCTGATTTGTCGGTGCTCGGCAACCAAGCCACATTATCCCTGAATACGTTTAATTTTTTATACCATTTGATTTTCCAGAAGTTTGAATTATGTCTAAACATACGCAGAGCAAGTTGGGAACCCTGAACGACGTGGATAAGGATCTCAGGAAACGGACGCTATCTTGGCTAAGCTAGCGGGCAGGGTGGATGCATTGCAGGAGGAGGTGGCTGCAATAGACACTCGATTAACCATGGCGGAGGGAGATATGTCCGCGGTCGTGGAGGCGGCTGAGACCAACGTCGCAGGAATATTAAACTTGGAGGACAGGCTACGTGATTGTGAGATGAAGGCGGCAGATCTGGAGGACCGTGGTACGAGATGCAATGTGAGAATATATGGACTGCCTGATGAAACGGAGGATGACGAGCCGATAAGGTACCTCGAGGAAATTATTCCAAATTGGTTCCCAAAGCTAACCCGCCCTGAGATCGAAAGAGCGCATAGGATCTTTAGACCCGCTACCCAGTTGAAGGGCGGACATGCAAACCCTTGCACATTCATTTTCTGCTGCCTGAGATTCCAGACGAGACAGCATATACTGAGAGAGGCCAGACAGAAACCTCCGGTTGTGAATGGCCGTACATTGAGATTCGCCGCTGACTTTAGCGATTACACAGCTAAACGTCGAAGAGCATTCGCAGGCGCTATGGATCTGTCACGAGAGCGGGCAGTGGAGGTGTATCTGCTATTCCCAGCAACACTAAAGGTGAAGACGGGACGGGGAGAGGTACCGTGCAACCGGCTATTCAAGTCACCATCCGAGCCGGAGGACTACATTCGAAGAAGCGGCACGGTCGCTCCGACGGGGGAGAGCGGACAGGCCGCGGTGGAGCATGTGCCGAGCGACGGGCAATGAGGGGCTGGGGCGGGTACCTGAAGCTGGCTTCACGCGTGGCCTGCTAACATGCTAGCTATCCAGGCTAGCAACCCTATAGGAGTGGAGCTGATTCCACATGTGGGCGGCTAGCATACAAGCTAACCAAGCTATCGACCCCACTGCACGTGTGCTGTTAGCACACCGGCTAGCTAGCCGGACCAGCATTATGGTAAACACGTTCGACCGCGGCTTCCTCAATCCTCAAGACGGTAATACTTGACTTCTCTATACGGTACTGTTTCAATCACGAACATGATTACGGACTAATTGAATGTAATTCAGACGCCCACTCTTATCAGTTTTTTCATTATTATTTATCTCTTGCCCTTTTTATCATCCAACACTTGAACTATCCAGTATACGGCGCGAGGATTGTTACGTTTGTTTATTGTCTTTATTCGGCTCTAACCGGGCGGGATGAAGATCACAATCTTCACTCAAACAGACTGAATATGCTTATGATCCGTCCATTCGAGGGGGTTGTTCCCCTTTGCAACGAACTGTATGCGGGTGGCAGGTCGAGGCTATCCTACCGCTGAGGACAATGTTGTGCATTTAACTCACTTTCTTATCATAACAGAACTGCACTGCCTCAACGTTGACAGCACGGTAATGATCGGGGTTTGTTTCCACAATGGTGTTATTTCGAAATGTGTTAAGAGTACATCACTTTAATCAAGTTCAGTTCTGACAAACTATGTTTCATGTGCCTTTATCATATATGCATAATGTTCTATGCACTGAATTCTATATAGACATAGATTGATACTCTCTGTTGAGAGACAGGGGATTCCCCCTATTCCTAATTTGTTACAATATACAATTCTGGTTAGAATGGTAAAGTTACATAATGTGGTTCTGGTTGCTGTGACCCAGTCACAGTGCCAGGTGATGTTTGATCGACATCGGACAAGATATTTGAGGGGACACACACACACACACACACACAGGATTTTTAGTTTTTTATTTCTTTTTGCTCGCTCTATTGTATGTCTGCTCTCATCCAACAGGACCTTAGCGTGGGGTTGTGTATATGTTGTGGTACTCTACTTCAGGGGAATCACGTTCAATCATACTGCAGCCTGGTTGGACTATGGCTAATTTAAACATCTTGATCTGGAATTCAGGGGGGCTTAATATTCAACATAAGCGCACAAGTGTACTTACATGGATGAAAAGACAGGAGGTCGATGTGGCTTTGCTGAGTGAAACGCATCTTTTAAAGGCTGACAGTGCTAAACTTGGAAAAAAAATTATCATAATATAAGCTCCTCCTATTTTAGCACTAAATCCCGGGGAGTAGCCATAGTGGCTAAGCGGAAGCTGAATATTAAACTATTAGACGTGTGGTCGGATGCTGAAGGACGAATCACTATAGCGAAAATGGAATACACTAACAGGAAAATTGCTCTTATAGCTGCATACGCCCCTAATGTGTATGACGCACAATTTTATACTGCACTCACTACAGAGATGCTGAAACTACCTGAGTACTCATTCATAGTGGGTGCTGATTTCAATGCCATGTGGGATCCATTGATTGATAAATCCGGAGATGCTGTAACCCACGATCAGAAGCAAGCTTCCGCGGCCCTACGTGACTGGTCTAAAGACACGGGGGTTATGGATATGTGGCGGTTACTCAACCCAACCTCGCGAGACTACTCTTTCTTCTCCGCGAGACATACAACTTTCTCCAGAATTGATTATGTCTTCTCCTCCCCTAGGCTATTTGATAGTTTTGACGTTGACTTGAAGCCCATTGCACTGTCAGACCACAAATACATCCTCCTTAACACTTTGCCGCCCAAGCACGAGTTAACTCATGATTCGATTCCACCCGTTGAGGACCAGAGCCACGAGTTAACTCGTGGCGAGTTGTTATTGTTTTATTCCATATTAATAACGCTATTAACGTCCGCGATTGACTTGCAGGACCTACCCACATATTTGATTTTCGAAACATGCAATACCGGCCAAATCCGCTTAGGGGCGCCATCGCTCCACTGCAGTATCATTGAAGGCGATTGGAAAAAAAATTCTTTTCACTGTCTGTGGGCGTTTCATATGAGCGTCGGTTCCAAACGAAGACCCTCCATCTTTGATCCCGTTACCGAACACATATTTCAGCCTGGAATAATGGGATTTATGATTAGCCAATGGACATATCGATCTACCAGATTCCGATGACTAATGACGAAATGCTGGCGGCGATCACATGGCCTGACGGTAGGATACTATTCACCCAAATTACAGCTGGATTGGACATTGTTTTAAAACGTAACGTGATCGATCAGTGAAAATGGCTACTTGAACGCACACTGTATTGCTAATCAATAATACTGATCGGCGTTCCCCGCCGCCCCCATTTCATCCATAGATGCTCTGTAATAGTTCGGATGCTACACAGTTTGTTTTATTTCATTCGTATATATACAGCAGAAATGGCGTTTGATATAACGTGACTAGCCTTTAGCCTATTATCTAGCTCCCCAGAAAAAAACCGAGGCGAAAACTGCGATAAACCTTATATTCACGGCGCTATAAAATGACAACCAACCGATGGATTTTTATTTTCTTTAAGCCATTATGAAGGCACGGTTTATGCACTCAAGTGACAATGAGAATGGACAGATAGCAAAACTATAAATTATATATATAGCTGTTAGAAAGTACATCGGTTTGTAAACAAACCTCTGTCCTCTGGCCTATAAATCGGCGCTACATGCTGGTCGTCAATGTGTTAAGGGTTCACTCAGCAAAATGACGTCTCGTGCCCCTAGATGGCGCTTTAACTCAACACTGCTGAAGAACGAGGAATTTAATATACAATTTAAGGAGAAGCTCATTGAATTTGTGCAGTTTAATGCTGGATCAGTACAGGACCCCAGAACTTTGTGGAATGCGGTTAAGGGGTTATTAGGAGTAATACCACGCTATTTGCTTCCAATCTCCGTAAGGGGCGTCTCTCCAAGTTGGTGGAATTGGAAGAGCTGCATAAAACAATGATGTCTTCTATGCAGCGCAAATATTCTAACCGACTGGAGCTCCAAATTAAAGTGGTGAAAAAGGAGATACACTCCATTTTAAGACAACAGTCTGAATTTCAAATGCACAGAACAAGCCAACATTATTACTTTCATGGCTCTAGACCAAGTCACCTACTGGCTATGAGGATACGGGCCAGCGATCAATTTGCGGATATCCCTGCCATTAAGAACCAACAGGGGGAGATAACCACCAACCCCAACAAAATCAATGATACATTTCGCTCATTTTATTCCAACCTGTACGAGTCGGAAGTGGTTAGTCAAATTAACCTACCACAAATCTCAGAGGAGGACGCAAAGCGGTTAGCTGAACCTATCACACTAGGTGAACTCAGGGAAGCAATTGCGGACATGCAGCGGGGCAAGGCTCCTGGTTGGGACGGCATTCCACCAGAACTCTATACTGCGTTTTGGGATATACTTGGTCCCTTATTACTTTCAATGATTTTACACTCAGTCGAGGAGGGCAATTTCTCCAGGGATGTCAATATGGCTCTTATATCTGTTCTACTCAAGAAAGATAAGGACCCCACTGAATGTGGCAGCTATAGACCCTTAAGTCTCCTCTGAGCCGATCTCAAGCTATATGCTAAGGTGCTAGCCATCCGACTTCAAAAGCATATGACGTTTCTGGTTAACCCCGATCAGACTGGCTTTATAAGAGGCCGACTGGTCACGGATAATATCAGACGGTTACTACACGTGATTGACGCCAGTAAGGATGTTGCAACCCCTACGGCCGTCATGTCCTTAGACGCGATGAAGGCCTTTGACAGACTGGAGTGGTCATATTTATGGGCAGTACTAGGAAGGATGGGATTGGGCGAGGGTTTCATTCACATGATCAAAGTTCTCTACACAGGCCCATCTGCCATGATCTTGACAGGGAAGCTTTGCTCACCACTATTCGCTGTTTCGCGCTCTTCTAGACAGGGTTGGCCTCTTAGCCCAGGACTCTTTGCTCTTTGCTCTTTCACTCGAACCCCTAGCGCAGTACATAAGGCAATCCCGGGTTATATCCCCTGTTTAAGGGCACACATCACCATATCAGCTTATACGCGGATGATGTACTCCTATTTATGCAGAACCCAGCCATCTCTCTGGCCTACCTTCTCCAAGTAATAGATGACTTTGGCAGCCTATCTGGATTTAAGATCAACTGGCCAAAATCAGCCTTCCTTCCAGTCAACGAGGCTGCGAAGGCAACCCTCCTTCCAGCAAATATTCTCATGGTAGATCACTTTAAATGCCTTGGGGTTGAAATATTCCCGACTGTTAACCAGACAGTAAAGTAGAACTACTCCAGTTTGGGTGACAGGATCACAAAGGATTTTGACAGGTGGTCCAAATTAAAGAACTCATTACAGGCCCACGCCTCAATAATTAAGATGAATGTCTTACCTAGAATACATTTTATCAGCTCCATGCTTCCGTTGTCTCCTCCTGTTGGTTACTGGCAAAAACTGCACTCTGCTCCATATAAATTCGTCTGGAATAACAAACGCCCACGCTTAAAGAGAACCACTGCACAGAGGAGTAAATTGGATGGGGGTTTGGCATTTCCGGACTTCAAGTATTATTTCCAAGCATACTCTCCAAGACCTCTTATCACTTGGTTTGGCGCTCAAGCGGCTGTTTCCTGGTGTCCATTGGAGGAGGAGATGGTGTCCCCACACAGACTTCAAGATGTCGTGTATACCAACATCTCAATTAAACAATGCAAATTACGATTTGGCCCTCTGATCACACATGTGATCCAGATTTGGCGTGACACCCAGAGGACTCGCACTAACCGCCATAAATGTTCAATAACAATTTTCTCCTTATTGGACAACGACCCATTAGATTCCCCAGATGGGAGGGGAAGGGTATTCATGTATTGAGGGATATTTTCAACGACTCTGGTATCCGGTCTTTTCAGGACCTATCCAACGAATTTGATCTCCCCGGTAGCTCCTTTTTATTTTATTTACAAATGAGGGCAGCTCTAAAGGCTCATGGAGTCCCATGGGACGCTCCACTAGAACGACACCGGTTTCACAAATTCTTTTATGACAGAGAGACATCGAGAGGCTTCGTCTCTGACTTTTATCGGCACTTACTTACGGCCTCATATAAAGACCTACCCTTAGATACGATTTGGAGAAAGGATATCCCTGAGTTGGATATAGATTTTGATTGGGATGCGGTATGGGAAAATATTAGGCTATCATCACACAACCCAGATCACCAACAGATCAATCAACATTTTGTTCATAGGACTTATTTGACCCCCAGGCGATTTAACCTAATGGGTCTCAGGCCTGACTCTCGATGTACCTTGTGTCCAGACGGTGCCATTGGAACATATATGCATATGTACTGGGAATGCCCTCCTGTCAAGCATAAAAAATCTTTAACTCATGCAAAATGCGGCTGCACGGATACTAACTAGAACTAGAAAATTTGATCACATCACACCAGTTTTGTCCGCCCTACACTGGCTTCCTATCCAAGCCCGATCTGACTTTAAAGTGCTACTCCTCACCTACAAAACTTTAAATGGGCTTGCACCGCTCTATCTATCCGATCTCATCTCCCGATACTCACCCGCTCGTGCTCTGCGCTCACAAAATGCGGGGCTTCTATCGATCCCTAGGGTTAAAAAGAAATCCGCCGGCCACAGAGCCTTTGTCTACCGCGCTCCCTACCTGTGGAACAAATTACCTGCCGTCATCAGGGGCGCCTGCTCTGTCGAAGCTTTTAAATCCCTGCTTAAGACTCATCTTTTCTCTCTCTCCTTCAACCTACCCTGATCTCACCAGGTCGGGGACTGACCTTTAGATTAATCTGTCTAGTTTAGTTAGGGTACAGGGTACTACATGGTACTACAGGGTACTACATGGTACTACATGGCACTACAGGGTACTACATGGTACTACATGGCACTACATGGCACTACAGGGTACTACATGGTACTACATGGTACTACAGAGCACTACAGGGTACTACATGGCACTACAGGGTACTACATGGTACTACATGGCACTACAGGGTACTACATGTCTGCTCTTTTGCAGCACCACAAACATGGGAACTCTCTAACTCTTCCCCCCCCCCTTCCCCCCCTCCCCCCCCCCCCCCTTCCCTCCCCCATCTCTCTGAGTGCCCGTCTCCTAGCGCTGACTAAGGTGATGGATGCCTCGGGGTCTTGGCCAAGATTGCAGTGACTGCTCTACATGCACCTCCGAGGCCTTGGATCAGTTATTTACCGTCGTCTGTCCGTGGTCCTGTCAACTGATTAACAGTATTAACAGACTGTTAACAGATTAACAGTCAACGCGGTTTCATTGCTGGGTTAAGTACTTCTATTCTATTCACATAATATGCTTACTTTATATATCTACTCCATTCACATATATGCTTACCACTTGTATCTATTGCTATGTCCGCCCAGTGTCGGAGTGTCGGACGTCCCGTGATGAAGGCCGGGAGGTTGCGACCCCCTCTGCGTGCCCCCTGTCTCCGGAGGTCTCGTAGTGGTGACCGGAGTGCCGGACGTCCCGCGATGATGTCGGGGAGTTCGCGACCCTCTCTGCGCCGCCCCCTATCTCCCTGTCTCCGGCTGTCCTGAGCAATGACCGGAGTGTGAATGTCCCGTGACTAAGACGGGGAGGACGTGACCCTCTTTGCGCCGCCCCTGTGCCTCAAATAGATCCGCTATCAGCTCTATATTTAATCTTTCAAAATGTTCATTTGCTATCGCTATTAGCTCTATCTTTATCTTTCAAAATGTTCAGTTGCTATTGCATGCACTCATCTGTGTTTCACTACACACATGAGTGCATGCTTACCAACTGTCCGTCTGCAACACTACTATCACTACATCTAAGAAGGGAGATCCCCCCTTGAATGGCCTTCTAAGGTTTCTCTCCTCCACACTTCCTGTGGAGCTTTTTTCCCTATTGTTAGGTTTTAGTGAGTTTTTCCTTACCTTTGCGTGGGGTATGTCTGGGAGTGCTTGCATTCTTTCATTTATTTGCATTTATCTTACATTTTTTGGACCTTATGGTGTTCTTGTTCTGTTCTTGACTTATTGTTATGTTTCTTCTTGACTTGTTTAAAGAAGACCTGTACGGCCCATGGGGACATTAACGTGTGTTGTCGGGCCTGAAATTTGATTTGATAGGTGTTAATGAAGCCAATATCATGGTTCTGGTGGGCTGTGGTGGAAAAACTAAAAGAGCGCATATGACTCTGGAAATTGAGTACTGAAGAAATGTTATGTGGATGTCTCACGTTGGGGTCCTGGGGCGAAGGGGGGGGGGGGGGAGAACGAGCAAATATTCATGTATGTTGGTGGTTATGGTGTTTTTGTATTTTTGTTTTATTTATTATTTTTCATTCAATGTTGATCCTATGTATATTTTCTGACCCCCTTCTGATCTGGGTCTGGTGATCGTGGGCTCGGACTGGGGGGGGGGGGGGGGGGGGGGGCGTTTCGGGTCTCTGCGGGTCGAGGCACTAAAGAGGCGTGGTGCTTTGGCTCGCGGGGGGGCCGGGCTGTGGGTCCTCCGGGGTTGTGGCTTGCGGTTGTCGGGCCTGGAGGTGGAGGGGGGCTCGGTAAGCCCTTATTATAGTAAATATTTTATTTTATTACCTTTTACTGTGTGACAATTTATTTGACTGGTTGTGTATCCAATATATAATCTGTCTAATTTATTGTCTAATCATTGTTGTGTTAGTTTATGTTCCTTGATGTCTGTTATGTATTATTGTCATTATTGTGTTGTGTTGTTTCTTGTTTAAAAAATGAAAATAAAAAAAGATTTCATCGAAAAAAAAGAAAAAACTACTGAACCAACCAGCCCGACAGAGCCAGCGGACATTACACCAGCGGAGAGAACACTTCCAATAAACTATGATAAACCCAGCAAAGCAGAGATAAAAAAAAAGCTATTATCTCAACGAACGACGAAAATCTGCAGGACCAGATGAAATACCAGCAGAAGCCATCAAGGCCGACTTGAAGACTGCGGTATATATGCTTCATAGCCTCTTCACCAAGATCTGGGAGGAAGAAAAGATTCAGAAGAATGGAAAGATGGAATCATCATCAAGCTACCAAAAAAGGGAGATCTCACCAACTGCACCAACTACAGAGGAATAATGCTTCTATCAGTACCGGGAAAAGTTCTCAACAGAATTATACTGGACAGAATGAGTGTTGCTGTGGATCCCATGCTTCGAGACCAGCAGGCAGGCTTCCGGAGCAACAGATCTTGTACGGACCAGATCGCCACCCTGCGCATCATTATAGAGCAATCCATCGAATGGAACTCTCCATTATACATAAACTTCATAGACTATGAAAAAGCCTTTGACAGCGTGGATAGAGAGACTCTGTGGAAACTGCTGAGGTATTATGGTATCCCAAAGAAAATCATCACTCTGATTCAAAACACCTATCAAGGAACATCAAGAAAAGTTCTACATGCAGGCCAACTGTCAGAGACTTTTGAGGTCAAGACCGGTGTGCGTCAGGGATGCCTCCTATCGCCCTTTCTCTTCCTCCTAGTCATAGACTGGATTATGAAGACCACCACAAAAGGAAAGAAAAACGGCATACAGTGGACCCTATGGACACAACTGGATGACCTCGACATTGCTGATGACCTGGCTCTCCTGTCACACAACTATAACCAGATGCAGGACAAGACAACCAAGCTGGCAACTACATCCCTTGAGACTGGGTTGAGAATAAACAGGAAGAAAACCAACCTAATGATGATCAACACCTCTACCAACAACACAGTCACAGGTGATGAATCCATACAGGAAGTCAACTCCTTCACCTACCTAGGCAGCATCTTGGATAAGAAGGGCGGCACAGACGGCGACGTCACAGCCAGAGTAGGCAAAGCCAGAGCAGCCTTCATCATTCTGAGGAACATCTGGTCCTCCAAGGACATCGCCATGACAACCAAAGTGCGGCTCTTCAATTCAAATGTAAAATCCGTCCTTCTCTACGGTTCAGAGACTTGGAGAATGATGAAAAGAACATTGCAGAAGATACAGACATTTATAAACAGCTGTCTGAAATGCATCTTTGGGATCCGGTGGCCAAACAAAATCAAGAATGAGGAACTATGGCTGAGAGGAAGACAGGAACCAGTGGAGAAGCAGATCCTGAGACGAAAGTGGGGATAGATAGGCCACACTTTGAGGAAACCGGCAACCAGTACTACTTGCTAGGCCCTGACTTGGAATCCCCAGGGGAAGCGGAAGAGAGGGCGGCCTAAGAACACCTGGAGGCGGGACACTGAGGCGGAGCTCAAAAGACAAGGAACTAGCTGGGGGGAGGCAGAAAGGACAGCCCAATGGATGGATGGAGAAAAGTCGTAGATGGCATATGCTCCATTGGGAGCGATGGGCCTATGTAAGTAAGTAATGACCTTTATGAAGAAAAAAAAGTGAAATTCAAACTCTTCAAATGGACTGCATTTATATAGATTTTATCCAAAGTGCTTTACAACTTATGCCTCACATTCACCCAATCACTTAGACATTCACACACCGACAGCGGAGGCAACCATGCAAGGTGCCAACCTGCTTATCGGGAGCAATTAGGGGTTAAGTGTCTCGCTCAAGGACACACTGCTGGGAGGAGCCGGAATCAAACCGGGAACCTTTCGATTACCAGACGTCTGCTCTACCTCCTGAGCCACTCTTCTTCTAAGTTTAGAGACGACGAGCAGATGAATTCCACATGGTGCCTTTAAAACATACTTACTTCACAAAATGACCCAATAAAGAGTCTGTCTCTCTGCTTGGACTTTGTAGGAAGAAAATTCCGGAGGGGGGAAAACAAACTTTTAAAAATAGGGTTTCTTTTTTTAATGCCGGGGCCACACAGCGCGCTGCCACTGTTGACCCACATCCTCAGTGACGTGGGAGACTCATTTGGGGCATGTGCCGTCAGTGCCCCCACCCCCGCAGTTTCACACCAGATAATGGAACCCCAGTTAGTTATCTGGAGGCCGGAGAGGGATGACACGGGGGGCTAGCGACATGACACACTGCCACAGATTAACGAGATCTCACTCTATCCACTGTGAGGACGTTACATGGAATGGAGATAAACACATTACTGCCTCTTGGCACGAGCCAAAACATTGACTAGAGAGAGAGAGAGAGAGAGAGAGAGAGAGAGAGAGAGAGAGAGAGAGAGAGAGAGAGAGAGAGAGAGAGAGAGAGACCTACAAAGAGAGATATCAGTAGGACCCGACTAGGACAGGGTGGATGTGTGTGTGTGTGTGTGCGTGTGTGTGTGTGTGTGTGTGTGTGTGTGTGTGTGTGTGTGTGTGTGTGTGTGTGTGTGTGTGTGTGTGTGTGTGTGTGTGTGTGTGTAACTTAGGTGAACCCATGCAAGATATCTCTCTCCTTATTCGAAGAGAATCTGCTATAACTCTGGGCAGAACTGGTGTTTGGGAGAGATAGTTAAGGCTTTGACACATGTCTTCCGAGAGGGGGGGGGGGGGGGGTGGATGTCGGTGATGGAGAGTCCATCTCGGTGCTCTCATCCATCAGCACCTCATATTGGACACGCTATTTGTATGCAAATAACCCTCCATCCTGCGCCAGAATGGGCACTTAATGGAGTTGTTGGGGCAATTTGTCATGCTCCAGTGGACTTGACGCGGCTCTTTCATTGGCTGGTTTGTCTATCCAAAGGGTGCTTCATCTACTCCCCCCCCCCCTTGCCTTTGAGAGAGCAATGGCAGTGTTTTATATAGCACTAATCACTCTTAGTGTGTTCTTTAGATATATACCTAACACACACGCACACACACATGCACACACACACACACACACACGCACACACACACACACACACACACACAATCAACTATTTAATCTTCTTGTCTCGTTCCATGAACACCCCATTCCTATCCTCACCTCAACAAATGTGTCACCCAATATTACCTTGTATCTTGTGAAAGGGTCAATCATTCAAGGAATCGAGAAGAAAACAACCACATTTTCAGTTCGACACCCACATAATCATTTGAGGTGATATAATAAGTACTTATTATTACCATTATTCGTGCGACGGCCGTTTTGCTCTTATGTCACGATCCGGTTGGGATTTGACAAATAGTTTCAAGTTCAAGTTTCTTTAATAGTTGTCATACAGAAGTACAGAATACTTTTGTACAAAATGCTTCTTACTGTTGCGCTCCAGAGACTGTGCATGACAAGATAAGTATGAAATAAAAACATAGTAAAATTTAGAAGTAAAAAAAGAGGTCACAGTGTTCAGTTTAGACATATGTACAATGTTCGTAGACGTAGTTACCATACAATATACAATACTGTGCAGTGTACTAATATACAATACTATACTATATAGTGCAAGGCACAAATGGACGAGGTGCAGTTTAGGTACAATTCACAGTAGGTGTACGAGTTGTAGTGCAAATCCTTTATCAATAAATATAAAGTGTAAGTGTGTTTGTGTGATCTAAAGTGTGGAGAGTGGGTGCTGCAGTGTGTTGTTTGTTTGAGTGAGTGTGTGCGTGTGGGTGTGTGTGCTGTGTGCATTTGATGGTTGTTGCATAGTGATTATTGTTCGTTTAGCGATTTTTTCTCGTTTAGCAGCCTGATGGCCTGGGGATAGAAGCTCCTTCTGAGTCTTTCTGTGCTCGCCTTAAGACTCCGGTATCGCTTGCCTGACGGCAGCAGTTCAAAGAGGCAGTTGTTCGGGTGGCTCGAGTCCTTAATAATTCTCTTAGCCTTCCCCTTGCACCGCTTGTTGTAAATGTTCTGGAGGGTGGGAAGCCCCCCTCTAATTGTGCGTTCGGCTGAACGTGTCACTCTTTGTAGTCTGCTACGGTCTTGTGCAGTGCTATTCCCAAACCAGGAGGTGATGTTGCCGGTCAGGATGCTCTCTATTGTACATGAGTAGAAGTTCCTAAGGATCTTCTGACTGACTTGGAACTTCCTTAGGCGCCTGAGGAAGTAGAGGCGTTGTCGTGCCTTCTTCACAACACTGTCAATGTGTGTGGTCCATGTCAAGTCCTCGGATATGTGGGCTCCGAGGTACTTGAAACTGTTCACTCTCTCAACCGGTGCCCCGTCGATGCTGAGGGGGCTGTAGTCCTTGACCCCCGACCTCCTGAAGTCCACAATCATCTCTTTTGTTTTGCTGACGTTCAGGGAGAGGCAGTTCTCCTGACACCACTGTGACAGGTTCTCTACCTCTTCCAGGTAGGCCCTTTCGTCGTTGGCAGAGATCAGGCCCACCACTACTGTGCCATCAGCAAATTTGATGATGGTGTTGTTGTTCCGCTGTGCTACGCAGTCATGTGTGTACAGGGAGTAGAGGAGGGGGCTCAGAACACAGCCCTAGGGAATCCCAACCGGAGCAGGACATGAGAGCAAGATGGCCACAGTGTGAACATGGTCCAACGGTGGTCATGAAACTTGCTGATGACGTAGAGTAGCCTACTGACATTTTAGTAAAAACGTGAACATTTCCAAAATAGGAGATACAAGGTTTCCCCCCCCTGGCACTAGGGACGTGTCACAATACCCAGGGCTGTTTATTGGAGTTTTTTTTTCTGTCATCTGCTCTTGTACAGTAGATGGAGAAATAGTCCAATAGTCCAATAGTTGTGATGACCGGAGTGGTGGACGTCCCGTGATGATGACCGGGAAGATGCGACCCTCTCTGCGCCGCCCCCATTCCTCAAATAGATCCGCTCTATTGTCAATCTTTCAAAATGTTCAGTTGCTATTGGATGCACTTATCTGTGTTTCATTACACATATGTGTGCATGCTTACCAACTGTTTCGCCTGTTTTATTGCAACACTACTATCACCGACATCTAAGAAGGTAGATCCCCCCTTGAATGGCCCTTCTAAGGTTTCTCTCCTTCCTATTGCTAGGTTTTAAGTGAGTTTTTCCTTACCTTCACGTGGGGTATGTCTGGGAGTGTTGCATTCATTTATTAAAAAAAAATTGGACTTCATGGTGTTTCTGTTTTGTTCTTGATTTGCTGTGATGTTTCTTCTTGACTTGTTTAAAGAAGACGTGTCCGGCCCATGGGGACATTAACGTGTGTTGTCGGTCCTTAAATTCTTTTATTTTATTTGATTTGATGGAGAAATAGTGCATAAACTGAGTGCTGACACAGTTGGCTGTGTCACTGTGACCAGAAAAGGCCACCCACCACATTAAGAGCTTCAAGGAACACGACTGAAAAGGAACACGTCGAACCGCGTCTGTTTTTAGCTCATCAATGGTTAGTGTTATTATTACACACGACAGCCTGGTGGCAACCTGGGTATATCACAAAGAGGCTTTCTGCCCACTCACCAAGCATAGCGGGACCCCCGAGTGCTCATCAAGGTGGTCCGAGTGCTCTTAAGCTACGAGGACAAGGTCATGGACACTTACGCCGTCCTAGACGATGGGTCAGAAAAGACTCTCCTCCTCGCATCCGCCGCAGCCCGGCTGGGTCTGCGGGGGAGCGAAGAAACAATAACAATCCGTACTATTCAGCGAGACCTGAAAACCATAAAGGGCAAGAACGTCTCATTCACGATAGCAGCGGTCGGGCAGCCCGCGAAGCGGTACAGCATTACTAAGGCATTTACAGGCCATGACATAGGCCTGTCAAGCTACAACTACCCCATCCCACAGCTGATGGCGAAGTACGCGCACCTACGCAGACTACCTATACCGCTCATCGACGGCGCCACACCGACCCTGCTCATAGGCTCCGACCACGCGGACCTCCTTGTCCCAATCGAGGCGGCCCACATCGGACCTAAAGGATGCCCAGTCGCGGTTCAGACCCGACTGGGGTGGACGCTCCAGGGCCCCCTCTACGGACTTGCCAGTCAACCCACGTCTACACGCTGCCTGCACACAAAGGTGAGCGACACAGGCCACTCTCTCGTACAGCCCGTTGAGAGGCTATTGACATTAGACGAGGGGCCTGTGAGAGAACAGTGGGCCCAAGAAGAGGGAGTTCCGAACTCCACCCCCCTCAGCTGCGCTCCAAGCGACGTAGCTGACCTCGAACCCAGCACCCCAAGCTACCTCTTGAGGGGGCGGCCGGACCCGGCCCCTCCTCAGACGGGGCACCGAAAGAACAAGAGGAACAGACGGAGGATGTGGAGACACAGCCAAGCACAGATCAACCAGTCTCGGGCCCGCTTCCTCCTAAGCTACCTACCATCCCTTCCAGCCCGTCAGAAGCGGGTCAAGGACAGGGACAACTTAAAAGTGGACACAGTTGTTATGATCATAGACCAGTCACTACCCCGAGCTATGTGGCCGGCCGGCCGCGTAAGCAAAGTGATCACTGGTGCCGACGGGAAGGTCAGAGCGGCAGAAGTTATTGTCCAGGGGCGGACCTACACCCGACCCGTGGCAAGGCTGATAGAGTTGCCAGAGCTCCCTGACTCCCCTGATGACGATCATGACCCACTGACTTTGTAGATTGCCCTACTCCCCACAACAGACATTGAGCAGTTGACTGGACTATTAATCTGTCTCCTTTAACTAATTAGGTGCGGACTAATTAGGAGGCGGCTGTTGTGAAGGGCCAGATTAAACTGAGAATCTACCTTTATTGTTTGATATACTTTGTATATTATTTATATATATACACGGAATATCCCTTTACCTGCGTTCAAACCAGAGTAATATTCGCTCTCCTATTGGACAGCGCCCCCAGGCGCCAGGCAGTCTCGCACTCAGACAGGTGCAATGGGCGAGTTTGGGGCATGTCAGAACATGCCCGGAGACAGTGTATTGATACCAGACAAGGACTGAGGTTTGGAACTAGATAATCATTTAAGTATATATGCTGGCGCAGGTGCGCCCAGCAGTAGTTCATTCAGTTCGTCTAAGCAAGCAGTGTGACAAGTTCAGTGTGATTCTAGTGAAGTGAGCAGCAGTGCGCCTAACAGAGCGTGGAGAACCATGTGCGAATAGAATAGTAAAGTGTCAGAGTTTAATGCAGTAACGTCAAGATTGCAGAACCATTACTGGTTGGATTATATTGATTTGGAACGTGTTACCCGGAGAAGAGCATCGTTGATTTCCACTATCGTTTGGGATTCAACCTCGTGAGGATTACAACTCGGGCCGGCCTCGTGGACGGAGGCTGGCTAGCTGTCATCAATGCTGTCGAGCATTTGGATTACAATTATTACTTTGCTGCTGATCAAGGGAGTTTACAAGGACCGACTCCTGTACCTGGAGTCTCTTTATTCTTCATTGAATCAGACTGAGTATCCGAGCATTCCTCTACCCTCCAGGCCTTACACCCCCGGAGGGAAGCCATTGTCTCCAGGTGGTATCAGCGTTGCCTTATATAGTTGCTATTGTACGACAGGTGGTGTCAACTTAGACCCATCGTAGGATTCCTGCTATTCTTAGTGACTCATGCTATTGACTGACTTTACGTATATTCTTCGCCATACAAGCGCAACCCTAATTCTCATTCTGTAACCTAACGTTGCCTAATAATAATAAATTACCCTCAAATACTATTTCTTTGTCAATGCCGTGTTCTTGTGGGTGTTCACCATCTATATTTGATGTACTGTCTGGCCAGTAATTAAAGTACATAACTAGCAGTGGTTTAATCTATCACAATCTTTAATACAGTCAGGGTTTTGTAACCCCTCAGTTACAAATATAAAATCAAAACAAATCATTGATCTCAAGAAATTAAATGAAAAAAATTAAATAAAAAATAAACAAAAGCAAAACATAACTCAATTTACATGTTCGAAAAGGAGTAGGAAGAAGTATACACTTAAGTGCTCACATCCCAGCATGTCCATGGACTACAGGCCGGTGGCTCTAACCTCTCACATAATGAAGACCATGGAGAGGTTAGTCCTGGAGCAACTCCGCCCGCCGATCAAACTCCACCTTGACCCACTCCAGTTGGCCTATCAGCCCCGACTGGGGGTAGAGGATGCTGTCATCTACCTGCTGAACCGAGCCTACACTCACCTAGACCAGGGGTTCCCAAACTTTTCAGGCCGCGACCCAAAAATAACGGGGTCAGAGAGCCGCGACCCCCACTATTATAGGAGGTAAAAAAATCAAATTTATTTTATAAATGGAAATGTATGGTTGAAACATGCACACGTTCAAACGCACACACACTAATAAGCATTGGAGGCTTTTAACCAGGGCCGGACTGGGGAAATCATTCAGCAAAATATAGCCCCAGTCAGGCCACTTTTTAAGCAGGGGGTCTGGGGGTCCCCCACCAGGACATTTCTTGTTACAAAGACTTCATTTCCTGCATTCTGGTGCAGGCATTTTTTTTATTTGTACCCTTTAAATGCCAGTGTTTGTGATGGCATCACAAATTATTGTTAAAAAACAGGCTAGCATATGTATGATTAGCAACAACACTGATTTTGATGGATTTTCAGTTTTTTTGTAATGTCAGATTGAAAATAATACAACCTTTTATTCAACTTCAGCCCTGACCATAACACCACATATTAATTTTATAATTCTAACCCTTTAAATGCCAGTGTGTGTGATGGCATATATTTGCAATATATCAAATGCAAAGTAGATTTTTCTGGGGGGGATTATTACAGGCTAGCATGTGTCAATGATTAGCAACAACAGTTTTTTGTAAGGGTCCCGCCTCCACCAATCACATGCGGCTCCTTTTGTGTGTGTGTGTGAGAGCAAGAGAGAGAGAGAGAGAGAGAGAGAGAGAGAGAGCGAGAGAGAGAGAGAGAGAGAGAGAGAGAGAGAGAGAGAGAGAGAGAGAGAGAGAGAGAGAGAGAGAGAGTTCTCCAACTTGTGTGAGTTGCAGTGATATCCTGGTTGTTCCCCAATCCCCACCTAGGTTATCTCTAACTATTGCGCTGCTGCAACTAGAAACACTGTCCTGGCCTGCTTCTAAGTTCAGTGGCCTGACTGCAAATATATATATTTTTTTTTTATCATCTGGCTATGATTTTTGATTTTGACTACCTAAATGTTTATTGTGAGCGATCTGTAGTGCTGAATTCCCCTCGGGATCAATAAAGTACTTCTATTCTATTCTATTCCATAGCTATATCCGTGCAATTGGGTTTAGTTATTATTTATTTATTCACTGTCATTTGCAGTGTTCGTGTAGTGCTCACGATGCCTCGTTGAGTCATGACTATAAATGTAAAACTTAATTGTTAATGATACAAATATTGTTGTATTTATTATTATTATAATTATTTAATTCCGAGGATGTCTGTAGAATCTACATGAACGCAATCGCCATGATTTCTCCCAAATGAAGCCTTTAACCAGTTTAATCACCTGTACATTGTATTGCACTTTACTGTTACATTTGCACTCTGGTTAGATGTCAACTTTTAAGAATTAAGAATGAGTGACGTTCTTACGAAGATCCTTTCACACGTTCAGGCATCCGGAGGAGGATTTTCGTAAATTTGTTCGTACAGACCTGTTGCGGCAGTAGACTGTCATAGACAGGTAGTGCCGAGGGGCTGAGCGGAGGAGTTCAAACAATTGACGCGCAACGTGAAATAACTCCGTTCCACGTCCAGGAAATACTTTTAAGGCATTTATTCTTTCGCTTCATCTTGAGACAAACAAAATACGATTTGCACTTTGCGGTATTGCGTTATTGCGGTCAAAAGAAAATATGCTCTCCTAGCTCTCACCCCCTCTCTCCGTGAACTGTCAACCTCTGTGAACTGTCAAACACAGAGACCTGTCAGCCGTGAAAAGGTGAATGAAATTCCATAAAACACTCCCATTAGCGCCACACCCCCGTGAGCACGCCCACCACCTAAAGTGACAGTACAACTAATAATACAACACAAATAGAATACTGAATCATAATAAAGAGACCTCCATTACGGCGCCTACAAGACCATTTACGAAGATACTTATGAACATGTTCGAGCATGAGGTCCAATGTTGTCAATGATATCATTTACAGTAGGCAATTTGATGATAATGATGATTTCTGCCTAATTCCATAATAAACAAGTTCAGGCCATAATTCTTTAACGCATTGAGTGCCAGCCACGAGAAATCTCGCTATTTCATGCCATGCGTTGAGTGCCAACGACGAGAAATCTCGTTATTTAATCGTTATTTTTTTTATTAGCGATTTCCATTCATTTTTCATCAATCTAGCCTCACATTACCATTGGGGATCTATCTGAGCTTGAACAGGGAAAATACCGCCCCCTATCGTCTCTCCGGATGGTATTGCACCCATTGGATTGGGCTGAATGAAATGGAAGGGAAAAAAAGAGTCCGGAATCCACATTTTACTTGTCAGGCATGTAACCGGAGACGATCCCATTCATTGCAGAGCCGCAGAACAGCGTGGAATGTGTTTCCAGTACCCAGCATTGGATCAATAAACGCGATCGATATTTGGAATGGCGATCAGGAATTGGAATAATCTTTTTGGAGAACATCTGATCTGAGGTAAGGGATCTATTTGACCAGTCTTGGGATAATCAGAGTTTTGTTCACCTATATCTCAGCGTGTCCCATATGTGTGTGCGTGCGTGTGTGTGTGTGTGTGCTGATCAGAAAATAAGAGAATCGATTTTTCAGCCCGCTTCTCTAGCGTGCATAAGTACACATATACTATCAATAATCTAGCGTTTATTTGAAAACGATTCATAAATAGGCAGAAAAATTACAACATGTTTTGTGTATTCCACTAAAGCGCGATTCCTGCAGAATCACCTTTTTTTTCTGGAAGTTTCCAAAAACGAAAGTTTTTCAAATGTATTAGACACATAGCCATAATTTAAGATATAGTTTATGCGTTCGCAAATGTGCTCGCCCTCCCATTGACTACAGCGCCGGCACTCAAGTGCTAAATCGTGCGCCCCCTGCACTCAAAGTGTTAAGGGGCAAATGTCAACAAACACCTCCCTTATCATACAATCTCGTGTTTGTCATTTTAATGTGCATGTAGTAGTTGACAAAGTTCTGGTTGGACATTATCACCCAAAGGTTGTAAATGTTGGGTGTGTTTATAAATTGAAACTCTGAGCAGCGGAGCATTCTCTGACACCACCCGGACCTGTTAAATCAGAGCACCGCCAGAAGCTGCTGAGATTACTACAGTATGGGTGCCATGACTGAGTGGGTGCCGTGCCACGACTGAGTGGGTGCCACGGCTAAGCGCTCATAGGCTTTCATTGTTCAAGTGTTACAGTCACAGCCAGGGTCTCTCTCGCACCTGCTGCTTTCACACCCTTATATGGGCAGCTTCCTGCTCCTGTTTCCACACGCTGTCAGGCGGGATCAATCTGCACACCTGAGACTCGTCAGATCATCACCAGCTCTGATATGAGCCCTGCGTCTCCTGCCACTCACCATCCGAGTGTTGATACACCTACCTAGGATCGCCTGCCGTTCGGTCCGGTCTATGCTGTCTCCTGAGAGTGACACCACCCGTCTGGACGTTCCCGTGGATCACGAGGAGTGCTCCTGCTCGTGCCTGTCGCACATTCCTATTTCATTCGGAAAAACCCTGTCTGCATGGTAGGGGAGACCGACCGGGGCACAGTGGATCAAGGGGCACAGTGAATCAGTGGCTATTTATAGAAACTTGTACAAAGGAATGCCTTGATGATGTCATCAGTGTGTGCCTCTGGTTAATCCATATCTGAAAATGTGCTTAATTTCCAGGCAACACACTTTTGTGAAGAATTGAAAGGTAATCCCCGTTTTGTACCATCAAAGTAAAATTTCAGGTTTCTTTTGTTTTTGTGATTTAGTATAGATCATCCAGGAATAAGAAACCAAGCACATGTTGGTAATTTGAGGGATATTTAATGAAGTTGTCACGGTCAGGGCTCGGGCCTTCCTCTGCCCTCATCCTGCCGCGCCCATATATGGGCAGCTTCCTGCTGGAGCGTTCCCACGCTGCCAGATGAACTTCAATCAGCACGGCTGTGAGGGATTCCCTCATCAGGCAGCTACTATATCACCTGGCGGATCCTGTCGTCCCTTGTCGCAGTGTTAAACTGCCTACCTAGGTACGACCCTTCAGTCCGAAGACCTACTAGACACTCTCTCATTATAATTCCCTGTTCTAACCTACCTTCTCTTGTGCCCAAGGACCTCCGTTCCAGCGAGCCCGTCTGGACCCCCCTGGAGCTTGTCTATGGAGTTCCTGCTCTCACCCCTGACACAGCCGGTGTCTACATTCTCCCGTACGGAGTTCCCGTACGGAGTTCCCCCACCCATTCCAAATGCTGAATCGAGAACCTCATCCTTCACTCTGTCATCTTTCTCTCCCATTACAGAAGCAGAGACCCTGACACTGGTAACGTCAAACCGTCCGACTACTTGCCAGCTGGACCAGCTACCCTCCCCACTCCTCCAGACCATAGCACCAGACATCCTCCCATTCCTAACTGCAACCATCAACTCCTCACTCAACTCGGGGGTGGTCCCCACCTCCCTAAAACAAGCCAGAGTCACGCCGCTCATAAAAAAACCAACCCTGAACCCTACCGTCATAGACAACTACCGTCCTGTCTCTCTTCTCTCCTTCCTTTCTAAAACACTTGAACGTGCTGTATCCAACCAACTTACTGCTTATCTCTTACAGAATGACCTCCTAGACCCTAATCAGTCAGGCTTCAGGACTGGTCACTCCACAGAGACAGCCCTCATTGCGGTCACAGAGGCACTTCACTTAGCAAAAGCGAAAGGCCTCTCCTCTGTCCTGATTCTCCTAGATCTATCTGCAGCCTTCGACACAGTCAACCACCAGATCCTCCTTGCGGCCCTCGCAGGAATGGGAGTGGCTGGCTCTGCGCTGACATGGCTGTCATCATACCTCAATGACCGCTCCTACCAAGTGTCATGGAGAGGGACCCTGTCGGCCACCCGCCCCCTGCGGACGGGTGTCCCCCAGGGCTCGGTTTTAGGACCCCTTCTCTTCTCCCTCTACACTAAATCACTGGGTAACATTATCACGTCTCATGGCTTCTCCTACCATTGTTATGCCGACGATACTCAACTCTTCCTCTCCTTCCCTCCCTCAGATATCCACGTCTCTGAGCGGATCTCGGCCTGTCTGTCCGACATCTCAGCCTGGATGACGTCCAACCACCTCAAACTGAACCTAAGCAAAACAGAATTGCTCCACCTGCCGGCCAAATCCTCCCCCCTAACCGACCTTTCAATCACAGTCGAGAATACAGCTGTGACTGCGTCCCCGACCGCCAAGAACCTTGGTGTTGTCCTCGACGACCAGTTGAACTTCTCTGCTCACATCGCAGCGACGACCAGAACCTGCCGATTCCTCCTGAGCAACGTCAGAAGGATACGCCCCTTCCTGACAAAAGAAGCCACCCAACTCCTCGTCCAATCAACAGTCATCTCCCGCCTCGACTACTGCAATGCACTGCTCGCTGGCCTCCCGGCCACTGCCACTAAGCCTCTTCAACTCATTCAGAACGCAGCGGCCCGCCTGATCTCAAACCTACCGAAGTCGGCCCATGTCACCCCACTTCTTAGGGACCTGCACTGGCTCCCCATTGCTGCACGAATCCGCTTCAAGGCCCTCGACCTAGCATACCGTGCGGCAAAGGGAACCGCTCCCGCCTACCTCCGGTCAATGGTCTCTAACTACACACCCTCAAGACCCCTACGCTCTGCATCTTCTGGCCGCCTCAGACCTACTCCTATCCAAGCTCCGGGAGGGTCATCAAAGAGAAGTCGCCTATTCTCAGTCCTTGCCCCACAATGGTGGAATGAACTACCCACCCCAGTTAGGACAGCCGAATCACGTCCAATCTTTCGCCGTCGACTAAAGACGCACTTCTTCAACCATTATCTGAATTAAAAAAAAGAAAAAAAAAACAATAAAAAAATCTAACCCTAACTAACCGTACTGTCATGCACTTGTCCTAATAAACTAACCTACACTGTAGCACTCAACACTTTGATGAACATTGTTGCTCAGCTGATAGAGTTGTGCCCTTCCTGATGGCTTGTCGTACAGAACTTGTAAGTCGCTTTGGATAAAAGCGTCAGCTAAATGACTAAATGTAAATGTAAATGTAAAATGTAAATGTACATTCTCCCGTACGGAGTTCCTGCTCTCACCCCCTGACACAGCCGGTGTCTACATTCTCCCGTACTGCACAAGGAGTGCACCTGATAGAAAGAACATTCTCCCGTACTGCACAAGGAGTGCACCTGTCTAACCCCAAGAACATCCAGACCTGTCTGTCGTACATTTACTGTATAGAATTTCTGTCTGCTTGGGAAGAACAATTAAAGCACCCTAAACTGCTCCATTCTCTCTCCTCCTGTGTTTTGCTATTGGGCTCCGCAAGAACCCCATCCTCACAGAAGTTTTATGAGCATGTGTCCTCTCTGCTGCTAATGGCCATGAATGAAAACATTTCACATGATTGCACATAGTGCATGCGGGGCACAGTGAATCGGGGCACAGTGGATACATTTTTCAAGTGATTCACTGTGCCCCGGTAAAAGGAGGTCGCTTTGTTTGTTGACTAACGGCAATATTAACTCCTCAATTTAACTATTTTTTATTCCAAATATAACTATATATATATATATATATATAACTATATATATAACTATATATATATATATATATATATATATATATATATATATATATATATATATTATATCTGTGCCATACTATTGCATGCTTTATCTGGAAATTCCGTTGCTCCATTTATGGTATTCCCCCGAGTGCATTTCAAAGATGCAATGATCCATGGTGCTCCATAATACAGGATGGATGACTACTGTGAACTTCACAGCATTCATGCGACACTTCATCCGGTCAACCAAGTGTTCCAAGGAGCGTCCAGTTTTGCTAATACTGGATAACCATGACACCCATCTATCGATTGAGACCATTGATCTTGCCAAGGACAACGGTGTGGTTATGCTAACTCTGCCACCACACTGCAGCCACAAAATGCAACCATTGGATCGATCTGTGTACGGACCCTTCAAGGCATTCTTCAACCTGGCAGCAAATGCTTTCATGCTCAACCACCCCGGTCAACCTATCACAATCCATGATATCGCTCAGATAGTGGGCAATGCTTACCCGTTAGCCTTCACTCCAAAGAATATCACATCCGGTGTTCGAGTATCTGGCATCTAGCCATTCAACCCCAATATCTTCAGCAATGATGATTTCCTCAGTTCATATGTAACAGATCGACCTGTTGCAGTAGAATCTGCAGAGCCAATCGCTGAAGTCCCAGAACCACCTCATCCAGCTGAACAGCCTCCACAGAGAGCACCAGAGCTTTCAGGCACAGCCACAGAACCACCTCATCCAGCTGAACAGCCTCAACAGAGAGCACCAGAGCTTTCAGACCCAGATCCAGAACCTCCACAACCAGCCAAAGAACTTCATCGACCTGCACCAGAAATTTCACATGAAGCCCCAGATGACACCGCAACATCTTCAAAGGCACTCGAAGCAGTTGGTTCAACTTCAACAGAATTGAGTAGGCCTATCATCACACCAGAAGAAATCAGCCCTTTTCCAAAGGCACCACCACGCAAAAACAAAGGTGGAAGAAAGAAGGGGAAAACCCTTGTTCTGACAGACACTCCAATCAAAGAACAAATCAGGGCAGCCAACGAGCAGAGCAAAAGGAAGAAGAATAAACAAGGCAGTCAACAGTCTAAAAAGCCAAAAGTAGCTAAAAAGAAGGAGCGGAAGCTGCAATTCGATGATGATATGGAGGGAGACACGTCAAACTCTGACGCGGATGCTGATGCGAGAAGACTTTGTGATGACGCATCAGATTATGATGACCTTGATGATGGCCAACTAGAGGACTTAGAATTGCCGGATTGCAATGCTCTGAATGCAACAGATTTTGTGTTGACAAAGTTTGCAACAAAGAAAACCAATGCAATGTAGGGCAGGTCCAAAGCCGCATTGTGGATGCTGATGAAACCACATTTGAAGTGAAGTTTATGCGACGTGAGAAACCAAATCATTCACGTTCATTTTCCCAAATATCGAAGACATATCAGAAGTTTTGTTTGAAGATGTTGTAGCAAAGCTGCCCAACCCCATTCAACATGGTGGCACAGCACGTGTTGCACGCCATATGATATCTCCAGTCAATTTCTCCTTGTATTCAAATATGCTGCACTAGGTATTGTAAAACAATTCAGCATCTGCAACTGAGGGTTTTCAATATTGAATAATATGTTGAAGCAATGTTGTGTGTTTAGTTTGCGATGCATTTTATTCATTATAAAATAATACAATGTTAGGTGTTGCCGTGATTATCTTATTCACAGATAGGAATGTAACCAGGAGGGGTCCTTTGTACATCAGTAAACCTGGACAGACTTGTGAAGTCAGAGACCATGATGTATCATTCACATTCATTTTCCCAAATGTACAGGATGTGTCAGATGCGTGTGCGAAAGTTCCCAGCACTATGCTGGGTTTTACATAGGCTACTAGTATAGCAAAACATTTCATATTGTTTCAGTATTTTCAACTGTTGGTCTGGTTGATATGTCTATTGTTGACATGTCTTATTTGTACATGAAAGTTTTGCTTCGTTCACACAATAAAGATGTTTGTGAAAAAATTATGTATAATATCTGGACTGATTCACAGTGCCCCAGTTAGCGATCCACTGTACCCCGTTGCTGGGGCACAGTGGATCAAATATATTTTTACATTCAACCCCATCTCAGCATCTCATATTTGGCAGTTGGCAGGATATGATAGACATGTTTTATAGAGAACATATTCTGCTATCAATTCCACAATAGACCAGAACCATGCGGTCATCAAGCCAGGAAAAATGCTGAAATATAAGATTTCTGATCCACTGTGCCCCGGTCTCCCCTACCTTGGTAATAAACAACCTAAACCGCCTCATTCTCCTCTCCCTGTGTTCTGCTCTTGGGCTCCAGTTATCGCTAACACAAAGGACATTTGCAAGCAGGTTGCCACTGTGCAAGATAACTTTTCCTAAGACCATAACTTGCCTACAGAATTTTAACCATTTCACTGCCACACGACAACAGGTTAACCCTTTCACTACCACACTACAGAAGGTTAACCCTTTACTATCACACTACAGACGGTTAACCGTCTGTAGTGTGATAGTAAAGGGTTAAGCTTCGGTAGTGTGGTGGTAGTGACAGGGTTAAATTGCATGCAAGGCACGTGTATCGCCGAGGACCCAAGGGAGTGAAGTGTCGAGTGTGGTTCTGCAAGCCACTCACTTCCAGGGGCGAAGCGATTGGCCCGCTAGGATCGGCCAAACTGTCTGTCTATCCTTCCCGACGACCGTTCATCCAATTGACTTCACACTCGGCAGTATTGCTGAGGACCCAGGGTAGTGCAGTGTTGAGTGCAAGCTGTTGAAATCTACAGGACATAATTATTTATTAGCAGTTTGTCACAAACATTGGGGCAGACTATATTTGCATTTGTTAACAAAAGCCGTGCTAGTGAGCCAAACAATCTGATTTGGCTAAATGACATCCAGACGTTTTCGTTTGGATTTAGATTTAGATGTTAGATTCAAAGGTTTCATTCATTATATTCAATCATTATACAGCACAAGTACAGTACAACAAAAAGGAAGTTTGGCATCCAACCCAAGTGCAAATGTAGCAGTAAAGTGCAACAGCAATACGATGTAGGCCTACAGGTGATTAAACCAGGTACAAAATATACAAATTAGTAGCCTACTACTGAGTGTAGTGCTAATCAGATGTATGTAAAGACAGTATGGTAGTACTGGCCAGCAGGGTAACTAGTAAGAGTTTCTCCACAGAGCCCTGTTGTGCTCAACGCAGGTAGGGGGCAACTCAGTCACATGATTCAGTGGGCATTGCCGATTGGCTTGAACGCGGTATGTTTATAAACAAGTAACCGATCTATGCAAACAACCGACATTGGTGACATTGGGTCTCATTCTCCAACGGACTTAAGACAAAAAATGTGCTCTTAGGGCCATTTAAGACATCTTAGATTTTGGGATTCCCCAACCGTGTTAAATATCTGTTTTATTGATTAATTATACATTTGAAAGAATGCAGGTTATAGCCAACATGCAATATATCCCATTGGGACATACATTTGTCATTTTATATAGCTATAACCTGTATTCTTTCAAATCTTTTGTCTTAAGTCCGTTGGAGAATGAGACCCATTGACATTTGTGACTTCGGAGTTGAGAAAAGGAAAAGGTCCCATTATGAACGGGCACTGCACTAGTGATGATAATAATAGAAAGAAAGACAGAAAAAAATGAAAGACGTGGTTGTGTTTACCCTAAAAAGGAGCTTCAAAGGTTTTAGTTTTTTTTTGTTGATGCGAACAGCCTTTATGATGTAAAAGACGATACTGACCCGTCTCCTGAGTCTCGACGTGAGGTCTGCACACGCGCCTGTCGCTCAATGACAATCGCTTAGCCCCCCACACCAGAGGCGACCGTTCTCAGGTATAATAAACTATGTGTCGCTCTGTTTAGCTGGGGGTGTTCCCCCCCGGGAGATATAGGAGGGCGGACCGCCGGGACCGGAGTCCCGGACGTTACGTTACAGGTTGTTGTGAAGCGGGTTAGCGGGTAGCTGTGTTGTGCAGTACGAGAGAGTATTTGTGGTAATATTGCCTTGGAATTTCATAATTAATATGTGTGAATAAATTAGAGAACCATACTGCAAAAAGGAATGTGTGCCCTTTCAACAGTAGAGGGTGTTTTAAGTGATACTGGTGTTACAGAAATAGTCAATAAACCCCCACTAACAAATGTACTCAGAACAAAGAGACAAAAGTCACACCTACTGTGACCAGATTACCGCAGAAGACAGCTGGTCTAACCAGAGACCTCATACTGGCTCTGACATTATAAGACAGGACAATCTATTAATCAACTGTTTAGTATCAAAAGGTCTCATATGATGTCTGGTATCAGTCTAAGAAAGCACTGACTGTACTTGGATGATATTAGACATCTATAGCCATATAGAAGGAATGTTAAAGTTATATATTATTCATTTAAGAGGAGATTTCTGTTGGGACAGACCCATCAGGAAGACAATGACGGGGGCCACTAGCGGCCCCTCTGGGTATTGAGTCAAGATCCACACAGGAGATCAAAGGGGGGGGGCAGCCGGCCTCCCCCAGAGAAACCCAGAGGTGGGGGCAACCAGCCCCAAACAGGAAGAAAACACCAACCCCCCACAGAAGGCGCCCACAGGAGAAGCATGATTGGATCAACTGTAATTTGATCAACTGCTATTTTGGCTAGACATGATAGGATATAAGGAAGAGACAAATTGTAATTCGGGAGCTCTCAGACCGGGACCACCACAGGGGGTCTGGGGGCTCCACCGCTTCGTCCACCCAGAGACTACTGTGAGCTGATGCATTTTATGTGAGTAAATCATGGGAAAACACCATTTGTTGTTTAAAGTTTAGTGTAAATCCTTAATATCTGAAACCAGATTTACTCATGTATAAATGTGTACAGCATAGTCAATGTATGTTCAAATTATGTTAACCAAGTGACTGTTTGATGTGCAGTATTTAGGTTTGAGATGCAAACCTGATTGTTGATTCCTGTACACAGCAGCCATGTTGATGTTTTCTGATAAATCCTTTGTTCTATTCACCTTGGACTCCTGGCTCTGATCAAATAAATCAGCTGAGTTGAACTACAATTCTGGTTTGTCTGGCCTACACGTTTTATTCCTCATCTGCTAAAGTCTGATGAGGAGACCAACAATTCTATCAAGTATGAATCTTTCCTCCTCCTTCCAGATAGTCAATCTCATTGTATTGTGCTACAATAACCTCAAATTATTGTAGAAAGTCTGTGGGAATTTACTACATATTAACCTGTAAAACCCATATTGAGCTGGAATTAAACCACCATATACGAATACAACCTCTCCTCATTCTTCCTGACATACTGCATGCCTGATCGCTACGATACGTTCATTACCAACGATTGGACAAGTATTGTTATGCAGCTGCTGAGAGAGTGTTTTTTTCACAGAAGACGCAAACTGTTTTGCTCTCAACCATAATTTTCTTTGGACAATAAACCTTATAACTACATCAGCTGCAGCCTGGACATTAAACTCTGTCAACATCCACAACTTCTTTTGTTACCCGAGTATAAAAACACTAGTAGGTGCATCGTGGCGCATTGTTCATTTATTAGTTAATGACAAGCGGCCACTACAGCTTCTCAAACTAACGTTATTTATTTAAATTGTTCCCGTTAATAATAATGAACATAACAAGTAGCATGGTAATAATAGGTAGGTTATTGATCAATGAATGTATTGAATGATACATTAATGGTGTACAAATGATACACCAGTAGAACTTCTGTAGAAGTCATGTTATTTCCTCATTGTCCTGCTGTGTCGCCTCAAAAAATAGGATCGAGGCGATATTTAGCGAGGCGACAGAAATAGCTGCGCGACCATCGCTTCAGAATCTCCTGCCGTGTGGGTTCTCTCATTCATAACAATGAAGGCGATACAATTCTGTTTGTCGGCTCGCTAAAGAAATCGGTCGCCTGGCTAAAATCGCTCGCCGTGTGGGGACCCCTAAGAAACAAAAGGGTTTGTGTGGTACGTAACCAGTTACATCCTTTCAGAGTATTACATGTCTTTTACAATATAATTTATTCCCCTCATATTTCTCCTTGTCAGTCTATCATCAATTTCACGCTTCATTTGAGATGATTGCTCCTTGTTTGAAAAGATTGTTTGGAATTCTTGTCAAGTCTATCATCAATTTCATGCTTCGTTTGAAGGATGTATGGCGGTAGAATTTAGGCTAGCAGCAGCAACAACAGCTAGAAAGCCGCTAGGCGGCGTGGCCAAGTGGTAAGCATGGGTGTGTGGAACACCTAGTGTGGCATGCCAGAATCACAATCAGAAAGGTCTTTATTGCCTAAGTAGTTTACACATACAAGGAATTTGCTAGTTTTTTTTTAAGTTTCTTTATTTATTACCCAGGGACAGTGCACATTAATCCACATCTTCAGTTTCCACATCAATGTAAATGTGCCAGAGTTAGCTAATGAGCTAGTTTTCATCTGTAATCCCTGCCTACCATGCATGTCTTTATGGTGTGGGAGGAAAGAGTACCCGGAGGAAACCCATGTTTGGTGCGACATTAACGGAGAGACAATTAAGGTAGAATAAAATAAACGGTAGAATCAAATAAAATGGAATATAAACTAAATTAAAAATAGAAGTACAATAGAATAGAATTATAAAATAGGATAGGCCAGGGCTGTACAATTGTGCACGATGTGGTTGAGTATATACACTAATTAGAATATAAATACAGTGGGATGGAATATTTAACAGGACTGTGCAATTGAGCAGAAATTTGCTAAATGTATGAACAGTGAGTGAAGTATAGTTTTGATTGTATGTGGGCATGTTCGTGTAGAGCGGATGTTGTTGCATGTAAATGGTAAATTGCTGCATTTATATAGCGCTTTTATCCAAAGCGCTGTACAATTTGTTCCTCACATTTTACCCATTCACTCACACACCAACGGTGGAGGCAACCATGCAAGGTGCCAACTGTCACAATCACGGCAAGAGCCTCTCTCTCCCCTCCTGCTTCCACGCCCTTATATGGGCAGCTTCCGACCCCAGCATTCCCACGCTGTCACCTGGCTGCAATCAGCACAGCTGAGAGTCATCTGCTCATCACCAACCCCGATATGAACCCTACGGATCCTGCCTCTCATTGTCGAAGTGTTATCCTATCAACCTAGGTACGAGGACGTACCCACCCTTGCTGCTCTGTCTTTGTTTGCATGCCTTGCTCTAACCTCTGTTCTCCCTATGCCCAGGACCATCACTCCCGGCCCGCGCCGTCTCCTGATACTCGGACGTCGCTGGGAATCTCAAGCGAGCGCCCCTGCTCGCCCAAAGACACACATTTCTGTATATTCACTGTGACATCCTCCGGGCACGACGCAATTAACACAAGTAGATTTCTTGAACTGATTTTAATGAAGCTTGTTCATTCTCCATCCAAACCGTAAAATCTGTATAACATACAAATGCATACAAAAGATACCATTAACATTGAAAGTCCATTAAAACCATGGTCAGAATATCACTGTAACATATACCAAAATCATCATCCAAAACAATCAATACCTTATTGGCTGCGTGCCAGTATAAGAGAACATCGATGCGTTATGGTAGTATGTCTTTGATCCTTATCTTGGAAGATTGTCTTGTTAAGTTGTCTTGATGGATTGTCCTTTGCTTATTAAGATCGACAGGTAAGTCAATAATCCATCCAAGTTCATTGTCGCAACTCAAGAGAAAGAGGGCGGAAACACATCACCGGATACCAGGTGTGCCAAGTCTCGTGAGATGAAATAATTGCACAAACAAATAGAAAAATAGTGCGCCACTAATATATATCTTATATAAACCAATAAGAAATACAGTGAAATACAATTGAGTGTATTATTACTAATATACAAAAATAAGCATATAAAATTGTAAATGAATATAACTATATTAACCAACTGTTAACCATAGCTGCAGTTACATTCACTGTTGTCCTGTCTGCTTGGTACCCAAGGAATTAAAACAAACCTAAACGCTCCATTCTCTCTCTCCCTGTGTGTTCTGCTATTGGGCTCAGCCACCGCTGCCATAACACCAACCTGCTCATCAGGAGCAATTAGGGGTTAAGTGTCTTGCTCAAGGACAGTTCGATGCGCTACCTGGGAGGAACGGGAATCGAACCGGGAACCTCCGGATTACCAGACGACTGCTCTACCTCCTCATCACTGTCGCATGTAGAAAATACTTTTTATGTCTTTCGCTGTTGTGACTCTAGGATGTGTGTCAGTCGCTGCCACTTTGATGACGTCCCCGCCTGGCCTTCATTGAGATTGATGCCCCGTCACCAGACACTGGCTGTTTCCATTCTCATTGCTCTGCCAGTGGTGTAGTGGTTATGTCATTGCTGTTTCCGGCCGATCCACCTCGCAAAATTGCAACGTATTTCCCCATTGCCCATTTCTAAATCATCTCGTTTAAAACAAATAAAGCATGAACATTTGCATGGTGTACCTTTCTGTGCGTATTCATCCACAATCTATAGCTCAAAATGAAAATATTTGCAATTACCGGTAATCATAAAAAGAAAATCGCCCAATTTTATTTCAACCAAAAATGCTTAAACAATAATGTTAGCGATAGAAGGGAACTCATTTTGTGCAAAAAATGGAAAGCTTTCCAATGTTCACGAGGCAGAATTGTTACAATAGCCGATAATCCATTTTCCCAATGATGAATCCCTATACGGGTGGACCTCGCGGGTGGTCCAAAGTGACGTCAGACTACACCTCCCTATTCAACCAAGGCAGTTCAAGGTGCATCAAGAATGTATTACCAGAATTGCAATGGCTAGTATCAAGAGTAGCCTTTATCTACAATGTGGACGAGATGAGATTTTAACGCCCCTTTTAAAGTGGAAATACGCCCCAATTTGTAATGCATACATGTTATTCCTCTGGTCCAAGACAGTACAAAAATATTTGTGAAAATGTGCAACTCTTTCCCAAATCCAAAAACTAGAGCACAAAAACTCAAACTTGTGATTTCATCAAGTATAAAGTCTGAAGCTACTCCATAGACAATGAATTGGAAGGTTTTTATAGATGACACTGAGAGCGCGTTCTTAGTTCATAGTTGCTGGTGAACATAGACAGAAACAAACCTTTGATCTCCCACGTATGGCCATTTAATTTTATTTACTCAGAAGCATTTTATATGACCTAAACATAAAATCAGGGCCAATTATTTGTCAAACACTTACCCCAAAGTTGTTGAAGTGGTCTGGGCACTGGGCACTATCTGGGCACTGGGCACTATCTTTAATGTCTACATGTCTCTCTGTGCCCTTCCCCTGCTACTTTGTCTCTTGTTCCCCTGTTAAATGTTATGTTCCTTGTTTATTAGTTCCTTGTGTGGTTGTATGGTTGTTATGTTACTAATGTTGTCTAGTGTTCAGTATTTCTTCTGTGTTTCCTTCCTGGTTGTCTCACCCCATGTGCGTCTCGTTTGGCTAATTGCCCTGCTGTCGCTCTAGTGTTAATTGTTCCCCCTATATCTAGTGTGTGTTCCCTACCATTGTTGTGGGTTCATTGTTTCGGTTCATCATGTGTTTCGGTTCCTTGTTTGATGTCCACATGTGTACTCTTGCTCAGTCATTCGTTCCTTGTCAGTAAGTCTAGTTTTCAGTTTGTTTTACCATCTTTACCTCCTGATGAATTGAAAATGGGGGACCCTGATGTAAACAAGACGAAAGTCTTTCTCTGGTCTGCATCCCCTTAACAATTGTGTGTATTGAGCTGTACTGTATTGTACCCATTCTGCAATCTGTTAATAAAGTTTTCAATCAATCAATTCAATCAATCTTTGTTTTTCGTGTTTACAGTCGTTTTTGTCAGTGTTTGTTTGTAGATTAGTTTGTACATTTTCCCTACCAGCACTGCTGTGGTTTTTGTTTCTTGTTTATTTTGTATTTTGCTCTCTGCCAGCCATTGCTGTGCTCTCCTTGTTTTTGCTCAGTAAAGCATTATACTTTCGACAATCTACATCTACCTCTCCTCGTCTCTGTTTGCGTTTGGGTCCTCTGCCAACACAATCCCTAACAGTAACTTTATATTGGCTACCTAGAATGATGGGAATTCATTCAAATAAAATAGTTTTGTTGACCAATGTGAAGAATATTGGAGGCAGGAGCTCCATGGCCTTGCTGTCAGCAAACATTAGGCTGATAGTAGTAGTGAGATTAGCTGTGGATAGATCCACGGACAGACACGACCAAAATCATCTCCTGCTGGCGCATACAAAGGATGAAGGTTTAAAAGAGAAACATATCTTTGCATTCAAGTATACATAAAAATCACATGATCATAAAACAGGTACAGTAGGCCTGATCCAGCCTGTGGTATATCCCAATATCCCACATAATAAGTGGATTAATGTATGTATGACCAACAACACCTGCAATAGCATAATAAGCAATCATCCAAAGATGTGTTTGCTAGTGGTGAGACAAATGTAATAATGAATTACAGTTACAATTACAAGAAGTGTTTATAATATTGCAAACTTCTTTTTAACTTCCTTTCAATTAACATTAAATTACTCGCTAATGTTTTTTCTCTGCGTCCTGGAATGCTCTGTTTTGTGAGTGGAATGAAAGGATTGGATTTATGAACCAAGACAGAAATAGGGCACAATGCACAGTGGGATAGGCTGGAACTAATGATATCACCCTTGAGGATGA
Source organism: Notolepis coatsorum (assembly GCF_963971535.1). Taxonomy (NCBI): domain Eukaryota; kingdom Metazoa; phylum Chordata; class Actinopteri; order Aulopiformes; family Paralepididae; genus Notolepis; species Notolepis coatsorum. The sequence goes on from NC_140179.1 coordinate 68,718,626, forward strand.
CATGCTGTGTGAATATGGTCCACTGTCTCTTCTCTGTTCCCTTATCAGGTCACCTTTGTTTCTGAGAAAGTGATGAGTAAGTGTGACGGATCATATTGGTCTGCGTTGTGTTGATGTTAAATGTTAATGTCCCGAGGGGGAGTCGGACAGGGGGCTCCCGCGCCGCGGGCGACGACACAGGCCGCTGCACTAAGAAGTGAATTCACTCCTAACTACCGTACCTATGCGTCTGTTAACCCTGTTATGAGGAAGTGAGTTTAACTTACCAGCCCGTAATGCCACAGTCACTTGTCAACACCCATGTTTCTGTGACTGTGGATAGACTCACGGGCTTCCCCGTTACACTCACCTCCCTAAACTCACGCCCCTCAGGACATCCGGGTCACGGCACCACTGTGACAGATCATATTGGTCTGCGTTGTGTTGATGTTAAATGTTAATGTCCCGAGGGGGAGTCAGAACGCAGTTTTGGCTCCAGTGGCGAATCCTTGTGGAAGCCAACGGAAGCCATGCCTCCCTATAAATTCATATCAAATTATGAAATATGAAAAAAAAAAAAAAAAATATAATATTTTTTAATATAGTTTACATTCTTTTTCATCTGTGCATCTGTGTTTTCTTTTTTTTTTTTTTTTTTTTTAATGTCTCCCTCTTCTCCTTCTCACTCCCTCTAACACACTGTCAGACTGTGCTCACTACTGCAGCTAGTATAGGAGAGAGGCAGTGGGTAGGTCTCTTTCTCCAGGCTTCCAGCATTATAGAGTGAGTCCAAACTCCAAATCCGATCCTAGCCAATCAGATTCGAGCTGACTGCCACTGTGCCACACCCTAAAAGTTTAAAACGGAGCTGGGAGGAAGACGTTCAGCATATTTTCCACCTGGAGGCGGGGCACTCAGAAGTTCACGTTTCCACCTGACTACCTAACGTGACATCCCAGTACAGTACTGAGGACCAGCAGAGCACACCACTGTGGATATTATGATTTAACAAATCTATCTGGCAAGAGGAGGACCACATTATTGACCAGGTAAGAACTGAGCAGCCTGACTAAGGACTAACTAACGTTATCAGGCAAGCTTGTATACCCTTTCATGACTGCAATGCAAGCCAGGGGCTGGATTACGCAGTAACTTATTCCTCCGTAGTAGCCAGGTGCACCATCAAGCACTGCTTAAAAGCTAGCGGTGGGTCCAAAATATATCGGATATAAATGTCAAAGGTACCCAGCGTTCCATTAGGGTTTCACACACAGATGCGGCGGGGTTTGAAAGCTTGGCGTTGCTAATAAACATTTTAAATCATTTTTATAAACGAGTAAAACTGAGGCTGAAATGACTGCTTCCGCATTTTACAGTAGGAGCGCTCTGATGGCTGGGCGCGCGGCGCAACAGACACGTGAATGAATGAATGAATGAATGAATGAAAACTTTATTTAACAGATTGCAGAATGGGTACAATACAGTACGGCTCAATACACACAATTGTTAAGGGGATGCAGACCAGAGAAATACGTTTGTCTTGTCACGTTTGTCTAATAGACAGTCATATTCTCTCCCGGTGTTCTGCGGAATCCTACTCCCTCCTCGAAAACAACACCGGCCGTATGTATATTTCTCTCCCACCCACCCACCCCCTCCTAATGTACAGTCCCCTCCCCATCATATGTATATACTCTGTCAGGATCTAGGGGTAACACTAACAGTACTGTATATTTGATGTCATGATGTCTTGTATGTCATAAATGTCACTATGACTTGAAAATGGGGGACCCTGATGTAAACAAGACAAACGTATTTCTCTAGATAGATAGATAGATAGATAGATAGATAGATAGATAGATAGATAGATAGATAGATAGATACTTTATTAATCCCCTTGGGGAAATTCAGGGTATCTCGCAGCTCACATAGTATACAGACATTGACCATTCCCATACAGTAGTTACACGTTATGTCTGCATCATGAATTAAAATAAGTACATGATAAAATTCAATTAAATCATACCCATCAATATTAAAATTAAAATTAAAATAGTAGCGTGATTAGATAAAAGCAGGTGTATAAAAACAGGTGTAAAAACAGATGTAAAAACAGGTGTAAAAACAGGTGTAAAAACAGGTGTAACTATAATACGCTGTTGTACAGTCTGATGGCTGTGGGGACAAAGGACCTCCTTATATGACCTCTGGTCTGCATCCCCTTATACAATTGTGTGTATTGAGCCGTACTGTATTGTACCCATTCTGCAATCTGTTAAGAAAGTTTGACTGGCCGCCGAGCCATACTGTAGTGTACATGGTGACTACTTGACTAAAAAAAAAAAAAAAAAAAAAAAAAAAAAAATATTAATAAAAATATTTAATAAATTTTTTTTAATATTTTTTTTGGCTTCCCCTGTTATTTTACCCACGCGACGCCACTGTTTGGCTCCTTACATTTTCCGACCACTTCCCTCACAAAAAGGCAAAGTTTCAATTGGTAGAACAAACAACCACTCAAATTATAGCCAATACCTGTGCGTACACAATGGCGATTGTCGGTTGATGATTTGTTGGAGAAATGCATGTCAGATACCTGTCAAAATGTCATCAGCGTTTTTCATTCAAATGGATACTTGTTTATTTTTGATAGAAATCTACCCCCATAGATACTCCCCCTTAACACTTTGGGTGCCGGGAAACGCTTTACAGCGTCTTTCCCGGCCATGCTCAAGGTGCCGAGGACGCTGTACAGCGTCTTTGATCTGTTTACATCTTTTTTCGATTTTCCCCGTCTGAACTTCACCGCCGAGCTTTTGGAAGAAAATTTTAACCGGAAACTGCATTTCCTCTCAAATTTCACTAGGTGGCAGTGTCCCCCTATTTTCTAACACTATCACAATAGGGGGAATATTGTACCCCACAATGAATCTGGCATTTGATTGGCCAGCATACCTGGCCAATGTAACCACAGGTATAAAACGTTAGCGCGATCCCAGAATCTACGAGGTTTTGGAGGAGAGAGAGAGAGAGAGATAGAGCGATAGAGAGAGAGAGAGAGAGATTGAGAGAGAGATTTGAATTGAGATCAGCCTATAGTCTATATTTATAGTGTTATACAGTATAGTGGTAGTATCAGACTAATTGTAAGGTTTCAGCTGTGCTTTAGAAAGTACTTAGTCGTGCTAAGTAGTAGTACTATTCGAGGGATTAGTGTGTAGTCTAGGTAGTATATTTCAGTAGTAGTAATAGTAGTTTGATCAGTTAGTAGTTTCATTTAGATCAGTATGAAGAGACGTAGTGTAGGAAAGCGAGGGGACAATCCGGCGGCGGGTCGCTTTGTTCAGACGAAGCTGGCGTTTGGACCCGCGGTTGTTCAAGCAGCAGCAGCACCAACAGCACCAACGTCTTTGGTAGCTCCGATCGGAGAGAGCCGTGAGACCGTTGCTGGGCCCAGTAACGCGTCTCTCCCCGGGACCGGGAGCGGCTCTACCCGACGCAGTTCGAGGAAGAGGAAGGCTGCCGCTGTGGTCATAGCTTCTTCATGCGAGTCAGGGGACAGCGATTCGACCGCCCACGAATCTGATGGGAGCGCCGATTGGGAACCACCAGGTAATTACACGGTCTTATATATATATATATATATATATGTGTGTGTGTGAAACGTGTATTTGATGATTTACATACTGTGACTATGTAACGTTAGTTCGACAAACCAACGGCGATATGCATGTGATTGTGTGTGTGTGTGAAACGTGTATTTGATGATTTACATACTGTGACTGTCTATGTAACGTTAGTTCGACAAACCAACGCCGGCGATATGCATGTGATTGTGTGTGTGTGAAACGTGTATTTGATGATTTACCTACCGCTTATTCTGTGACTATGTAACGTTAGTTTGCCAAACCTAACGCTGATATGCATTTATTATATTCTAGCTCCGGAATCATCTGACGATGATCTCGGCTTGGGTCGGAGGTATGAGTCTGATTCATCGCACGATTCAGACGTGGGAGTCGGACACGGTGGTGGTCGACGGGGCAACGGTACGTCATGTTTACTAATGCAATGTGAATATTGTTTTGTGCATGTTCAAATCGATAGTTGAATGATATAGGATATAGTAGGGATGTAGAGTACAGGCCACGCGACCATGTGCTACAGTTAGGTTGTCTTGTGTGCGTGTGTGTGTGTGTGTGTGCATGTGCACGCCCTTTGAAGTGGCTCTTTGAAGTGTGTAGCTATCATGTAAGTGATAATAGTTGCATGCTGGGCATGATACGACGTGGTGGTGGTGGTCGACGTGGTAATTGGTATGTTGCAATGTGAATATTGTTTTGTGCATGTTCAAATCAATAGTTGAATGATATAGGATATAGTAGGCATGCAGTACAGGCCACGCTACCATGTGCTACAGTTAGGTTGTCTTGTGTGCGTGTGTGTGTGTGTGTGTGTGCATGTGCACGCCCTTTGAAGTGGCTCTTTGAAGTGTGTAGCTATCATGTAAGTGATAATAGTTGCATGCTGGGCATGATACGACGTGGTGGTGGTGGTCGACGTGGTAATTGGTATGTTGCAATGTGAATATTGTTTTGTGCATGTTCAAATCGATAGTTGAATGATATAGGATATAGTAGGCATGCAGTACAGGCCACGCTACCATGTGCTACAGTTAGGTTGTCTTGTGTGCGTGTGTGTGTGTGTGTGTGCATGTGCACGCCCTTTGAAGTGGCTCTTTGAAGTGTGTAGCTATCATGTAAGTGATAATAGTTGCATGCTGGGCATGATACGACGTGGTGGTGGTGGTCGACGTGGTAATTGGTATGTTGCAATGTGAATATTGTTTTGTGCATGTTCAAATCGATAGTTGAATGATATAGGATATAGTAGGCATGTACAGGCCACTACATTTAGTTACATGGATGTGTGTGTGTGTGTGTGTGTAGATGCCTCACCCCATGCCATTTGATGTGTGTGTGTATGTGTGTGTGTGTGTGTGCAGTGTGTGTACACACACACACACACAAGATCAAAAGACATGCATCCTCTCCAACACCTTTGAACTTCGCAGTACATGGTGAGGCCTCTATATGCAAATTCCATTGATTACAGCACACACATACACAATGGCATGGACACATGGCGAGGCCTATATTTAAATGCATGGTTGTGTAGCATATGTAAAATTCCATTGATTACAACACACACACATGTACATGCTTTGATGGCCGCTGATTTATTTTGTGTTCACACAGCAGAACACTCCGAAACCGAATCCGGGGCCAATACACCAACATGCTTGGGTATGTACTAACTACATTTATGTATGTGTAAATGTATTACTATTGTGTTTTGTGAGACTTACTTACTGAATGAATTTAATCCAATTCAGATTCTGGCGCAGACCCTGCAGATAGTGACGCTGAGACTGGCAACGACATAGGATCACATTCTACTCCTGCAGGTAATTGTACATGGTGGTGACTGGCTGCTGCTAGAGCCTGGGCCTGGTGGTAGCTGGCTGCTGCTAGAGCCTGGGCCTGGTGGTGACTGGCTGCTGCTAGAGCCTGGGCCTGGTGGTGACTGGCTGCTGCAGGGCCTGGGCCTGGTGGTGACTGGCTGCTGCAGGGCCTGGGCCTGGTGGTGACTGGCTGCTGCAGGGCCTGGTCTGGTGGTGATGGTGGTAAATACAATGACAATGCGTTGCCCTAGTGTAATGTATTACATCATGTGATTCTAGAACTGGATGCTAGTCTGGACATGCCGGAACCTGTTGCAGGGCGGAAACGCACATCTAAGAGCGGTAAGTTGGCCTCACTCTGCACACCACTTCCAGCTCTGACCTCTGACCCCCACACCACGTCCAGCTCTGACATCTGAACCCCACACACACTCACTCATTCACTCACACAGTTTGTAACTACGTGGCATATGAATGTCTACAGTAGGGGTGTTATAGTATATTTGTATAATTGACAGGTCGTGGAGGAGCGAAGAGCAGGGCTGCGATCCGTCAGGAAGAGGAGAATGCCTGGTCTCGTGAGGGCTGGGTGCCTCAAAGGATCCCCTTCACAGCCCAACCGGGGTTGCTCCAGGACGCCAAGGCACTCAGATCTTACCGGCCTGCGAAATGGATGGATCTGTTCCTGACAGATGCTTTTCTGAACTCTATTGTTGCCCAGTCCAACCTCTACGCTGAGCAGTCCATTGCCCGGCTGGACCCCACGCTAACCAGTAGCAGGGCACTGCTTTGGAAGCCCCTCACATTGAAGGAGCTGAAGAAGTTCCTCGGACTCCATTTCCTTAGCAGTGTCCTGCGGAAGCCTCGCGTGGACCAGATGTGGACCACTGACGACATGATGTACACACCGTACTACTCTGATACCATGCCACGCAACAGGTTCCAATTGATCTGGCGATTCCTCCACTTTGCGGACAATACTTCCCTGGAGGTTAGAGACAAATTGTGCAAAGTACGCCCTGTAGTCGACCATGTAAACACGAGGTGCAAGGAGCTGTACCAGCCTGAACGCGAGCTCGCCATTGACGAGGGGGTGATGGCATGGCGAGGCCGCCTGACCTTCCGGGTCTACAACCCCAACAAGCCCACCCGCTATGGCATCAAGTCCTACTTCCTGTGCGAATCACGCACAGGATATTGCTTTTCATTTAAGCCATATTGTCGGGAAGGCTCGCTCCTGGGGGACACGGTCGTCGGTCTGCTTGGACGTCTGTCTGGGGCCGGCTATACGCTCTACATGGACAACTTCTACAACTCGGTACGTATGTCAGCCAGGCTCCGACAGTTGAGGACCGACGTCTGTGGTACCCTCAGGAAGCACCGGGGCGAGCCAGCCATCATCAAGAACATTACCAAACGTGACATCGGTGTGGGGGAGCGCATTGCGGTCAACAACAAGGAGGTCCTGATCGTGGCATGGCGCGATAAGAGAATCGTGAAGACCATCAGCAGCTTCCACGAGGACACTATGGAAAAGGCGATGGTGTGGAAGAAGCAGAAGAAGGGCAAAGCGCTGAGGGTGGAGATGCTCAAGCCAACATCAATCCTGGAGTACAATAAATTCATGAACGGCGTCGATCAGCTGGATCAAAATATATCGTACTATCCGGTTACACGTAAGACTGGAAAGTGGACCAAAAAGTTTGTGATGTATCTGATCCAAATATGTATCTTCAACGCGTTTGTCTTGTACAAAAAAAAGCACCCACAAGGGCATTACTCCAACCTCTTCCGGTTCACCAGGGCTGTGGCGCGGACCTACACAGACGGTAAGGAGAAGAAGATTCCTGGGGTGACAGCGGAGATGGAGGCGGAGGCGGAGGCAGGGGAGGAGGCAGGGGAGGAGGCAGGGGGTGGGGATGAGGAGGAGGCAGGGGCTGAGCAGGTGGGGCGTGTCGACCCTAGGGCCCCACTGGGGGACCCGCAGAGCAGATTAGTGGGTGGCTTTGTGAAGCATGTAATGGTTGCATACAAAGCCACCCCGAAGAGAAAGCTACCGTGTAGGAAATGTCGTGTCTGCAGTAGGCGTGGCATCAGGAGTGAGACCAGATATTTTTGCACATCGTGCAAAGTCCCCCTGCATCGTGACAAATGCTTCGCTCTGTACCACACAAAGAGGGATTTCTCTAAATAGTTTCTTTATTAGTTGTCATACAGAAGTACAGACTACTTCTAAATAATCCGGCACACAGAAGTACAGATTACTTCTAAATAATCCATCATTGTGTGATACAGACAGAACCATGTGTACCGGTACATAGTATAGCTAGCTGAGTGTAGTATAGTATAGTGTAGTATAGTATAGTATAGTATATTGTAGTATAGTATAGTATAGTATAGTGTATGGGTAGTTGCACTGTTTTCTGTACAAGACAAATGCGTTGAACACATGTATTTGGGCCACGGTTGTCGATATTGCATAGGCATGTTTGGACCACTTGCAGATGAGACGTTATGTTAGCGATCTAGCTGTATCGACTCCATTCATAATTTGCATTGTGTGTGTATATAGTTTTTTTTTATTTATCTTTTTCCCCCCTCATTTTTACCGTTTGCACAGAACCAATGGTTGCTGACAGTCACCCAGTTTAAAAAAGTATATACTGTAGGTAACATACCACACTTTTCTAATGCAGTCCATTGGCCTATTATTTATATACTTTGGAAGCATGTATTGGATATTTTTTGGTCCACAGATCATCTGGCGCTTCATCCATTTATCAATGGACAATGCAGTCATCGATGCGAGAGACCAAGTAAGATATGCCCTGTAGTTCATGTGACGTGAATGTTACCAGCAAACTTCTAAATGCACTGAAACAATGGTTGGTTATCCTCCAGTGTTCACTTTTTATAAGGTATTGTCTTTGTAAATTACCATAATCCTATACTGTGAATGTTACCAACAAACTCCTAAATGCACTGACACAATGGTTGGTTATCATCAGCCAGTGTTCACTTTTTATAAGGTATTGTCTTGGTAAATTACCATAATCCTATACTGTGAATGTTACCAACAAACTCCTAAATGCACTGAAACAATGGTTGGTTATCATCACAGTGTTCACTTTTTATAAGGTATTGTCTTGGTAAATTACCATAATCCTATACTGTGAATGTTACCAACAAACTCCTAAATGCACTGAAACAATGGTTGGTTATCATCACAGTGTTCACTTTTTATAAGGTATTGTCTTGGTAAATTACCATAATCCTATACTGTGAATGTTACCAACAAACTCCTAAATGCACTGAAACAATGGTTGGTTATCATCACAGTGTTCACTTTTTATAAGGTATTGTCTTGGTAAATTACCATAATCCTATACTGTGAATGTTACCAACAAACTCCTAAATGCACTGAAACAATGGTTGATTATCCTCCAGTGTTCACTTTTTATAAGGTATTGTCTTGGTAAATTACCATAATCCTATACTGTGAATGTTACCAACAAACTCCTAAATGCACTGAAACAATGGTTGATTATCCTCCAGTGTTCACTTTTTATAAGGTATTGTCTTGGTAAATTACCATAATCCTATACTGTGAATGTTACCAACAAACTCCTAAATGCACTGAAACAATGGTTGGTTATCCTCCAGTGTTCACTTTTTATAAGGTATTGTCTTTGTAAATTACCATAATCCTATACTGTGAATGTTACCAACAAACTCCTAAATGCACTGACACAATGGTTGGTTATCATCAGCCAGTGTTCACTTTTTATAAGGTATTGTCTTGGTAAATTACCATAATCCTATACTGTGAATGTTACCAACAAACTCCTAAATGCACTGAAACAATGGTTGATTATCCTCCAGTGTTCACTTTTTATAAGGTATTGTATTGGTAAATTACCATAATCCTATACTGTGAATGTTACCAACAAACTCCTAAATGCACTGAAACAATGGTTGATTATCCTCCAGTGTTCACTTTTTATAAGGTATTGTCTTGGTAAATTACCATAATCCTATACTGTGAATGTTACCAACAAACTCCTAAATGCACTGAAACAATGGTTGATTATCCTCCAGTGTTCACTTTTTATAAGGTATTGTCTTGGTAAATTACCATAATCCTATACTGTGAATGTTACCAACAAACTCCTAAATGCACTGAAACAATGGTTGGTTATCATCACAGTGTTCACTTTTTATAAGGTATTGTCTTGGTAAATTACCATAATCCTATACTGTGAATGTTACCAACAAACTCCTAAATGCACTGAAACAATGGTTGATTATCCTCCAGTGTTCACTTTTTATAAGGTATTGTATTGGTAAATTACCATAATCCTATACTGTGAATGTTACCAACAAACTCCTAAATGCACTGAAACAATGGTTGATTATCCTCCAGTGTTCACTTTTTATAAGGTATTGTCTTGGTAAATTACCATAATCCTATACTGTGAATGTTACCAGCATATAATGCACAGCAACAATGGTTGGTACTGATGACTTGTCACCCAGTTTATTGAACATATTTTACAATAAAAATGTTCATGGCATCAAAGTTTCAAGTTTTTTGCATTGTAAAGTATTCTGTATTTTATAATAATGTTGTCTGGACCTACACCAGTAGTTATAAAACTTACTTGTTCATTAGCGCCAGGCATATCAATCAAATGACCAACAAAGTAATCAATCAATCAAACAAATCAATCTATGAATCAAACTATCAACAAAACAATCAAACATTCTATCAAGCAAATGACCAACAAAGTAATCAATCAAACAAATCAATCTATGAATCAAACTATCAACAAAACAATCAAACATTCTATCAATCAAATGACCAACAAAGTAATCAATCAATCAAACCAATCAATCTATGAATCAAACTATCAACAAAACAATCAAACATTCTATCAAGCAAATGACCAACAAAGTAATCAATCAATCAAACCAATCAATCTATGAATCAAACTATCAACAAAACAATCAAACATTCTATCAAGCAAACTATCAACAAAACAATCAAACATTCTATCAATCAAATGACCAACAAAGTAATCAATCAATCAAACAAATCAATCTATGAATCAAACTATCAACAAAACAATCAAACATTCTATCAATCAAATGACCAACAAAGTAATCAATCAATCAAACCAATCAATCTATGAATCAAACTATCAACAAAACAATCAAACATTCTATCAAGCAAATTACCAACAAAGTAATCAATCAATCAAACAAATCAATCTATGAATCAAACTATCAACAAAACAATCAAACATTCTATCAAGCAAACTATCAACAAAACAATCAAACATTCTATCAATCAAATGACCAACAAAGTAATCAATCAATCAAACAAATCAATCTATGAATCAAACTATCAACAAAACAATCAAACATTCTATCAATCAAATGACCAACAAAGTAATCAATCAATCAAACAAATCAATCTATGAATCAAACTATCAACAAAACAATCAAACATTCTATCAATCAAATGACCAACAAAGTAATCAATCAATCAAACAAATCAATCTATGAATCAAACTATCAACAAAACAATAAAACATTCTATCAATCAAACCAATAAAACAATCTGTCAAACAATCAATCAATCAAACCATCCATCCATCCATCCCAGTCTAAATTGCTTTATAACACGTTCAGTACCTATTATCACCCCGCCGGCACACCTTTCATAAAAGTGCCTGTAACTTCTGTTCTAAATAATTTACCTCCACTTTTATCTTTTGTTGACGTTTTTTAACTTGTAATTGTGAACGAACGAAGACATGCAGAAACAAACGGTTTTTTGCATTGTGTACATCAACTTGTCGTCTTCAAATGAGCCCAACCATTTCCCCATAGTTATAATATAAAATATAGAAATAGCTCCGCTAAGATCATGAGATATGCTAGAATCGTCCAGGAATCCTGGCAACCCACAGTCATTTTCCGGATTTTTGGCCGGCACCCAAAGTGTTAACTATGAGCCAACAACAAGGTTTTTGCATCCAAATGTTGCCCGAAGCCTCAACTACAACTGTGTGGAATCAGATTATTCTTTCCGTTTGGGACTTTTGAGTTTTTAACCAAAAGGCAATGGGTGCACCTATTAGGAATTCAATGCGCCCCCCCCCCCCCCCCCCCCCAGATTAGCTCTGTTCACTTATTGACAGGGCCACAAAACATTCACTTATTCCCTTAGGTCTGCTCGTGCAAAGCACCTCAAAGGCGCTTAAAACAAAATTAAATTACAAACATCACAAAACAAACTGGTCAGACTACTACTTGACCTTACCCCCAGAACCCACCTCACCCCTGCCCACTTTGACAACCTAGGATGGCTTAGAGTAGACGACAGAGTACAGCAACTTGCAATGGGCCTGGTCTACAAGATACACTATACGACTAAGGTACCCATGTACATGTCAAAATACTTCCCAAAGGTCAGTGAATACCACAACCACTACACCAGAGGAAGCTCAACAAATCATGTTAAACCCAGATTCGGCTCAAACAAGGGACTAAATACGTTTCGCAATTATGCCACATCAATGTGGAACGCCCTACCTAAAGCTGTAAAGGAATGTGAATCCCTACCCACATTCAAAACCGCTCTTAAAGAGCACCTACGGGAGGCTGCAATTCGAAACTGGCCACCGTAAATGCCCAAAACCCCCACCACCTCCTAATAGACAGTCTCCTCCCCACCGCATGTATATATTCCCTCCCCGCCGTATGTATATCTCTCTCCCACCCACCCACCCCCTCCTAATGTACAGTCCCCTCCCCATCATATGTATATACTCTGTCAGGATCTAGGGGTAACAGTACTGTATATTTGAATACCGTTTATGTCACAAATGTATCAGTACTAAATACCTATATGTCCCTATGCCATAAATGTCATGTATGTTGTGTATGTCATAAATGTCTATATGAATTGAAAATGGGGGACCCTGATGGAAACAAGACTAACGTCTTTCTCAGGTCTGCATCCCCTTAACAATTGTGTGTATTGAGCCGTACTGTATTGTACCCATTCTGCAATCTGTTAAATAAAGTTTTCATTCATTCATTCATTCACTCTGATGGACTGGTTGTCTTTATGGACAGGCTATGTTGTGCTGCTCTGGCTCTGGGCTGTGCTGCTACTTTCTGCAATAATTAACAGATGCTACATGGGTTATCATACTATCATGGCTGCTTTCCAACCCCTAGCCAGAGTATAAAAGTGGAATTTGGCAAGTGATACTAAAGAACATCATCAGCTTAAACTCACATTGATGACTGCTACCCTTGATTTGCACAATACTGCAAACTACCCAGTTCCATAGCCTGCACTTAAACTGCCCAGCATTCTCACACAGCCTTCGGATAACACAAAAGTTATCATAATTGAATTCATTGTCAAAGACATTTCCCAATATGAACCAACAAAATAATTTCAACAAAACATCATGTCCACTGTCTGATTAAAAATAATCTTTCTGACATCCAAGATTTAAACTTCTTCCAGTTTAGTCCTGGCTCCTTACCCTTGAAACTAATACATCGCCTTCCCTTTCTGTCCTCTCTTTCCTCAATCTTTGAGAGTAAATGATCACACATTAACCTTGATAATGTACGTTCTAGTGTCTGTTGACCAAAAACACCTTTCCCAGAGGTTTAAGCTAGGCTAGTGGTTCGTATCTTCTTCCATTAATTTATGTTAAGCTAGGCTAGCTTGCAGCCGGATAGCTTTCTACAGGACGCACAGAGAGGAAATTGGTATCCATTTTCTTATCTGACTCTGGAGAAGGCGGTAAGTGCATTTCCCATAATGTTGCCATGTTTCTTTAAAAGATTTCTATATGGTCTACCAAAAGGTTGTAAGTAAACATGTAGAGAGTCTGCCATTATGTGGCTGGATAACCAGTCATCTAAATAGTATAAAAACAAAACATAGATGAAATAAGTAAGGTCATGATATCTGAAGCCAGAAACTATTATGGTTCTCATGAAACTTTCTGAAGGCAGAACTATATGTTTCTTATTATCCTTTTCCGTGTTGGAAAATAACGCTCTTCCTGTGCCAACAGGATACATGACCGTGTCATTTTGACGATGGAGGACACAGGATTATTCTTTGTCCACCTCTACACACACTGACATCGTTATATGCCACACCGCTCATCCTGTTCAAAGATTAAAAAGTCTTTCAACTCTCTGTCCTATTTGATCCAGTGGAAACCAGAAACAGCGTGCCGTATCCAAGCAACAAGATCGTTGCCAGGTGACTGATAACGGAGGACCAGAGACCAGAGACTATGTGCATGTGACAGATTTCAGATGAACAAGACGAGGCAGAGAGCAACTCAAAGGTGTCTTTGATGATGACCCTATCTTGGTCATAATTTCATTGAATGTGACACTGAAACATACAGTGAATCAGCTTAATATGACATGTTACAACCAATAAATCACCTCGCCTATTAAATGAAAGGGCTCATGATTATGGACATATGACTTGATATTAAAAGTGAATTATGATAACCGGTCACCGGACATTTATTGCACGTTAATAAGCTTGCCTAATTAGTGCAGCAAATTGTAACATGGGCAGTGGTGGCTTATCAGAGGAGACATATCCAAGCAAATATGAAGCCATTAGTAGAGGCCACTGGCCAGAGGGATTATCAAACATAGTTCCTGCCACAATACTAGTCCTTTCATGTGGAAGCTGTGTGTGTGTGTGTGTGTGTGTGTGTGTGTGTGTGTGTGTGTGTGTGTGTGTGTGTGTGTGTGTGTGTGTGTGTGTGTGTGTGTGTGTGTGTGTGTGTGTGTGTGTGTGTGTGTGTGTGTGTGTGTGTGTGTGTGTGTGTGTGTGTGTGTGTGTGTGTGTGTGTGTGTGAGATAACGATCATTTTCACAGCGTTGCGGCTGACAAAACCAACCCCTTTTATTCTTGCCTGAAGCTGTGTGTGTGCGTTTACTTTGATTAGATGCAGTGGTTTTAGCATGATGTGTTTGTTTACAGTGTGCCATTTTGCTTTAGTGAAGCCGTGATGTGTGAGACAAATATAGCACTGTGAGTTAAAGGGGAACTTCACAAAAGAAAAAACGATGCTGATTTATTTTGCACATAATCTCACATCCAAAAACTCTTTTGCACACGTTCATTTAGTTTGACAGTCATTAGGAGTAAATGAGTTTGAATATGGCCACCGATGATGTCATTGGGGGACGTTGAATCCTTGTGTTGTGTTAATTAACAGCTCTGTGAAATGATATAGATGATAAATAGCAATACCTTGTCTTATAGGGACTGCTACCATATCATTTCATGGAGCTGTAATTAACGCAACACAATGATTCAATGTGCCTCGATGACATCACTGGTGGCCATATTCAAACTAATTTACTTTCAATAACTGTCAAACTAAATGAATGTGTGTAAACTGTTTTTGGATGTGTGCGAGATTATGTGTCAAATAAATCAGCTATTTTTTTGGTGAAGTGCCCCTTTAAGTATGCAATTACATTGCTTGAATAAATGCTACATACTGGTAAAGTAAGGATCATCCGTCCTTGTATGGGAGATGGGCACAGAGACGGTCAATAACTCATTACTTGAATCCACTTCCTGTTATTTTTCAGTAGACCTACACAAACCTAAACTTTGTGAATGAATCGGCAAAAGGCATGTTTCATATTTTGACCCATTTGTTACTTGAATCAAGAAGAAACACTCATAATGTGAATGACCAGTCCCCCATCACCTCTTAAAGGGATAGTTCAGATTCTTTGGAACTCTAGAGACCTATGGGCTACTTACCAATGATGATGTTGATGATCAGTACAGTCCTTTCTGAGCATAGTCCATGCTGTTCCTCATATTAGCTCAGGCTAATATCAAGTTAGCCACACAAACGAATGCAAAGCCAATGGGGTCAAACTCCTGGGGTCTGAAATTTGCTAATTTGTGTGCATTGTTGAGAGTAAATTTCACTTCAATAGGGAAAATCTGAACTATCCCTTTAACATCTTTTACCATCCACGTGCACCAGATAGAAACGTTATACTCAAGAGAGAGAGAAACACCAACAAAATATGACGTAACCTGTGCAGTCCTTTCAATGTCAAAATACTTCCCAAAGGTCAGTGAATACCACAACCACTACACCAGAGGAAGCGCAACAAATCATGTTAAACCCAGATTCGGCTCAAACAAGGGACTAAATACGTTTCGCAATTATGCCACATCAATGTGGAACGCCCTACCCAAAGCTGTAAAGGAATGTGAATCCCTACCCACATTCAAAACCGCTCTTAAAGAGCACCTACGGGAGGCTGCAATTCGAAACTGGCCACCGTAAATGCCCAAAACCCCCACCACCTCCTAATAGACAGTCTCCTCCCCGCCTATTCCCTCCCCGCCGTATGTATATCTCTCTCCCACCCACCCACCCCCTCCTAATGTACAGTCCCCTCCCCATCATATGTATATACTCTGTCAGGATCTAGGGGTAACAGTACTGTATATTTGAATACCGTTTATGTCACAAATGTATCAGTACTAAATACCTATATGTCCCTATGCCATAAATGTCATGTATGTTGTGTATGTCATAAATGTCTATATGAATTGAAAATGGGGGACCCTGATGGAAACAAGACAAACGTCTTTCTCAGGTCTGCATCCCCTTAACAATTGTGTGTATTGAGCCGTACTGTATTGTACCCATTCTGCAATCTGTTAAATAAAGTTTTCATTCATTCACGTCTAATTTTGCTATGACAAAGAACATGTACTGCCAAATTCATGCCGTCATCACCACATTCTTCCTTTGTGTGTTTTGCTGCCACCTTCCTGTCATATTTGGTTAGTACAAGGAGAACGCTGCAGTCTATGGGGAAAGAAAGAGCATGTCTGCCATCTAGTGGACAAGAAAGTGCACTGAAACACATGTGTCAACTAATAGGTCAGATAGAAAGCAAACATCCCAGCATCTACTAATAATCTACTAACAAAGAATCCACAAGCCGCTTATTGATAATGTAATCCCTAGGAAATAAAAATGTGACTACTCTGGATTTCTGTCAAAAAAAGTATTTTGTCACAGATATGTAACCATTTAACCAGCTAAATATCTCAACTACAAGAGGTGCTCTTTATTATTGTCTCCATTTTTTGTCATCACCCAGTCCATTACCATAGATGTGACTCTTTACTGATTCAGAAACTTGTCAGAAACTTGACAAGTTAGAAGAAATCAATAGCTGACATTTTGTTTGTTTGTATTTATTAGAAATACAGTATATACCGTAGTATAATTAAATTATAATACATTTTTTAATTCAAGACCAGGTTGAGCCCAAGAGTTTCCACAATATAAACCCAAAAGGTTCCATTTTGAAAAATGTGAGCCGCCTTTCCTTGTATTCGTACAATAGGTCAATGTGCTTCATGGACATTGCATTGTACTTTTCTTCTTCCAAGTTTGCCTCGTGTTCAATTAACTTTTTCTGTGGGATTATTTACAAATCGACGTTTTAAGTGAAAACAACTGTTCATTTTCAAACTTCAGAAGGGTCTTGAACACCTTGCATTTTGTTAAAAATAATAATAAAAATAAATGTCTTTCTGGCAATGACATCATTATGTCCATCCGATTTTTTTTAATCGATAGAAATTCGTTGGGTGTAAAACACACACAGTACAAATTAGATGTCAAATCAACAAAAGACAACGACTCTTCATTCTCAAATCTTCAAAAACAAAAAGATCATTGAAGCTCAATACAAAAAACAAACAAACAAACAAACAAAACCTTTATACACAACATTATAATCATCTAAAGTTTAGGAAAACAAAAACATCTTTCTGGCCACATCCTCACGTCTACCATGTTTTTTTTTTTTATCAACGGAAAGCCCCTTCGAGTGGAAATACACTGTAGAAAAATAAGGTTGTCAAGTCGAATAAATCAAGATACATTTTAACTGATGACTACGCCAAGTCTTAAAACAGCAACAACAACGAAAAGTCTTGAATTAAAAAGGTTTCCTGTACAGAGGCTCGTCATAAAAGATACATTATGGAACAGAGATTGGTGCCTCTGGAAGGCATTTGTTTGGGCATGTTGTTTCCTGGCGTTGTTGGTAGTTGCCTACTATGTCGGCGAAGTGATGTGTGACAATATCACATAATAATAAGCATAGTTTCAAGATGGTGATCACCCAAATAATTGGGTGTGTGGGGGGCACCTGCAATCACTGCAGAGTGGAGACACCCATCATCACCTTTGACACGCTGCACTGTTACAACCCGCTGGCTGGTTAACATTGGCTAGACTACAAAGCCACGTTGGGTCGAGCGTCATCACATCGCATTGTGTCATCACAGTGCAACCATTGAAACAATAGAAAATATAAATAGCTGGAGCTTTTTCGGTTTTCTAAATGACCAGTGAGCTAGGAATATACAGGCTATGACTAATTCCGACTTTCAAGTGACCAGAACGGAACACCGAAAGATCAATAAATGTATTGCCGAGCATTCTGACGATGTCCATGTGTTCACAGCATCCAAAGTGACTAAATTGACCTTTTATCTTCTAAACCACTGGCTTCAATGGCGAGGTTTCCAGGGGGGGGGGTCCCCCGCAGCAAAATGAAGAATAGTTGAAATTCATAATCGTTTGATTCGTTATTAAGTTAGTACAACAAGAAAATGTATAAGAATGACTAGTTTCACTCTTCTCATGGTCATCTCCCCAGCCTCAGTGCAGTAACACAGTTCTGTGCTACACTATATAGAACTGACATCTCCTTAGATGGGGGTCGTTGGTACAAAGTCTTATTAAATGAGGGACCATGGGCTACTGTGTATCTATAGAGGTCCCTGACACCACATTTGGGAACCCTTACTAAACAATAGGGGTGTAACAATACACACATTTTAGAATTATATACCAATTTCGATTTTGATTCTTTATGCATCAAGATGTATTCATACTACAGAGCTCTCATACATATATATATAATACACAGCTTGCCTCAGAAAAAACATGTTTTATTTTACAAGTGATAAATGAAAGTATTTATAGTGTTACTGAGAAAAGAGAATCGTCAAAACAGTTTGAAACACCGTCCCTCAGCTACTATAAAAAAAATTCTTGTTGGCACTGAGTTTATTTATGCAAGTATTTATTTTTTATATAAATGTTAAGCTTTTTGATCTATAAAAAAAGGAGATATATTTAGATACACTGTATTGAAGGTAAATGTTTTAGAATTTTTTATTCTGTATTGAGATAGTTACACCCCTAATAAACAACTAGATATAGCCTACTAAGAATTTGCTTAATTTCCTAGGAGAGAGAGAGTTACTGGTATGATCTAGACGCGTCTATACTTTCCGTAGCCGCATTTCTGCAGGACGCTCTCTGATTGGCCACTGACTGACGCTCTCTGATTGGCCACTGACATGTTTGCCCAATCGCGTGACGAGCTGTGTCTTTGCCCATTTCCGCGTCGAACAGCCTGCAAACTACCTGGCGTTCTATCGCCATGCTCTAAGACAAACTCTAACCTTAACCTACTCCGAAAGAGTGCCTAAGCCTAACCAGTGTAGAAACTGACGTCGGCCAATCAGAGAGCGTCCTGCAGAAATGCGGCTACGGAAAGTATAGACACGATCTAGACACCAGTTTGAAAAAACTGTAGCCAGGCTAAGTCTATGATCGGTTTAAATGTTTGTTTTTTTGTTGCCGAGGGCTACAATGTATCAATCCCTCTGAATTTGTGATATATTTTAAAGGCATTTCCTTTGGGGCTGAAATCCCCATGGCCCTCCATCATCATGTTTGAAATTAAACAGCCCTATGCACTGGAGGAATGCATTTACCCAACATACCGATATGAGCAAAATGAGGTCTGTAAAAATATTCAGAATGTCATATCTGTCAATCATAATGTATGGTTTAATAATCGCCCAGCCCTAATTTCCGAAAACATTCTGCACCTTCCGTCTCACACACCCGATTACTTGTTTGACTTCAAAGTGATAGGCTGTACAAATGCTGAAACGTTTCCCGCCAAAATAAAAGGTCCATGTCTCCATCTCTGCACGCCATCGAGATGGTGTGTCAGTAAAACAGAGCTCGCCTCTCTCACCACTTGCCCCTCTTGCTCCAGTCCTTGGGGGTGAAATGAAGGCATTTCGAATCTATGCGCAAATGCCTCTTCTGCATGGCTTTCTCGTGGCCGTCCACAATGTCGTCCGAGAGGGTCAGGATGTACTGGCCCTTGTAGTAGTTGATGAGGTTGAGATACTGGAGCGTGGAGATGACGTCCTCCTTCTTCACGCTCGTGATCTCGCTGATCTCGTTGATGGTGATCTGGGGCCTCTCCCCGTTGTCGGGCTTCAGGTCCATCAGGATCTCCAGGATGGTCTGAGACCAGTAGGAGCGGTAGGAGAGCAGACCCAGGTCGGAGAGGGGCTTCTCGGGCGTGCCCGTCTTCCCCTCCACCTTGGACAGCTCGTAGCTGAACTCGATGAGCAACTTGCCGTAACCCCGGCGCTGGTACGGCGGCAGGGTGAGGATGCACGCCACGTTGTAATCCTCCGTCGACTCCTTCTCCTTGGAGAAGTAGCCCACGATGTGGAAGCCCTTGGAGTCGTACTCCGTCATCACGTAGAAGAGGAAGGGGTCCGTGTCGTAGTACAAGGTCTTGTGGTCCAGGAAGCACTTGGCCAGTAAGCACAGGTTCTGGGAATAGTTTTTGTTCTTCCTGCCGTCGATCTCGAAGAACGAGATGGTGCCCTTGCGGTAGATCTCGTTGCCCGGGGGGTGCCGGAGGTTACACTTGGTCAGGTGCCTCTGCAGACACGTGAGACTCTTGAGGTACTTGAGGCAGAACTCGCAGAGGTAGAGGATGGGCAGGGCGGTGAGCTCCTGCGGGTATGGGGAGAAGTACCAGGGCTTCAGCCGGTGGCGGCCGAGCTCGATACACTCAATGTTTTTCATCCGGGTCACAATGTCATCGTGGCTGCGGTCCGACACCAGACTGCCGGTCATGCGTGGGGCGGACGGGATGCCGTCGGTGCTGTCCAGAGAGTCCTCCTCGGCACCGCCGCAGTGGGCCTTCCTCTTCCGGCCCGGCTGAGAGATGAGTCGCCGTGCTGTGCCGTTCGTCGTGAGAGAGGTGAGCTGGTCGTGGTCGTCGCGGGACTTGAAGTCCCTCCCTGCAGGGTAAACAGACGCCTGAGAGGCCTCAGTTGAACTAGGAAGTGATGATGCTGAGGTGACTGGGGACACTTGGGTTGCCAGGGAAACGGAGTCTCCTTTCCTCTTGGGTGTGGGGAGGGTTTTGCCCCTGGAAGGAGTTGTGGCAGACTGTAAGTTGAGATCTGTTAGACTTTTCCTCACATCTCTCTCTGGGGAATTGGGTCGGGAACCTGGAAGACCATTCTTGGTGGGTGGTTTAGCTTCCTTTTTAGGGAACTGGAGCTTCTTCACGTCCAGCCTGTCTGGTGTGACCCACTCATCCAAACGCTTGTTGAAGTCAATATAGTGCACATAGTAGAGCTTTCTCCCATTGCTCTCCTTCACGCTAAGAATTTCAGCCAGCGGCCATTCGTTCTCATTTTCTTGATTTTTACGAAGAACGGGAAGGCAACATCCCTCAACAACATCAACCAATGTTGCGTTGTCCGCCATTTTGGTCGTCTGTGGCAGAGTGGGGGTCGCGGCGTGCCGATTGTCCCCAAGGGCTTTACAAAATCAAGTCTAGACACACGTTGACGAAACGATAAAGATTCCTTCGACGGCTATATGTCCGACAGTTTGCAACCAGAATGTTATTTGAACCGGAAAAGGCTCTCCGCTTCTGGAGAACAGTAGTCCAGTCTCTAAAAACCCAAGTTGTTTACTTCCGCAAATCGCGAGTCGCTTCTTTGACGCTGACGTCGCGCGCATGTGACGTCACCCAAGTGTCAACATGGAGGGGAGTGGGGACGCCGCCACGAATTCACTACTGAGAGATGGTAACATTGCAATTATAATAACATTTTCTTTCACTAGGATTACGCGTGATAGTATAGTCGTCCATGTCGTCTGTGTGTGTGTTATACACGGCGTCTAATTATATTGACAGCGTCGTTGTTTTGGACCCCGGAACAACAGCTTCTTTGAGTTGTCATGATGATGTATCCGTGTCAGATGGTTGTAGTGTAGTCAGTGTCTAGATGCTCACCTTTTATTTCTGGGTTTCAATGTATTTTCAGTATGCATTCTTCGCCTCACAGTATGTTATAGACTCTGATGTAAACAAGACGAAAGTCTTTCTCTGGTCTGCATCCCCTTAACAATTGTATGTATTGAGCTGTACTGTACTGTACCCATTCTGCAATCTGTTAATAAAGTTTTCAATCAATCAATCAAAGGCTACCTGTCGTCAGGCTGCAACATACTGTTATCAACCTCATTACTTTTAGAAGTTCGATGGCATGGGGGACCCTGATGTAAACAAGACGAAAGTCTTTCTCTGGTCTGCATCCGCTTAACAATTGTGTGTATTGAGCCGTACTGTACTGTACCCATTCTGCAATCTGATACGGTTTTCAATCAATCAATCAATCAAGCAATCAATCAATCAATCACAATATAGGCTACTCAACATTTTTCAGGGTGTTTAGAATAGTCCTCCTAACCTATATACTTACCTAGCAACATATTGCCAGATGGGTGGATCACAGAATACCCACATCCCATTAGGTGTGCTCCCACAATAGGCGTGCAACACCTCTGTCTGTAGCAGTCATTGTAATTTGAGAACAAAAACTGCAAACTAAGAACAAGAAGTATGAATGAATGATCATTGCATTTATGTAGCGCATTTCTAGATACTCAAATCACAGTCAAAAACATTTACCACGTGCAATTTAAAGTGCCTTGTTGTAAGGCTGGGGGGTATACTGAGTATGAAGGTATACCATCACAGATCCATGCAGAGCTATGGATTTTTACTGTGTATACATTAGAGGTGGGCATAGATTAATTTTTTTAATCTAGATTAATCTATCTGCAATCCTGGATTTAATCTAGATTAATCTAGATTAAAATGACTAAAAAAAAAAAAAAAAAAACTGCCGAAGGCATTCAAAATATGTGTGTTCCTTATGTTTCTCAGGCCAGGTGGCCCATTACACCATGAGCCCATCTCCCGTTTCCAAAATGCATTACAGACTGTTTGAAAAAGCTGTTTTGCTATGATAATTGGTAATGAAATATCAAAATAATGTTCAATAAGATGTACTTGTGTTTAATAAGTTGTTTTATTCAGAAGTTAACACAAATAAATAATATTACCAGTACAGTACAGTATCTAGCACACTCTCAGGAGCAAAACAGAAAGAATCATTTCAAACTTGAACTATGTGACGTGGCTTGAATCAACTGCTTCAGTGGAGTTGCTCAGTGGCCAATGGTGTCAACTGTGGTTGTACTGGGCAGCTCCCAGGTGTGAATGTGAAGCAGGGCGTTCCTGAAAAAGAGCATCTGTGCTCAGCTCTAGTATACATACATACGGGTCCGACAGCCGGAGTCGAACCCGGTGTCTCTTGCGTTGGTGACGAGCGCAATGTCCGCTGCACCACCCAGCCGCCCCCAAAAAAACTTTATTTGAACACATCACACATCCCATCACACAGGATTCAAACACTTGCTGAGGCACTTGCAATAAATGAGACATTTCATCCCCCTGCCAGCACAAGAACATGAGGTGCATTTATTAGATCTGCAGCTACACACCCCTGTTACCTGAGACAATGTGTCTCCTGCGGAAACTGTGCTCCACTTGACGAAGAGTTTCTCCCCATCGGTAGTCCATCCCCATTCAACAACCGGGGGACAAGGGAGTTGTAGAGGGCTGTTCCCCCACAGCCATCCTGCCTGGACTGTATCTCTCAACAGATGCTGTAGAAGTGCATCCTGTCTTGGGGGCAGGTCTCGCAGCTCATCTTTAACTGACTGCTTGAACAGCTGGAATCTGAGTCCATCTATACTTGCACAGTCATACAGTCCAGCCTTGTTGTACCAGCTCATTACCCAGGGTTCAATAACTTCCATGCTGTTCCTAACAGTCTCAATACTAGGGCAGCAACTTAGTCCTCTCAATGCAGCAGTGAGCTCTGTCAACTTACTGTGGTTCATCCAGGCTTTGAATTGAGCATTCTTTGATTGGCCAAAGAAGGTGCTCTGCTCACAGAATCACAGCCATTGAAATAATGGAACACAGGCATGGCATCAGCCACATCTCCACCAAGCTTCTTGTGTGCTTCTGTGATTGAGTAGAACTGGCATTTGTCCGGAACAGCAAAGTCGACAAAGTTGCAAATCACAACATACTGACCGGAACTTTGTAGTGAACCCTAGTAGGATGACAACTACATCGGAGTCAACTGTTCTAACCGTAACTGACTTAATCCCCTTGTTTAGCATGTCCATCTCATGGCAAATGATGCGGTTGTTAGCCTCCTCAAGCATCTCTATGCGGTCATAAAGCTGGATCTCAACATTTTCGCCAACGTTTGCAAGGATCTTCCTGCCGTAGGTGATGCTGAACTCCTTGCTCCAGTTCCATGCATGTTCCTTAGCAATCCTGGCAAACATTAAATTCAGGGCTACCTTGTTGCCTTGATTAGACAGAAAAGCTTCAAAGAATTGCTTAGATTCCGGCACGGTGTCATTCTCGCTGAAGGCCATCTGTGAACTACCTGCTGACCCCCGATTATTCCTAGTCGCAGTCTTAATGTTCATAGTCTGGTAGAGGTCAGCCACAATGTCAATACGATTTGTTTCCTTCTCATGAACAATCTTGGCAACGCTGTTCAACACCTTGAAGACAAAGTCCCGGAATGTCATGCCTTTGGTGAGAGACTTCGCCAGGATTCGTACTTGCACACAGGGACCGAAATTAGAGAGCGCCACCCGCCATTTGCGCTCAGTTTTTACGTTTGGCGCCTCCCACTGAGACGTCTGAGCGCCGTGTGGCGCTCAATCAAATAGTCATGTGAAAACCGAAAATCATGATCAAATTCTTTAGCGGAGTTCTCACTCGCTGTCTCAGCAGACATGAAGCGCGCACTGCTGCTGCTACCCCCTCCCCACCTGTTTCTGTATGCTGCATGTAAACAGAGGCTATTGCCGCCGAGTCACCGTGACGTTAGTTAGCACTTAGCACTGCTGCTCCTACCCCTGTATGCCTGCATGTAAACAGAGGCTATTGCCTCTCCGTGACGTTAGTCTAGTCAGTGTGGGACCTTCGTGAGATAACGTTAGCTACCGTTACAAAATGACCCAGTCAACTATTCACTTAGTTTAATACACGAGGCATTGTGTAACGTTATCCAGCCGGCTAGCTACGGATAGCTCCCGACATCAACAAATCCTCCAGCAATAGTCCAGTGCATAATACCTCCGTTGGCTAGGTAACTAGTCACTACGAAATGTCGCAGTAAACTAAATAGTTCACTGAGGCGTGCCGTTGTCCCAACGCCATCCAGCAGTAGCTACAGATAGCTCTTGGCATCAATGTCCTACAACATCAACAACAACATGCGTATTCGAGTCCCTGGTTTACATCGCATGAGTGAGGGCTGCTGACTAGGGTCCAGGTGCAGCGCCGGAGAATTCTTTTGCATGCTGAATGTAGCGTTTAGGGTCCAGCTGCACCCCCGGAGAATCCTTGCTGGAGCTGGAGGCCACTCGAGTATACACACAGACAGTGGAGCTGTTTGCAGACAGCGAGGTGGCGATGTCTCGCAGATAACACAACCACAAGTATGATTATATAATATATATATTTTATTAAAAAAAAATCTATATAAAATAATAATACAAAAAAAATGTATCAAAAAAAAGTTGGCGGGTAAGAAATATGCTTGGCGGGTAGATTCTTCCCATCTACCCGCCACTGGCCGGTGAGTCAAAAAGTTAATTTCGCTCCCTGCTTGCACAGATAGATCTATCACAAGTCCCTCTGAGGCTGTAGATTGAACTTGTACTCCGATGTCCTTCAGGATTTGAGACTTTTGGCTGTGATAAATGTCTCCATCCTTTCTTGACGGGGCTTCTGGTAAACCTGTGATTGAAATGAATAGTTTTACCAAAACTAAATTAGCACTGTCAAATCAATTCACTTATAAAATGAATAATTGAACGTCACTGTATCGAGAATCTGGTAAGACGAAAGTTGCCTGCGTCTAAAACATTGAATAACTTTGAAATTATATCAACTAGATTTACCTGTGAATTCACCACCAAAGAGCCTCCCTGTCTCTTCTTCTCTTGATCTGCAGGCCTCCTTCAGCTTTGCAAAGGTTCCTTTAGGTGGCTTGATTGCAGGGCTAGCAAGCTGGACTTTTGCACCTGAACTTGGGAGTTTCAGGGCATTTCGGGAGATTTTTGCACTAACATCCTTCTGAGCATATACAAATCGCTCCTGCACAAACTGGTCATGCTGTGTTTTGCCAACTGTAAAAACAAGGCTGGCATCTTTAGTTACCACATCTGGGAAGGGAATGGATGAGTTCAACCTCATGAACTGAGCTTGGTTGAAGGGGTTGGTAAGGATCCCCTGATACACCTTGAGAGTGTGGCTTGAAAACGTTTCCTTGAAGGAGTCCAGCATTTCTTTGTGTCCGTGTGCTAGATCTTGACCTTCGACCTCAGCTAGGTAGCACTGGATTTCGGGTACGGCAAGTTCGAGTTTCCTGAAGAATTCCTGATCTTCCCGATTGATGATATCGACGTATCCAGTGTCAGACTTGATGACCTTTATATTATGCTCCTGCTTTTGATCACATACAATCTTCGGAAATCGGTTACCTCTGGTGTTTACTGTGAAAGAGCCTGATAGAAATTCCTTGAACAACTCTGGGTGTCTCCATTTGAGCTCTTTGAGATCCTGAAGAAACACTGATGTCCATCTGGCATAGTGTGTATGATCAAGTGCAAAGTAAAGAGGAATGAGCTGCTCAAGTCCACAGACTATCATGATGAAGTTGGCCTCCCGAAAGTATCTGATGAAGATAAGATCCTTCTTGATTGCTTCAAGGACATTGGTCCAGTAGTGAAACATGGGGCTGTTTTCATTGGCCACCCAATTGCTCCAAATCAAACTGTTGTCCTCTAGATGTTTTGCCTGGAATGCCTCATCTCTCTTATTGGCCAGGACCACAGCCAGGATTTGAATGCAGTATCTAGCCTTCTTTATGGAATTCACATCACATACAGCAGTTGTCAGACCAGTGATGTTCAGATTAGCTGAGGTTAAGCTGGTATCCAGGCCAGTTCCTTTTATCAACTGGCCAACACAGACCAGAGAAACCTTCTCAAGGTGCAGCCCACCCATAAAAGCAAAGTATTCTCCCATGATACGCGATACACCCAGAGCGGTTTCGAATTTCGGCCGTAGCGAAAACGGGCGTGGCGGAATGGCAGTGATTTTTCACAAATATCTGAAAAAGTTAAGGTTTTAGGACATATGTTTGTTCATAACACTAATATAAATGTGGTGTTTCCGCAACTTTTGAGCCCAAAATCAACTCTCTGTGACCTTCAGGAGCCGAGATACAAAATGCCAGGCCTAAAAAGTAGGCGTGGCCGTTTCAGGGACTTCGCCTAGCACATTTTTTGGGCTCCTTGCATTTTTTTGTTTATCGGGCCCTAAATGAACAGAAAAACATTGGCTCAAATGTTAATCATTTTTTGCAGCCATTATGCCTAAACTGACCAGACTAAAAGCAACTCTGAGGTCATGCTCAATGTCCAATCTGTTCCTCTGCTCTGTCTTCAGCTGGACCAGAGCTGAGAAGCCACTTTCACAAAGATAGGTAGTGCAAAAAAAATGAAATTATATATTTTTTTATTTTTTATTTTTTTATTTTTTTTATAATTGTTTTTCGATTAGTCGACTAATCGAAAAAATAATCGACAGATTAGTCGACTACCAAAATAGTCATTAGTTGCAGCCCTACTTACTTACTAGGCCTAGCCCTAGCCGCCTGTCTGTTTTTTTTTATCTGGACCCTACAAAGCCTAGCTCTTGCCTTTGTAGAGGCTAATGTTGGTTTGAATTTAAACAATAAATTGTTCTCTTATGAGCATACGTCTCAGGGCAAAGAGAAACTGCACATTTTGAGTCCAAGGCTGAAAATCATATAGATCATTGGACCTATCTCAAACCTCACCATCCTTTCTTGATCCTCCAATCAAGCAACAGTTGTGATTTGAGAATCAAGAAAAGAGGGCAGCGTTTGAGATGGGTCAATTGCTATGATGGGTCATCATTACACATAACTAGTATGTAATCAGGTGCATAGGGATAGTTTCCCAACAGTTTGGCCTATTTTACATGGCACTGAAATTACTTTAGGTACATTGCTAACTTTAGCTACAGTGTTACAAGTTGACACACAGGTTTTTCAAAATGTTTACAAGTTCCCTAGTTAGGCTGTTTGTGGTAGTGGCTGGCTGAGGTGAATGAGATGTAGGCTACATGCAGTGATGCCACAGATTACTTGTAAAAGTAATCCGATTACTGATTACTGATTACTCCTTTAAAAAGTAATCCAAGTTACTTTACTGATTACTTGATTATCAGAGTAACTTAGTTACTTTGAAAGTAACTAGGTTACGAAGTCGTCGTCGTTCCCCCAACAGTTTTTTTTAAAACGCTTTATTGAAAGTGCATAAATTGTTTTTAACTTGTTTCTCTGCACATAACGTAAATTGTTAAACTAGTGCTTCAGCTTCTGTACCATCAAGTATGGTAAAGCAACAGTCTATGATGCTCACAGCATTAGAGCAGCCAGCCAGTGGTTTTACAAAACCAGTGTATCCATTTACATCTAACAAATGCAGGCTGAACTATTCAATTATATCAACTGTAACTATTAAATTGTTTTTATAAATGTCTCTCTATAAACATACAATCAGTCTCTCTTTAACATGTAAATTAACTGTAAATCTGGCAAATAAGAGCTTTTGCTCTGCCACCATCAAATATACATTAATCAATAGGGAATGAAACAATCTCTCTCTTTTGCTGTTTGGCTGGCCTCCGAGTCCTCCTGTAAATGGGGGACCCTGATGTAAACAAGACGAAAGTCTTTCTCTGGTCTGCATCCCCTTAACAATTGTATGTATTGAGCTGTACTGTACTGTACCCATTCTTTAATAATATAATAAGCCGCGCGCCTCGGTAATAATAATAAGCCGCGTTTTTTCTTCCTGTAAGCGTTTTGGGGTGGAATTCTCTGACGAATGCAACGGAGCCCCGCTGTCACACGATTGGCGCATATGTCACATGACGTGCTGTGAAGACCCGCCCTACTCTGCCTCTGATTCGCAGACTGTGGATGGGGAATGTGATTGGGCCAAAGCAGAGTCACTCACAGACAGAGAGTCCAGTCACGCCGCCGGGACACATTATTGTGTAACCCTTTCACTGCCACACCACGTCACTCCCAAATAAGAAAAACAGCTCAAAAATGTATTTTTGACTGTCGAAAACGAAATAAAATACTGCATTCCGCCTGCATTATGAATTTATGATGAGATAGTAACGAAATAGTAATGCACAGCCACTTGGACAAGTAACTGCAATTAGATTACTGGCTTTTAAAGATTAACGCGTTAGATCACCATTTTCGCGGAAAAGTAATCAGATTACAATAACGCGTTACTTAGTAACGCGTTAGTGGCATCACTGGCTACATGTAGTCGACAAACGTCAACCAAGACGCATGTATGCAACGGGAGAAAAAAAGTCTTGTGTTATTGTAGGGCTGGGCGATATAACGATAACGATAAATATCGCGATATAT
Source organism: Notolepis coatsorum (assembly GCF_963971535.1). NCBI lineage: Eukaryota > Metazoa > Chordata > Actinopteri > Aulopiformes > Paralepididae > Notolepis > Notolepis coatsorum. The sequence goes on from NC_140179.1 coordinate 68,747,977, forward strand.
TTTAATAATTGATATCGAATATCGAAATAAAAAAAAATCGAAAAATCGTTTTTTTTTATATATAATTATTATTATTTTTTTTTTTTTACCTGCAACAGGGCAGTTTTAAAGTGGACAGACTTGTCTTTCTTGCCTGCAACTTAAAGTAATGGCTTTGCTTGTCCAAATGACAATACTGACCAAATTGAGATCTATTTTTCTCTTGTCCATTTATTTTGTTTGCTTTCTAATTTAAAATACAGTTTGAAACCGTCTGTACACAGTAGGCTATGTGTGCTAGCAGAACTAGACTCCAGTCACGAGTCACGGTGCACATGTGCGGTGGTTTGTCCACCAAAAAAGCGCCAAAAGATCAAAAATAAACTAGCAGAGCCAGAACTGTTCAACTCCCCTGGAGCCACAGCCAGCAGAGAAGCCGGTTTACTTTCGCTTTTTAACCAGCTGGAGTGTGAGGGGATGTAACACTAAAGATGGCGGCAATGACAAAGAATTGCTGCAAAATAAACATACATCTGTTGTTTAAAAAAAAAAAAAAAAAATTTTTATACTTATAACAATTTCGATAATTATCGATATCGAGAAATATGATAACATTATCATATCGTTATCGCGATATGATTTTTTTCCATATCGCCCAGCCCTATGTTATTGTGTCGGGGAAATCTGTTTGAATCAGATTGTGGTTTATCTGTCTGATATTGTGGTGAACACACACACACACACACACACACACACGTCACACACACATGTCACACACATTGACGGCACCCACCCACTTTGTGTTTGCAGAGTGCTATACTGACTTCCTGAGCGAAGGCTTTGATGTGAAGACGTACACGGCTCAAGCTATTCACCATGCCGTCATTGCTGAGCAGCTGGCCCAGCTGGCGCAGGGCATCAGTCAGCTGGACAAGGAGCTACACAGCCAGGTAGGAAGGACACGACACACCAACCCTGCATTACAGAGATAACCGTCAAATACGGATGTGCCGGTGTTTAACTAATTCTGCGTCATCGCTTAATGCGCCAGAGGGCGCTAGTACGCCATCGCTTTAATCAATGGGGGGACTGCGAGATTTGCGAGTGCTTAAAATATATCTTATATTATAGCTATGGGTCTAATACACCCGTCGATTGTCAGTGAGTTGCTTCCAGTCAACATGTACGAAACAGATTGTTTTTTCATCCGTACATTTCCGTTTTATACCGTTTTGAATATGAGTATAGTTTTGGTGATTCTTAGTAATCCCAAGAAAAGACGCGATAATAGCCCTTTAGTGGAATACACTAAACAGTAAACACGTTGTCATTTTTCGCCTGATTATCTAATCTTCCTGAAATCAACGCTAGATTATCATTATTATCCTTCCTCATGCATACATGAAATGGCCCTCGTAGCGGGGCGCTCTGACCGCCACCTCCTGCATTCAACGGTAAACAGCCACACACACACAGACAGCGTCGATCGCGGTAGAAAGAAATATCAGATCAACGCAAGATTTTATTATAGAGTCCTTACCTGGTCTCTGATGTAATGCAAAAGAAATAATCCAATTATCTGATCGCCATTCCAAATACTGCTCGTGGAGGTCCGTCCCACATTACCGAGCGTTACACATGAACGGGCGGGCGGGGTTAGTGTACCATGCCATCGTTGTAAAGGCCTGCCTCGTCTGAGTATTTAAACCCCGCCTGCACGGCTCAGATCGGCCCTGAAAAGAAACTACACCATTTCTAATAGAGTGCAATACCGGCTGGAAGGCGTAGGCGGCGGTATTTGCCCTTTTGCGAGCTCAGACCCATTCCCAATGATAACATCAGGCTGGATGGATGAAAATGAATGGATATAGCTAATAAAAGAAATAACGATTAAAACCCGACTTTACTCGTGATTGGCGCTGAACGGTTCGCGAGTTAACCCGACTTTACTCGTGACTGGCGTTGAATGAGTTAAGGCTGAGACCACTTATCGATAATTATCGATAACTGCGTGATATCGATAAGTGGCGTCACATATCGATATATTTGCATATTAAAAAAATCAAAAAATAGATATATTTTTTAATACTTTATATTATACTAACATACTAGGTCTTGTGGCATGTTTTAGTTAAAACATCCCCATTTCATGTAAATTCAGTTGAATTGCAACTCTGCATTCAATATGCAGTGCACTCCATCCAGAGACCACCGGCTATACAATGAGAAGGATCACTGTGGTAGTTTTGAATGGGGAAATCTGTAACACTAAAGATGGTGGCAACAACAAAGAATTGCTGCAAAATATTCATACATTTTAAATAATAATAATAATAATAATAATAATAAAAAAAGATTAATACTAATAAAAATATCGATATTTATCGATAATTTGGTCCTGATTTATCGATTCTTCCAAATAGCATATCGTCTCAGCCTTACCGGTGTTGTATGTCAGGCCGATACCAGGCTGAAATCTGTGTCTGAGAACTCACCCTGCGTGTCATATGTATGTGTCATAATATAAAATAAACCTTCGTACTGTCTTATACTATCATACACTTTGCTACTAAATAATCGGTAGCACTTTATAATAACACCCTGTTATAATACATTTATAAGGTATTTGTAGATAATGAACTAATCATGAACAAACCATTTATATACATTCATAAATGATTATTAAATCATTTATAACTATATTTGTATACCATTTACAGATTAGTTCTACATTATTTATAACTCATTATCAACATTGTTTGTACTTGATTTGTTCATCATTAAATAATGTTGTTTAATGTGTAGTAACACATTTGTAGATGCTTTGAAAAATGGATATGAAAAAACGACTATAGTGTATCTCCATTTATTTTTCATGTTCAACAAATGATTTGTTAAGACATTCATAAAACCTTTATAAATCATTTGCAGATGCTATCGTTAATTATTTGTTTACTTTTTCATCACATGTTACAAATGTTGTAGGCAGCTTTCGGATACACCCTTCTTTGTGACATCAAACAGTGACAGAATTAGGACTAAAGATAAATGCAATTTTATTAACACATAAAATACATGCACCATGACATATAGTGTAACATCGGGGGGCACTAGGACCCAGGAGTACCGTGGCCAGGTAGAGTATCTAGAGAGGAAGTCTCACGCGAGCGAGACTTGACGTCACGTGTGTTGCCGTCTGTTTGAAGCACAAGTTATCCGTGCTGCGTCTATACTTTCGCTTTTAATAAGGTATGAGCAGGTTAAACACCTTTTTGTTGTTGGTAAATCTATTCCATCATTTACGACCTACAAACAACTCTTATGTTGTGTAGACGTTCGTGTAGATGTGGTGGCCGGTAACGTTACATTTGTTCGACACGACACACAAGAGTAATAATTATTTGTGTCGTGTCATCATCACTGAGCACACTGAGCACACATTAGGAACAAATGTAACGTTAGCGGCCACCACATCTACACGAACGTCTACACAACATAAGAGTTGTTTGTAGGTCGGAAATGATGGAATAGATTTACCAACAAAAAAAGGTGTTTAACCTGCTCATACCTTATTAAAAGCGAAAGTATAGACGCAGCACGGATAACTTGTGCTTCCATTCAAACAGACGGCAACAGTGCAACACACATGACGTCAAGTCTCGCTCGCGTGAGACTTCCTCTCTAGATACTCTACCTGGCCAGGGTACTCCTGGGTCCTAGTGCCCCCGACGTTACACTATATGTCATGCACATGTATTTTATATGTTAATAAAATTGCATTTATCTTTAGTCCTAATTCTGTTACTGTTTGATGTCTGTCACATAGTAATGTCAAATGACAATATATAATATAAGCTGGAGCGGGCTGTATGTGAAAACCAGCCCCTCCAGTAGTGCCTTAAGCAAGGTCCCAAGCAGGTAATAAAGTGAACACAAGACGTTGATCCAAATAGTAAATTATATTTATTATGCAGGGTAGGGCTTGAAACCTCCACTGATATTTATAGGCAACAAAGGGAAAAAACAACCCACAAACATGTAAACAAATAGGGAAAAAGGTAATTGGAGAACAGACAAAGTGAGGTATAGGAGAATACTACTAATATATATATAATACCATATGATATAACATAATATAAGATATAGTATATACTTAGTACCAGAGCAACTCCGATAGATATATATATATATATATATATATATATATATATATATATATATATATATACTTACTTCCCAGCAGGAAAGCAAATGGCTCTAAGGCCCACAACACAATACATATATATCTGGCTACTGGTAAGTCCACACACAGTGGCAAACCAAAAGCACAAGGTATCCACACACAGTGGTCAATCAATGGCAACCTCACAAATCTCTGATCAGTGGCAACTGACAGAGAGAAGCGCCCCGATGTGTGTCATCTCCACTCTATTAACCACCCATCTCCACTGCCTGTTCGAAGGTGCACCAATCAGATGCAACCAATCCAATCAGGGAGATGAGTGGCATCTGTGAATAGAAACAGGCAATTATGAGATGACACAACACCACACATACCAAACAACACAAATAATATATTACCCTGATGTTACATGGTGTTAAAATATATGGCAATAATGATAATGAACAACCCACGTACGTGACAATGTCACAAAGAAGGGTGTATCCGAAAGCTGCCTACAACATTTGTAACATGTGATGAAAAAGTAAACAAATAATTAACTGTATTAGACACTTGTTAATGATGAATAGGCTTCACTTTAGATTGGCCCCCACGATAGCATCTGCAAATGATTTATAGATGTTTTATGAATGTCTTAACAAATCATTTGTTGAACATGAAAAATAAATGGAGATACACTATAGTCGTTTTTTCATATCTATTTTTCAAAGCATCTACAAATGTGTTACTACACATTAAACAACATTATTTAATGATGAACAAATCAAGTACAAACAATGTTGATAATGAGTTATAAATAATGTAGAAATAATTTTATAATCATTTATGAATGTATATAAATGGTTTGTTCATGGTTAGTTCATTATCTACAAATACCTTATAAATGTATTATAACAGGGTGTTATTATAAAGTGCTACCAAATAATCTTCCATGCCTATATTACTACCTACTATGCTAATATGTCTTTACTACTATGCACTCAAGACTGTAGCATCCAAGTTCAATACGGTTTGACGAACATTGTTACTTAGCTGAACGAGTTGTACCCTTCCTGCTGACCCGTTGTACAGAACTTCTAAGTTGCTTTGGATAAAAGCATCAGCTAAATGTAAAATGTAAATGTAAACATGTCAGAAACAAAGGCAAAGTGACTTCATTTTCTGCATTTTGTCTGTATTTCAGTCCGTTTTTGTTCAATGACCCAAAACGAATGGCCTAAGATACAGATGAGTAAAAGTAATGGATGGGGTTGGTATTGGCAGTGGACAAGTGGTAATATTTGACACTTGACAAAACATGAACAGTGGGTATTTCACAATTTTAGACGCCTTTCTCACGTGGCACCTCAGTTTTCCTGATCTATTCATGACAGATCTACTGATATGATAGTTATTATTTAATGTTGTGTCTGACTTGTGAAATCACATAGTTTAACATTATAGAAGTGAACAGGAGGCACCATCATAATAACCAACCTTTGACCCTTGACCTCCCTGGCAGAAAGTGCTGTATTTCTTTTGTGTTTTATTTTACTTTCCTTTAACAATCAGGTGACTGTAATTTAGTTAGTTTCATCTCTATAACATTACTCTGTATTGCTGTGAGTTAATTCTTACACTGTTCTATTCCCTGCCAGGTGGTGGCCAGACATGAAGACTTACTGGCTCAAGCAACTGGAATAGAGTCTCTGGAAGGTAAAACACACTTCACTGCTGGAATGGCTGCTAGTTCATATCTCACCCAATAATTGATTTATGTGACTTGGGGTCAGTCTTGTCATATAGTATAAAATTCCTTTGAAAGTTCAGAAAACTTATATTTAGTATAAAATACAGTATCTCCTCCACCTTTCCACGGGATTCTCATGGTCCACATTCTGTGGATGCAACGGGATGGCAAACTCGGCAGCACCAATCGCATGGAAACTTCCATTGATGGGCCAGGTGCGTTTACAATTGCCCAATTGTCCCTCACTATATTTGTGATTAACGGAAGTGTCCATGTGATTGGCGCTGCTGAGTTTGCCAAGCCCAGGATGCAGCGACTCTGCCATTGCAAGATAGTGGAAGGGGAGGAGAATTCTGACTGAAATAGTCGGCCAATGGCACGCTTATACCCACAGTCTCATCGTGCCGATCCAGACGACCCTAACCTTGACCTCACTGGAGACATCACGTCCCACTTTACCCTAAAACAGAGAAAGAAGAACACTTTGTGTATTATTACTTCCATAGTGTATTTATACTTGTATCGAAATACAGATGCCGTCTAGCCATGACCAATGCCAATGGGGGACTGTAATAAGTATGGCTGTCCCCATGTTATGGTGTCATCAGTCCTCCTAATCTACCCCACAATGCAAAGCATGCTTTCTACCAAACATTATTATAATTTTTTATTTGTAGTGTGTGTAGATTCATAGATGGTGGAACATACAGAGTTTGTGGGAAATGCAGAAGAGAGGTAAAACCCCCAGAGGGCTTTAGGACCTCCCCTATAGAGAACAACAATAGAGCATTAGGACCTCCCCTATAGAGAACAACAATAGAGCATTAGGACCTCCCCTATAGAGAACAACAATAGAGCATTAGGACCTCCCCTATAGAGAATAATAATAGAGCTTTAGGACCTCCCCTATAGAGAACAACAATAGAGCATTAAGACCTCCCCTATAGAGAACAACAATAGAGCATTATGACCTCCCCTATAGAGAATAATAATAACGCTTAGGACATCCCCTACAATAACGTAAAAATATATATATATTTTGTACTATACTATGTACCAGTGGCGAAGCGTACCGGAGTTAACCGGGCCTTCATAATATTATATATTATTAATATTATATTCCAAATAAAATAAGTCCCTCGATACTCCGTGCTGCTGCTGCTGACTTGAAATAAAATAGACAGTTCTGTGGGCAGTCGGCCCGACACTAAACAGCAGTCTGTTATAATCACATTTGTATGAGCTAACGAATTCCGTTATATTGGACATTTGTATTAATTATATCAAGCGAAGAATTGAGAAAGCAGAGAGAGACGGCAACATTATCGTGTGGTTCAACGTTGCGTGATCGCTAAAACCAATGCCGATCTCCGCCTCCCAGCGAGTTGTCATTATTAATTAGACATGCATGGTGACTCAACAACGAAACAAATGTAACTATTTTAATACAATTCAAATTGTGCTTAGAGGGAAGTTACGGTATGCAAAGAAAGATCAAGTCAAGAATTACCAAATGAAACGCACAGCAGCCCAGCCAATATTTCAAGACAGACATATATGTGTGGAAATAAAATGCGCAGCGGCAGATCAATATAATCAATATAAATTAATTAGTTTCACTCACCATTTTGACGTGGTTCACCTGAAGACGAAATCCATCCTCCTGTCCGTTTGGGTGAACTTTTCAATGACCCGGTCATACAGCTGATCAGTCCTTTTCAGATCCAGGAGCATTTCTTTTTCAATTGACATGGAGGATAATGCAGAGAGTCGGGCTTGTCCGGTTGTATTCCTCGCATATGTTTTAATGCGCTTGAGGGCAGAAAATGTCCTTTCCACGGTTGAGGTGGTGACAGGGATAGTTACAACTAAACACGTCAGTTTATATAGCTGCTTCATGCTTTCACTGAGTTTTTTTTGTTGAAGAAATAGAAGAAGGTCAGATGGGTCCTTTCCCTGAAAATCTGCCATAGAATACATGACACCAAGTTCGGTTTTCAGCCGTGGCAAGTCAATAATATATATACTGTACTGTATATACATATAACCATGATGGCGTGGGGTAGATATCTACAGATATGTAAATAGGATTATATGCAATAAAATCAATCAATCAATAAATGCAGGTATATAAAGACACATGTGGATAAATATATACAGTCAGGTCTATACATATTTGGACATTGACACAATTTTCACTATTGACTTGAAATTAACACTTTGGTTGCCTTGGGTTAAATTCATGATATACCATAGGTTGCCGGCTCTATTTGTCTATGGAGAAAGTCCCCTTCTTTGCAGGGCTATAACTTTTTAAATTCTATTGCTACATTGCCATTATTAGGGCCCATTCAAAGTCCTATATGTATTGTTCATTGTGTAGCAACGTTAAACTTTTTCATTCACATATTCATAGTAAAGTATGGTCTAATGTATAAGTATGTTTTCATCTCTTTCTGCAGCTTTCTCCAGAACGTGATATATAGCCCCAAATGCATTATATTGATGATGAAATACAGTTTGATGGCAATCAGCGCGATATAAAAAATTCCAACTAGACGTACTTCTAGAAGTTACTACACGTCATCTGATGTTGACCGGATGGGCGAGGGGGCGTTTATAATTCCGTGGGCAGCGTTATACCAATCATCTAATGTGGGTCAAATGTTGATAATAGCAGTTAGTATCGAAGACGGTAACGTTACACGCTGAAACTCACCCCAGTCTCCGCGCGCCGTTGGGCGATCATCGTAGAGTAGAAATCTTATCATTATGGGATATATTTTACCCGGTCCATCTCCAGCTTGTATAATGGTATATACGTCCAAATCATGTTGTTTATCGAGTTATTGCCAATCGATCACTGTGTAGCGTGACGAGCCAGAGTCCCATGACCTATAGCGAGCGCCCGGAAGTACTACGGACATCTAGCACAACCTCTATGGCACATCCTGTTTGGCGATTGCGCCGATCGGCCACCAGATGGCGCTCCTGAACCGCCAGAGAGCTCAGTGGGTCCTGCTGGTGGATCTCAGGCCAGCGGAGGGGACATATGAATCAGATCGCAGATTTTTGAAATATTGATATAAGGACGCTGTACAGCGTCCTCCGGCAACTTGAGCATGGCCCGCAATGACGTCAAAAGACGTTTCATGGCAGTCAAAGTGTTAAACTATCAAGACTTTCAGCTTCAATTTGAGGGTATTTACATCCAAATCAGGTGAACAGTGTAGGAATTACAACAGTTCCTACATGTACACGCGCAACCGCCTTTTTAAGGGACCAAAAGTAATTGGACAAACTAACGATCCATAAATAAAATGGTCACTTTCTAATACTTGGTTGCAAACCATTTGCAGTCAATGACGTCTGGAAACCATAGACATCACCAGACACTCTACTGCAACTGTCTTCAGTTCCTGCTTGTTCTTGGGACATTTTCCCTTCAGTCTGGCTTCAGCAAGTAAAATACATGCTCAATTGGATTCAGGTCAGGTGATTGATGTGGCCATTGCATAATATTCCACTTATTTGCCTTAACACATTCAGTGCCATTCACTGATTAACACGTTTCTGAGGCCCGACTGTTGAGTGCCAATCACGTGTTAACACGTTTCTGGGTCGTTTTTCATTTCTTTCGATTTTAATGCTCCATTCAATGTCAGTGAGCTGTGTGTTGCCTGAAAAATGCATACTGGGAATCCGAAGGTGCAGTACCGGCCGCATCCTACCAGGCGGCAGTATCGAGCACCCTTTGAAACTCTGTGTCTTGTGCTGTGCGTCGATTATATTGGTCTCTCAACCTCCCTATTGAGAGTTGACAGCAACATATTCCAAATGCCACACTTGAAATAAAATCTAGACCTTTGATCTGCTTCTTGTAAATGAAATAATGAGGAACAACTTGGAGCAGCAAATTACCTTTGGTCCCTTAAAAAGGCGGAAGCACATAAATTGTTGTAATTCCTACACCATTCACCTGATTTGGATGTAAATACCCTCAAATTAAAGCTGGAAGTCTGCACTTAAAGCACATCTTGTTTCATTTCAAATCCACTGTGGTGGTGTACAGAGCCAAAATGATGAACATTGTGTTGATGTCCAAATATTTATGGACCTGACTGTATATGGTAAGTACAGCATGCTATCAAACATTGTTATATTGGTAGTAGGGCTGCAACTAACGATTATTTTGGTAGTCGACTAATCTGTCGATTATTTTTTCGATTAGTCGACTAATCTAACGATTATTTCTGTCACACCCTCCATCTCTGCTTCCTGTGGGCACGGCTCCTTTTCCGGGCTCTTAGCAGACTTCTTAGCTTAACATAACAGACCGACAGTAAGTTTGGGGGAACTAATGGGATAACTGGGGTTGCAACAAAAGTGCAACTAGGGCTAAAAACACAATGAAATAAAATAATAAAATAATAATAATAATAATAATAATAATAATAATAATAATAATAATAATAATAATAATAATAATAATAATAATAATAATAATAATAATAATAATAATACTGGGGATGTTGTTTGCTCCTGACAAGAGTCTCAAAGTCTGGGGTGATGGTAGACAAAGCAACTCTGAGGTCATGCTCAATGTCCAATCTGTTCCTCTGCTTTGTCTTCAGCTGGACCAGAGCTGAGAAGCCACTTTCACAAAGATAGGTAGTGCAAAAAAATGTTTTTTATATAAAAAAAAAAAATTATACGACGCATCAACACAAAAATTCGGCGATTATGTCGACTAATCGTTGCAGCCCTAATTGGTAGACTACACCGCCCTGCAGAAGCTAACCGCAGTAACTACGCAAACCGTGAACATTTGAAAAAGGGCTTTGTTCTTTGACTATCCTAACCATTTTGTAGTTACTGCAATTCTTTATAGCCATTTTCTCAAAAACAGGGCAAGATTGAACTCTGAAACTTTGTCACAAGATAAAACGGATATTGAGAAGTTAAATTGAACTTCTAACTCAATGTTTTATTTTTGTTACTGTGGTTAGCTTCTGCAGGGCAGTGTAGTTTGAGGTAGGTAGTTATGATTACAGTGTAAGTGTAAAAGCAAAGGACAGATAGACACATTGAAGAAAATGGAATATAATTAGGTTAAAACAAAACAAAAACGACACATTGTACATTGTATAATTGCTATTGCACTTTGATTAGATGCCAAAAATATTTTCCTCGTACTGTGCTTGTGCTTTATAATGACAATACCTTTCAATCTAATCTAATATAGATACAAAATTAAAACAGAAATTATTAATCAAAATAAAACAATATGCTAATGCGTAAGAAAGAGCAAAGCGACTAAACAAACACATTCCCTCACTCATATTGCTGCTATGCCAGCTACCAACTGTTACAGCTAATGCTAGTTGTGATTTGTGAACATTTAGTAGCTGACATTAGGCTAGCTAACATTTTAATAGCTAATGTTAGCGCTGATGCTAGCTAACAGCAAAAGAGGACGTGTTAAAGACAACTGATGACATTATAACATTATACAGTACACCCCGTTGTAACACTGTTTCATGTCCCAGAATTGACTAAAAGTAAATGGCCACAAGAGGGCAGTAGCATCATGTACTTAGACTGCACCAAAATCAACCTTTCAACTGATGTCATAATAATACCCAGCAGAGATGGGGTTCAATTGACTTTAAATTTTAAATGTAAAGATACATTTCTGTTTATTTAATAATCATAAGAGTTACTGCAGTTGATGTAGAAGACGAGACTCGAAAGGTGAAAGGTTCTGCTGCTGGGTTTGCATTGTGTTTTTCAATGATGCATCAATGACGTGTGTGTGTGTGTGTGTGTGTGTGTGTGTGTGTGTGTGTGTGTGTGTGTGTGTGTGTGTGTGTGTGTGTGTGTGTGTGTGTGTGTGTGTGTGTGTGTGTGTGTGTGTGTGTGTGTGTGTGTGTGTGTGTGTGTGTGTGTGTGTGTGTGTGTGTGTGTGTGTGTGTGTGTGTGTGTGTGTGTGTGTGTGTGTGTGTGTGTGTGTGTGTGTGTGTGTGTGTGTGTGTGTGTCAGGTGTTCTTCAGATGATGCAGACACGGATCACCGCCCTGCAGGGTGCTGTCGACAGGTAAATACATCTTTCATAGCAGGAGGCGGAGAAGATAATATGGAAAACATGTCCTTGTAATTGCATTTCTAAACGGAGAACCACACTTGACGTCTCAAGGATAACCTTCAGTCTATATAGACCTGAGTTAGAGGGGACAATGTTCCACACTAACAACACCCTCTTTCGAACCAAACACGCTTTGGATATAGATATAGAAAATCCACTTAAATAGTTTTTAACATAATGATCGGGGACCCCCAGGGGTAAAAAAAAGAAAAAAAAAACGTTCACTAGAAGTTATCCCAATGAGAGAATGTATAAGAATGACTATTCTGTTAGGTTTCACACTAAATCTTCCCCTGAGACGATATCTTATCTAACGGGGGTTCACGGCCTGATGTGCATGAAGTCCAGGGTTCCTTGACGCTACACAGGTTGAGAACCCCTGATGTACTTTATGTCACCCCATGCTGTTCCTTGCAGAGGTCATGACCTTGAGAACACCACACACACCGTGCCGTTTATAATCTGTATCATTTCTCTTTTCCGGGACAGGATACGGACTAAGATTGTCGACCCTTACAACAAGATTGTGGCCAGGACCGCCCAGCTGGCTAGACTGCAGGTAAAATTCGTCTGTAGTGTGCTACTGAAAGGGTTAACCTTCTGTAGTGTGGTAGTGAAAGAGTTAACCCTTTTGTAGTGTGGTAGTGAAAGGCTTAACCTTCTGTAGTGGGGGCGACAGTGGCTCGGGAGGTAGAGCAGTCGTCTGGTACTCCAGAGGTTCCCGGTTCGACTCCTGCTCCTCCCGGGCAGCGTGTCGATGTGTCCTTGAGTAAGACCCTTAACCCCTAACTGCTCCCGATGGGCAGATTGGCACCGTGCACGGTCTCCACCGTCGGTGTGTGAGATGAAGGGGTAAATATGAGGAACAAATTGTAAAGCGCTTTGGATAAAAAACCTCCCATTTACCATGTAGTGAAAACGTTAAACTTTTGTAGTGTGGTAGTGAACGAGTTAAAGAAACATGATTTTTAGCATGATAAATTATTTTAACATGAATATCTAAGCGACTGAATATTTACATTGCCTGGAACCCGCCCCTGGATGTCACCCTCCAAAAACCGTGATCTAACCTTGGGTGTGTACTACAACCACTCTTTATTATGCATCGTGCTTCATTATTGAAATCAGCCCCTCGAGCAAAGTGGTACTCCCCCCCCCCCCCCCCCCCCCCCTCCTATATTTTCCAACTCACTGAATGGCTGTCGCGCCTCATTACCACCCTGATGACTTACGTCTCTCATAAATGTAATATAAAATTAGGGGACATTATATTTAATGTGAAAGCATCTCTGAGCGCTAAGCCTCTCACGCTAAATATACTAGAAAAGCAACACTAGCCTCTTAACACATTGGGTGCCACACCTTTTTCGGGCCCCATCTATTCACTGTCACACTTTAAAAGATAGGAGTCCGTCACCTTATTTGTGGAGCTATAACTATATTCTATATTATAGCTATGGATACAATACTATGGTCATTTGACAGTGACTTTCTTCCGGTCAAGATGCAAAAAAGAGAAAACTTTTCCATTCATACATTTGCGCGTTATACCGCGGTGAATATAAGTATGTTTTTAGATCGGTCTGGTGTAATTCCTGAAATGCTGAGGAATAGCCTTTTTTTTTCTCCCATTTTCTATATTTTCTCCCATCCCAATTTCGTATCATCCAATTCAACCCTCCCCTGTCACGGACGCTGTTTCTTGCCTCCCACAAGCCGGCTGCAATGTGGACTAAGTCATACATAGCACAAGCCCCCTCCGGTACTTGAGGTAACAGCAGTCGCATCTTTTCACCTGCGCAGCTCGATCTCTCAGTGGCGAGGAGTAACGCGTGGGAGGCTCACGCTGCCCCCGACACTTCCTGATTCTACTGCGCAGGCGCACCAACCGACCTGTAGGAGTCGCTGTCCACAACGCCCGATCCCCACCCATCAGTTTCCCACCCCCTAATACGGCCAATGTGTATTAGTATGAACGACCAGCTAAACTGAAAGCAATGTGGAGCTCGAACAGGCGAGCCCAGCGTCTCTGCATTCGTGGCGAGCGCCTTGCCCACTACGCCACGTAGCCGCCCATGCTGAGGAATAGCCTTATGCGTATATTATACTATAACCGCTGCCGTTTCTTGCCTGGACCCGCTATTATTCGCAAATCTATATCATAGGTATTATGTTAGTGCCTACAACTAGGCATAAGCTTAGGGGGACCGTGCTTTCTCCGTTGTCACCCCCAAAATGTGGAGCGAGCTGCCGCTGCAGATTAGGCAGGCCTCATCACTGCCCCGTTTCAAAGGCCTCCTTAAGACCCATCTTTTCTCTCTGGCTTTCGACACCATGTAGCTTGTTGATTTTATGATCTTATTGTTTTACTGTGTTATTGTTGTATCGTTTTGTTACTGTGTCCTTTGCTTTTAAATATTTTTTAAGAACTCTGATCTATTTTAATTTGTATTGCTGCCTATGTTTCTCTTTTTTTTCTCTTTTTGGTACTCTTGTTTTTTTTTATCTATTTTTAGTGCTGCTTATAGTTTTGAATATGCTCCCTCTGTACAGCACTTTGTGCCCCTGTGGCTGTTAAAGCGCTTTATAAATAAAGTTGGATTGGATTGGATGTTTCATCATGAATGCATGAAAGGGGGTGGTTGTTTTTTGATGCTTTGATCGCCACCAACGGCATACGTTGTGGACTAACGTTACACACACGTTCGGATCGAGGTGAAGACATGCTTGGATCAACGCAAGATTGATATCATATAGCCCTTACCTTGACTAGGATGTACCCCAAAAAGAATATTCCAATTATCTGATCGCGATTCCAAGTATTGATGTCCATCGTGTCGCCAACATAATCCACCATATATCATGCATCAGGAGCATTTGATTCTTCTCAATCCGAACCGCTCAGTTTGAGCAACAAAAAAGAAAAAAACGACCGGACCCATTAGATCGACGCACAGGCCAAGATACAAGGTTTCAAAGGGTGCTCGATACCGCCGTCTAGCTGGATACGGCTGGTATATTGCACTTTGGCGACCTCAGACTCATTCCCTATGGTAACAACAGGCTCCCTGGATGGATAATGAATACAAATATCCACATGAACACGTGATTGGCACCCAAAGTGTTCAGTATTAGGCCTGTGTGCATCACTAGGATCATCTAGATTTTCAAACTGGGTTTCATATGGTAAACGGGGTGTGGCAACCTGCACAGCTTTCTTCACATAATCAGTTGTGGAGAATGTCAGCCTGTCCCGATTACCATTTTTTGGGCTTGGAAGTTTCAGTAGGTATTAACATTTCTGTTATTAACATAATAGCCAAACATGCAAAACATGGACGCATAAATCAGGCGGGAACATTGGTTTTTCTTTTGTCTGTTCCTTGCCGTATACAGCAGTCATTAAATATTGATGAAACTTTGTCTCCAAAAGGTCGCTGTGATTTTGAGATCCTCCTGGGGCGCATCTCGGGTTTGTTTGATTGGCCGTGTGTTTGAGTGCACTTGTGTGTGTGTGTGTGTGTGTGTGTGTGTGTGCGTGTCTCCGCGTCCGCCAGCCATTGTGTATGAACTGTGCAATGACAGTCCCTCCGGATTTGTGTCTGTCTCTCTTTCTGTCCATCTGTCTTTGTTTATGTTTGGTGTGAAATGACTATCCATCCTGGCCTGGGTCTCTGCTTTGGGCTGAACTGACGTGCCTATCTGTCTGTTAGACACCGAGCCTGTGTGTGTGTTTATGTATATGTGTGTGTGTGTGTGTGTTAGTGTTGTCAAAAATATAGATTTTTCGATACATATCGATTCTGAATATTTAAAACGGTTTTAATACTCATTTCCCGCAATATCGATATTTAATTATTCATAATTTCTTTTTTTTATAATTTTTATTTATTTATAAGGAAGTTGCATTGTTCATTTCAATACCTGTAATAGTACAGTAGTCCACACACACACACACACACACACACACACACACACACACACACACACACACATTCAGTTAAGTTGGAATATGCCTGTAATACAAACAGTTCAGTTTGTCAGGTACATGCAACACAGATTACAGTGTTGACATCTGTCTGCTTGAGAAAATACCATGTTCTGCAATAAAAATTATTGAAGTGAGATGAACAGACTGCACTTTATCTTATTAGATAAAACATGTTGACAAAGTTTTACTTTGCAGTTGAAAAAAGGTAATAAATAAAAATTTGATAAAAAAACAAAAAAAAAATCATATATGTTATGATGAATTGCAAATGGGGGACCCTGATGTAAACAAGACAAAAGTCTTTCTCTGGTCTGCATCCCCTTAACAATTGTGTGTATTGAGCTGTACTGTATTGTACCCATTCTGCAATCTGTTAATACAATTTGCAATCAATCAATCTGTTATGCTTAACACGCAGTACTATTAACTTTACTTAATTTCTAAGATTATATCATGTATTAAAAAAATATATATATATTTATCTTTTTTTTCTTCTTTTTTTTACATTTGAAGATTGAACCTTTTTCCCTGTGGTATCGAAAATGGTATTGAATATCGATACTTTTCAAGGTATCGTATCGAAGTTCGAAATTCCAGTATCGTGACAACGTGTGCGTGCGTGCGTGCGTGCGTGCGTGCGTGCGTGCGTGCGAGCGAGCGAGCGAGCGAACGAGCGAGCGATAGAGAGAGAGAGAGAGAGAGAGAGAGAGAGAGTCGGTGTCTGACTGTCCATTATTCATTTTGGGTGTAAGTGGACGCGAGTCAGACGGTAGGTAGCTAACCAGTCAGTGTTATGTATGTCCCGAGAGAGCTGACCATGTCCTCTGCCTGCCCTCACTCACACTGTCGCACCATCCTCTCTCCGTCTCCCTCACTCACACTGTCGCACCATCCTCTCTCCGTCTCCCTCACTCACACTGACGTCGCACCATCCTCTCTCCGTCTCCCTCACTCACACTGACGCACCATCCTCTCTCCGTCTCCCTCACTCACACTGACGTCACACCATCCTCTCTCCGTCTCCCTCACTCACACTGTCGTCGCACCATCCTCTCTCCGTCTCCCTCACTCACACTGTCGTCACACCATCCTCTCTCCGTCTCCCTCACTCACACTGACGCACCATCCTCTCTCCGTCTCCCTCACTCACACTGACGTCACACCATCCTCTCTCCGTCTCCCTCACTCACACTGACGTCACACCATCCTCTCTCCGTCTCCCTCACTCACACTGACGCACCATCCTCTCTCCGTCTCCCTCACTCACACTGACGTCACACCATCCTCTCTCCGTCTCCCTCACTCACACTGACGTCACACCATCCTCTCGCCGTCTCCCTCACTCACACTGACGCACCATCCTCTCTCCGTCTCCCTCACTCACACTGACGTCACACCATCCTCTCTCCGTCTCCCACTCACACTGACGTCACACCATCCTCTCTCCGTCTCCTCACTCACACTGACGTCACACCATCCTCTCTCCGTCTCCCTCACTCACACTGACGTCGCACCGTCCTCTCTCCGTCTCCCTCACTCACACTGACGTCGCACCGCCCTCTCTCCGTCTCCCTCACTCACACTGTCGCACCATCCTCTCTCCGTCTCCCTCACTCACACTGTCGCACCATCCTCTCTCTGTCTCCCTCACTCACACTGACGTCGCACCATCCTCTCTCCGTCTCCCTCACTCACACTGTCGTCGCACCATCCTCTCTCCGTCTCCCTCACTCACACTGTCGTCGCACCATCCTCTCTCCGTCTCCCT
Organism: Notolepis coatsorum; assembly: GCF_963971535.1. Lineage (NCBI taxonomy): Eukaryota > Metazoa > Chordata > Actinopteri > Aulopiformes > Paralepididae > Notolepis > Notolepis coatsorum. The sequence goes on from NC_140179.1 coordinate 68,765,772, forward strand.
CACTCACACTGACGCACCATCCTCTCTCCGTCTCCCTCACTCACACTGACGTCGCACCATCCTCTCTCTGTCTCCCTCACTCACACTGACGCACCATCCTCTCTCCGTCTCCCTCACTCACACTGTCGTCGCACCATCCTCTCTCCGTCTCCCTCACTCACACTGTCGTCGCACCATCCTCTCTCCGTCTCCCTCACTCACACTGTCGTCGCACCATCCTCTCTCTGTCTCCTCACTCACACTGACGTCACACCATCCTCTCTCTGTCTCCCTCACTCACACTGACGTCACACCATCCTCTCTCCGTCTCCCTCACTCACACTGACGTCACACCATCCTCTCTCCGTCTCCCTCACTCACACTGACGTCACACCATCCTCTCTCCGTCTCCCTCACTCACACTGACGTCACACCATCCTCTCTCCGTCTCCCTCACTCACACCGTCGCACCATCCTCTCTCTGTCTCCCTCACTCACACTGACGTCACACCCATCCTCTCTCCGTCTCCCTCACTCACACTGACGTCACACCATCCTCTCTCCGTCTCCCTCACTCACACTGACGTCGCACCGTCCTCTCTCCGTCTCCCTCACTCACACTGACGTCACACCATCCTCTCTCCGTCTCCCTCACTCACACTGACGTCGCACCGTCCTCTCTCCGTCTCCCCTTGGCCAACAGCTAGCTAGTCTAGCTGGTCCGTATACGCTTCCATTAATTTGTGCTAAGCCGGGCTTGGTTGCAGCCGGATAACTTCTTACTGAACGCACAGAGAGGAAATTGGTATCTATATTCTTTGTCTTGACTCCGGAGAAGACAGGAAGCGCATTTCCTTTTTAAGAATTTATCAAGGAGGGAGATTAGCTTCATCCACCAATATCCTCCCTTTTGTCTTCATCTCATGAAGTCCTACAGGGGATGACGTCATTGTTACTGGTACTGAAAACGCTGGAAATACTATCTGGCAGCTCAAGGTCAAGAGTCTGTTGACGCTTAAGGGGTCGCAGACTATTAGAAGTCATTTTAAAGATAGAATTCACACACAGCGCACAGCTCAGTCTGTCCTTAAGCTGAGCAGCAGAGAGACAAGATACCTGAAGCCGCTCCATAGACTGTGAATAGTGGAACGACTCCAACATAGGACACAGCAGGACCAGAGAGAGAGAGAGAGAGAGAGAGAGAGAGAAGAGAGAGAGAGAGAGAGAGAGAGAGAGAGAGAGAGAGAGAGAGAGAGAGAGAGAGAGAGAGAGAGAGAGAGAGAGAGAGAGAGAGAGAGAGAGAGAGAGAGAGAGAGAGAGAGAGAGAGAGAGAGAGAGAGAGAGAGAGAGAGAGAGAGAGAGAGAGACTGAACTGATGCAGCAGCCCTTGTTGGCTGAAGGACAGACAGAGGTCAGTATAGTCTTGGGACTTGGAGCAGGGAGGAGAGAGAGAAGGAAGGGGGTGCAGCTGGATGGATGTCCTGTCCCGTTTATTAGCGTGTGTATTAGATGAGATAAACCTTTATTCATCCCGGTGGAGAAATACAGGTGTCCTAGACAGCAACAGTGATGGCAGTGAATAGAGGAGGAGAGGTACAGTCGGAATAAGGATCCAAATAAACCAGGAGAATAAGATTAAAACATGGTTAACATTTTGGTTGCCGAAAACATAGAACTACGTTTCTGTCGCCCGATCGTTGAGTGCCGGAAACGTAGAGCTACGTTTTTCTCATGGTATTTATTTTATTCGCCATTCATAATTCAGCTGGGCACCTTGTGCATGTTGTACTGAATGTGTCTGAGCTGGCAGACAGTCTTATACCGCCCCCTAACGCCTTCGGCCATTATTGCACCCCGTTAGAAACGGGTTAGTTTATTTTCTCTACCGAGCTGCGGCGTGGGGGCAGGTCCTACACACTCCGGCAAAACACACGCTTGTAGGGATGGTTTTGACTACTGACCCCGCCTGCCCGTTGAAGTGCAATCTTGTAGGGATGGTTTTGACTACTGACCCCGCCTGCCCGTTGAGTGCAATGCCCAACAACGTCGGAGACAGAATCGCTGTGGATAACTGGAATGGCGATCAGATATTTGGATTATTTTTTTTGCATTACATCAGCAATGTACAGGACATTATATAATGATAGCTTGCGTTGATCTGATATTTATTTCTACCCCGATCGACGGTCTAAACAACATTGCATGCATGCACGAGGAAGGATAATAATTATGATCTAGCGTTGATTTCAGGAAGATCCTGATAATCAGGCGAAAAATTACAACGTGTTTATTGAATTGGTCTTTTCCCTGGAATGACTCAGAAGCAATCAAACTATATTCATATTCAAAATGGTATAAAACGGAAATGTACGGATGAAAAAATAATCTCTTTTTTGCACGTTGACCAGAAGCAAGTCACTGAGACTCGACGGCGTTATTAGACCCATAGCTATACTATAAAATATAGGTTTAGCTCTACAAACTACAACTACGTTTACATGGGTTTAATGGACAGCAAGGAAGGGGTCACTTCCCGGAGGGCGTGGCACTCAATGTGTTAACCAGCGTTTCCGTTAGCCGTAATTACCGGTATTTGACCGGCAAAATCTGTTGAAGTCCGACATATTTAATCTCTCCGGTCATGTCCGGTGAAAATAATTCCCTCTAAGCACAATTTGATTATTTGAATTGTATAAAATAGGCTCAAATTTAAATAGCCTATGCGATGAACCGAAACAATCATTACATTTGTTTCATCGTTGCTTCACCAAGCAGCCGGTCTAATAATGACAACGCTGTGTCAGCGAGAGCTTGCTGCTAGATTTGCGAAAGCATGCAGCTGCAGACCCACAGAACCCGCCAGCTTTGCCGGCAGAGTACTCCAATTCAGCCATTGGCAATTCAGCTGTTGGGTGGGGGGCGCTGCTGAGCGGTCCCCAGACCGGACCTAAAAACACAGCTGTTCTGTGGGTCTGCAGCTGGAAGCTTCTCGCAAATCTAGGAGCAGCAAGCTCGCGCTGACAACAGCGATGTCATTATTAGACCGGCTGCTTGGTGAAGCAACGATGAAACAAATGTAATGATTGTTTCGTTCATCGCATAGGCTATTTAATTTTAGCCTATTTTAATACAATTCAAATAATCAAATTGTGCTTAGAGGGAATTATTTTCACCGGACATTATGACCAGCACAAAGTCGTTGGGAGGTGGAGATATACATCACGCAAACCCATGATAATGTTGCCATCTCTCTCTGCCAAATTTCTCAGTTCTTCGCTTGATATAATTAATACAAATGTCCAATATAACGGAATTCGTTAGCTCATAAAAATGTGTTTATAACAGACTGCTGTTTATTAACACTATGATCGCCGATGACGAGTTATGACGTCATTCCTAGCCATGCTCATTCTGCCGAAGACGCCGTAACTCGTCTTTGATGTCAATATTTCAAAAATCTGTGATCGAAATCATATTTCCCCTCCGGAGCCCTGAGACACACTGCAAAGCTCCACTCAACTCTCTAGCGGTTCAAGAGCGCCATCTGGTGGCCGATCGGCAGATCGCCAACCGGAAATGAGCCTTTGAACCGGAAGTGCTCATCCATATGTGGTCCGGGCACTCGCTATCGTTAGAGAGACTCCGTCTTGACACAGTGAACATCGATCGGTCCAAATAACTCGAAAAAACAACATGATTTGGACGTATATACTATTATACAACCTGGAAATGGATCAGGCATTTCTCCATCCCATAATAGAAACAATTCTGTTCCAGGCTCATCTGCCAGCGGCGCGAGGAAGCCACGGTAAGATTCAGCGTTATATTCTAACGTGTTCCATATAAACTGCTATGATGAACATATGACCCACTCTGGATGAATCATCTAACGCTGCCCACGGAATTATAAACGATCCTCCGCCCATCCGGTCATCATCAGATGACACGTAGTAACTTCTAGAACCACGTCCAGTTGACATTTTTTATCTCGCGCCGATTGCTATCAAACTGTATTTCATCATCAATATAATGCATTTGGAGCTATAAATCAAGTTCTGGAGAAAGCTGCAGAAAACGATAAAAACATACTTATACTTTAGACCATATTTTAGTGAACAATACATATAGGACATTGAATGGGCCATAATAATGGCAATTTAGCAATAGAATTAAAAAAGTTATAGCCCTGCAAAGAAGGGGAACTTCTCCATAGACAAATAGAGCTGGCGAGGGATGGTAAATTATGAATTTAACCCATGGCGATCACATTTACATTTACATTTACATTTAGTCATTTAGCTGACGCTTTTATCCAAAGCGACTTACAAGTTCTGTACGACAAGACAGCAAGAAGGGTACAACTCTATCAGCTGAGTAACAATGTTCATCAAGTGTTGCGTGTTACAGTGTAGGTTAGTTTTAATGTCGGGCAGACTGCCCACCGACACCTCAAGTCGGCAGCAGCACGAAGTCTCAAGGGACTTGTTTTATTTGGAATATATTAATGACTGTATATACGCAAAAGTAGCATAGTTTTAAGTTAAAATATTATAAATGCCTTGAGGATGTCATTCTTTATATAGGCCTATCAATTGTTTTTAAGCTCAATAAACTCTGACCGGAATTTATCCCATTTGTCCGGTAGATTGAAATCTACCGGACACTCAGACCTGCAAAAAAAAATTCTAATGGAAACCCTGGTGTTAACATGCTCCTCATCTTAGCTACCCCCTCACAGAGGGGATGGGAGAGGTTCTCCAGGTTAGTCTTCCTTCTTGTCCTCTCCAATCCAATCCTACTTTATTTATAAAGCGCTTTAACAGCCACAGGGGCACAAAGTGCTGTACAGAGGCAGCATATTAAAAAAACTATAAACATAGGCAACAATAAAAATTTAAATAGATTTAAATACTTAAAAAAGTATTTAAAAGCAAAGGACACAGTAACAAAACGATACAACAATAACACAATAAAACAATAAGATCATAAAATCAACAAGCTACATGGTGACGAAAGCCAGAGAGAAAAGGTGGGTCTTAAAGGAACACTTCAACATTTTGGGAAATTAGCTTATTTGCCATCTACCCTGGAGTTAGACAAGTTTCCTTTAACACTTTGCCACCCAACCACGAGTTAACTCGGGTTTCGGTGCCATGCGTTGAGGACCAGAGCCACGAGTTAACTCGTGGCAAGTTGTTATTGTTTTATTCCATATTAATAAACGGATCAAGATCCCCGATTGACTCTGCAGATTTACCCGCCTCCTTGAAATCGGCGACATGCAATACCGGCCAGATCCTCCAGATCCTCTCGCTCCACTGCAGTATCATTGAGGGCGAATGGGAAAAAAAAATTCTTTTACTGTCTATGGGAGTTTCATATGAGCCTGGATCCCAAGCGAACATCCTCCATCTTTGATCACGGTTCGAACCACAGATTTCAGCCTGGAATAATGGGATTTATGATCAGCCAATGGACATATCGATCTACCAGATGCCGATGAATAATGGGGAAATGCTGCCGGCGATCACATGGGCTGACGGTAGGACACATTTCCCCCAAATTACAGCCGGATTGGACATTGTTGTAAAACGCAAGCGATCGATCAGTGAATGTGGCTACTTGAACGCACACTGTATTGCTAATCAATAATACTAATCGGCGTCCCCCGCCGCCCCCATTTCATCCATAGATGCTCTGTAATAGTCCGGATGCTAAGCAGTTTGTCTTATTTCATTCGTATATATACAACAGAAATGCCGTTCGATATAACGTGACTAGCCTTTAGCCCTATAAATAGCTTTCCAGAAAAAATACGAGACGAAAACTGCGATAAAGCTTATATTCACGACGCTATAAAATGACAACCAACCGATGGATTTTTATTTTCTTTAAGCCATTATGAAGGCACGGTTTATGCACTCAAGTGACAATGAGAATGGACAGATAGCAATACTATAAAGTATATATAGCTATCCAAAAGTACATTGTTGGTTGCACTTCCTGGTTTAATAGCACAGTCTTCAGGTGCTCAGAGTCAGAGATATATATATATCTGTATGTCATGCATGTCTTAAATGTCATGATTAGATTTGTACATAATCCAACATATGTGTAAAGAAACAACATATTCCAGTTAACGGTATATTTTTTTAATGATTTGTTACAGTATAAATTAGGTTAACTGGAGCTTAGTATTGCTGGCTGGCTGAGGGGCTTGTCGCAGCTCATGCGCATGCGCGGGCGTAAGCAATAACTGGCGGCGATAAGGGGGGCGTAATAGCGTAGGGTCACGTGGGCTTAGTGGCCAATCGGAGGAACCCGGAAACCCAACTGCGTTGTAGAAAGCATACACGCGTCCAGGTTGCGTGAATACTTTACCCGCGCCCTGATTGGCCTCTCAGCGCCCAATCGCGTTAGCCCTACTATCGCCGCACTACTCGCTCAATATACTACTATGCGCTGTGCTCTCTGTCTGAAGCGGAGCGGGGCTCTGCTGTGCTTACACTTGATGCAATACACGATACTAACTAGAGAGATTAGCATCACATAGCTGGCCTTTTTCTGAAAACCCAAGCACATATTGTTCCATAGCATATGCCTTCAGTTGATCATGACATCCTCTCTTACCTTGACAATTAAAAAGCCTCCATAATTTAGTAAATAAAGCTGTAGCCAGCCAGCTAGCATTGATGCTATTCAAAATGCTATCCACATTAGCTGATGCAATACACGATACTAATTAGAGATATTAGCGTCACATAGCTGGCCTTTTTCTGAAAACCCAAGCACATATTGTTCCATAGCATATGCCTTCAGTTGATCATGACATCCTCTCTTACCTTGACGATTAAAAAGCCTCCATAATTTAGTAAATAAAGCTGTAGCCAGCCAGCTAGCATTGATGCTATTCAAAATGCTATCCACATTAGCTACATAGCTAACCAACTAAATACAATACAGTGGTATCCTGAGGTAACGTTAAATACAACGTTTGCTAGTCGAAATGACTGGACACATACAGGGACAAGTTAAACATCAATCAATTAATTTATTCCAACAGGTAGTTTGAGCTGCTTGTGAGCCGTACGTTAGCTCGAAAAAGCACAGAGTAGTTAGGCGATAGGCGATTGGGCGCTGAGAGGCCAATCAGGGCGCGCAAACCGAACGCAGAAGGACAACTGCCTTGGGTAAAGTATTCACGCGTCCAGGTTATTGTTCATGTGTACTCCCAGGCACTTGTAGGTGTCCACTAGGTGTCCACCGCCTCCATCTATTCCCCATCAGATAGCTTCGTCAGAAGTTTCCCACCTTGCTGTCGAGCTGTTTCCCCGAAGCCTGTTTTTGGGCTTAGAACTTTGTCAGGGTTTTTCGAACGGACGTTCGAACCTTCGTTTTTAATTAAAAAAAAATGTATATCCAAAAAAACTTTATAATTTTCTTTTTTATATATATAAATATCCTCAATTTGAATAAAGTGATTAATCTGATTAAATGAGTCTTTAAAAAAAATTTATCAACTTTCTTTAACTCATTCAGCGCCAGGGGTCGCTGTCTACCTTCTGGGTAGAACGCCATCGCTGTAAGTCAATGGGGAGACTTCGAAACTTGCAAGTGCTTAAGTTAAAATATATTTTATATTATAGCTATGGATCTAATAACACCGTCGATTGCCAGTGAGTTGCTTCTGGTCAACATGCAAAAAACGGATTGTTTTTTCATCCGTACATTTCCGTCTTATACCGTTTTGAATATGAGTATAGTTTTGGTGATTCTTAGTAATCCCAAGAAAAGACGCGCTAATAGCCCTTTAGTGGAATCCACTTATCACGTTGTCATTTTTCGCCTGATTATCGAATCTTCCTGAAATCAACGCTAGATTATCGTTATTATCCTTCCTCATGCAAGAATGAAATGGGCCCTGGAGCGCGGCGCTCAATTCATTAATGGATATAGCTAATAAAAGAAATAACGATTAAAACCTGAGATTTCTCGTGATTGGCGCTCAAAGCATGGCGAGTTAACCTGACTTTTTTCATCATTGGCGCAGAATGAGTTAATGAATATAACTCATCAGTTTTAATACTATAATATTAGTGTAGCCTAATCTTTATCTGCAACTGTGAAGAAAAACCCCATTGGTTTAAACAGAATGAATAGACGCATAAAAAAATATATATAAAAATATTAAACCAACTCTGACTCACTGCCCTGCAGTCTGATGTATTGTGGTCTGTTGGTAGTCAGTAATCTAGCTGGAATGGCTGGATGTTGTTGAAGGTGCTGGAGAAATTGAAGGACATGATTCTCACTGTGCTGTATGGCTTCTCCAGGTGTGTTTAGAGGAGTGTGTGGAGCAAGTGGATGATGGCACACCCTCTACAACACCAATGTTTGCCTGGTATAGACCACCGCAACACTTCCGGGATTCTGAAATCAGGGAGGAGATAGCAGGGGGAGCAAATTAATGAATGTGGATGAGAGCCTTGATGTAAGTGGTTGCAGCTAGGGCTGTGTGGGTGCTGGAGACATGATCCAATAGACTTTTATGCGCCTGAGTCTCCTGAACACGGCGCAACCAATTCCAAATCGATCAGAACTAAATCGGCCGAGCTAAAGTCCCGTTTTCAGCACCTACTCCCCATACGCATGCGCAGATTGCCAACGGCGCGCGCCGCGGTGCGAATTAATGTTGAATGTTCCATCAGAGGGGGGAGCTTGTGGTGGTAGTGTGAGCGGCTATAGACCACTGCACTTAAATATAAACATTAGTCTACCTGGAGACTCAATGAGGTAATTGTAGATATCGCCATAAGACGCGTCTGGCCATTGAGTGGGATAATTTTTCCATTATCCTGTTCGGTTGAAAGGACACCGGCCACCGAAGCAGGCACAAGCTCCCCCCTCTGATGGAACATTCAACATTCATTCGCGCCACGTCGCACGCCGTTCAGACTCCGTTGGCAATCTGCGCATGCGTATGGGGAGTAGGTGCTGAAAACGGGACTTTAGCTCAGCCGATTTAGTTCTGATCGATTTGGAATTGGTCGCGCCGTGTTCAGGAGACTCAGGCGCATAAAAGTCTATTGGATCATGTCTCCAGCACCCACACAGCCATAGCTGCAACCACTTACAGTACATCAAGGCTCTCATCCACATTCATTAATTTGCTCCCCCCGCTATCTCCTCCCTGATTTCAATGTAACGTGGAAGTGCAGTGGTCCATGCAAACTGCAGGAGGACCAGGAAGTCACTCACCAGTGGCTTGAGTTGCTGCAGGACCAGCCTCTCAAAGGTTTTCATTGAAAATTGATTGATTGAAAACTTTATTAAAAGATTGCAGAATGGGTACAATACAGTACGGCTCAATACACACAATTGTTAAGGGGATGCAGACCAGAGAAAGACTTTCGTCTTGTTTACATCAGGGTCCCCCATTTTCAATTCATAATGACATTTATGACATACATGACATACAGATATACAGATATATATCATGACAATTATGACATACATGACATACAGATACAGTACTGTTACATTTGTGACATACAAGATATGCAAATATACAGTACTGTTAAACAGAGATCCTAACAGAAAATATATACATACGAGGGGAAGGAAACTACATTAGGAGGGGGTTGGGTGGGTGGACATTTGCGGTGGCCAGTTTCGAATTGCAGCCTCCCGTAGGTGCTCCTTAAGAGCGGTTTTGAAGGTGGGTAGGGATTCAAATGTTTTTTACGGCTGTGGGTACGGCGTTTCACATTGTTCATGACGTGTGACGTCAGAGCAACTGGCATGTAGTCATTGAGGACGCTTGGGGATGTCCTTTCTTGGGCACCGGGACAATGCAGGAGGTCTTCCAGAGCTGGGCTCCCAGGGAGAGGCTGCTCCAGCTGCTCAGCACAGGCCGTGAGCACCTTGGGCCTGGGGTTGGTGTTGTCTGGCCCTCTGGCCTCGTTAACATACACATACCTCTCAAAAGAACCTTAACCTTTATCCAGTGGCTATATATAAATTCTTAAAGGTCCCTATTGTAAAAATGACCTTTTCCTGTGTTTTGCATTGTTTTTACACAATGAGGGATTGCCTCAGCGCTGAGAAAACGTGTTATGTACAGTCTCTGCAGTTCAGCCATGACAAGAACCCCCTCTTATTGAAACAAGCCATTGAATTGCAACAAATACATTGACATAGATATAACAACTGACCAATCACTATTAAGCTAATTTGCATATCCCAGTCCCTACTGTCGCTGTAGCCACCACCCGCAATCAACCATTTAGTGCCAAGTATAACTGCAGTTTGACACGGACGATCTTTCATTCAGCTTTGGTTGAGGCTAGATAAAGCACGATGCATGTCATGTCTTATCACAGAAGTGTTGTGCATTTCTGACATTAGCTACATTTCATTGCTTTGTTTTCCTCTGCATCTATACTATTTTGTCTACTTGTAAGTTTGACGCTATTTGTCCTTATTGCAGCCAAGACACAGGCCAGGGGTAACGTTCGCTTTAGCTCAGCCTAGTTGTTGTGGATGCTAGCACCTGCAGGCTTCTGCCTTGTAGAAGCACGGTTGACATTCTACTGTTTACTCGCCTCTAGCTTTAGCTTTACGTTTTTTGGTGGTGGATGCTAGCTGCTACCGTTATGTTAATGATGAAGACCACAGAATCTCTGGGCCCAAACAAGGACTTCTAGGTCAAAGAGTGCCCTCGACTGGGTAGTGGCCCTAAGGGTAGGGCTTGAAATCTTTACCTAGGAAATGGGACACCCCTCGTTTTGTCATCAGTAGTAAAATAATGTAAATTACTTACATATTTCTATAGTGGCAGGGCCTAGAAATGTAACCTACAATGTAATATATAATAATGATATGTTTGATTGATTGAAAATTTTATTAACAGATTGCAGAATGGGTACAATACAGTACAGCTCAATACACACAATTGTTAAGGGGTTGCAGACCAGAGAAAGACTTGTGTATTTTTTATAATTTTTTTTATCTACTTTTTCTTCCCATTTTAAATTTTTTCTCCCTTCCCCAATTTTGTATTGTCCAATTCTACCCTCCCCTGTCTCGAACGTTGTTAGGCCATGCCTCCCACAAGCCGGCTGCAATGTGGACGAAGCCTTGCATCACGTGTCCCCTCCGGTACTCGAGGAGGCAGCCGTCGCATCTTTTCACCTGCACAGCACGATCTCTCAGCGGCGAGGGTCTGCGTGGGAGGGACACGCCGCCCTCGTCGCTTCCTGATTCTACTGCGCAGGCGCACCAACCGACCTGTAGGAGTCGCTGTCCACAACATCCGATCCCCACCCACCAGCTTCCCACCCCTAACACTGCCAATTGTATTAGTATGAACGACCAGCCAAGCTGGTAGCAACGCCGAGAGCTGGGCTCGAACCCAGCATCTCCTGCGTTGGTGGCAAGCACCTTGCCCACTGCGCCACCTAGCCGCCCTCTAGACTTACGTATTTATTGTATGTATCAAACACAACACTTATTTGACCTGAAATGTTTTGGAACGGTGTGCGTCTACTCTAAAGAGAAAGGAGAGCGAAACAACTCAAAACAAAAACAATTCAGCTTTTTTCCCCTCAATATCACTGAATGAGGAGCGGTACTGCCCGGTTTGTCCGATTGAGCTGTTTCACCGTGTCTGATTGCTAAACTGACATAAATGTCCACCGTCAAAAGATAAGTATATGTATTCCTTTTGTCATGATTTGAAGTAGTGGAAGTAGTTGTAATCATCACTTGTAACAAACTGTACGTCTGGAGAAATGATATTGAAAAGGTGTGACGCGCGAGGTTTGTCTGGTTGGGTAGTTTCGCCGTCTCTAATTGCTAACCTGACACAACACACAGCAGTCTAAATTGTTGTAATCATCTTTGGAACAGTGTGAGATAGAAAAAAAAGTCCTCCGTTTTGAGTCAGCATCTGAAAACAAAAGACAGATAAAGTGTCGAAGGCTAGTGGGAGGGGTAGACGACCACCTCGCTTAGATCCACAAGAGGATCGAGACACACTTCACTACGTGGCCACTAGGGCTAGGTTAAAAAAATGTATTGCCCGATTTTGAATCGATCTTCATTTGAATGAGCGATTATCGATTCATAATCCCAAAAGATTGATCTTAAAAAAATAAATTATAATATATATATATATATATATATATATATATATATATATATATTTCTTTCCCTTTCATCCCCCAATTCGTCGTTATGCCAATTCCCTTCCTGGTTGTTGCGCGCATTGCCCCACTGTCAGTCTGGGGAGGGTGTAGACCAGGGGTCGGCAATTAAGTTGGGCCTCGGGATAGGCATTTTCCATTGGTTCTCCCAGCCCATGTGACCATTTCTAGCATTTCCATTGGCTATTGTGAGAGTCACAGACATAGATAATGATTGTGGAAATACAACAAATCTACGAAACCACTTACTGAGACATCACCCAGACGTGACATATATGCAAAAGCCAATGTTCCAATAAAAAGTACATTCATGTAACTGCTTGAGAGTCGGAAATCGAATCGAATCGGCACCTTGTGAATCGGAATCGAATAGTTTTGGGAAATCAGTGGTGATACACAGCCCTAGTGGCCACGCGCAAAACGGAGGTGTACGGCCAAATGGTAGGGGCCAGGGGGGTTATTGGGATGGACCCTAATTCTTCTCAAACAACCCCACTGAAGATTCATGGTCCTGTGTTGAATGATTGCTGTCTCAGACGGACTGATACGTGGACATCTTGGATGACAGATGCACAGAAAAACCTAGAAAAACAGATGCAATGATTCACTTGAGTTAAAGGAACGCGCTAACATTATGGGAAATGCGCTTACCGTCTTCTCCAGAGTCGGACACGAAGATGGATATCAATTTCCACTCTGTGCGTTCAGTAGAAAGCTATCCAGCTACAAGCTAGCCTAGCTCAGCACAAATGAATGGAAGCTGATGTGGACCACTAGCCGCACTAATGCACAGAAAGGAAATTGGTATCTATCTTCTTGTCTGACTCTGGAGAAGATGGTAAGCGCATTATGTAGGTGTCGTGTTCCTTTAAAGGGATACTCTATTAATCCACATGGGGAAATTGTTATTTTTGCACTTGGCCCGTCCTACCTACTCAGGAGCAGTGGTCCTCGGAGCAGTTGTAATGCCATTAACCTTGGTCGAGGATAATGGCAAGAGTATGTACTATTCTGGAGGGGAGGAAACCCACATGAACATGGAGAGAATCTTCAAACTCCACACAGAAAGCGGTCTGGTTTGAAGCCAGGCCCTTCTTGCTGTGAGGCAGCAGACCAACAACGCTGTCTAGCTCTTGGCCTGTTGTTTATCAGGTGCACAGAAGGAGCACCCCTGTCATCACTGTTGCTCCGTGGGCTGGTTTGTTTAATCTTTCATTATGTACAGTAACTACACGCATACGCACGTCGGGTGCTTTGCTCACTCGATCACTTCTTCTTCAGTCATACAGGTCTCAGGTGTCCACGCTGCACCACCGGGTTCTTCCTCCAGGTCACAGGTGTCCACGCTGCACCACCGGGTTCTTCCTCCAGAGGCACTTCACAAGCGCATACCCATAACCCATTCTGCGCCAATCACGTAATATTACGTTTTTAGATCCTTTGATATTTTTTTCCTCTGATCCCCGTTCTAAATCATCATCCGGGTCATTCTAGCCGTCCCTGGGTCGCTTGTATACGTTGGAGTTGCAATGCCGGTCGAATATCACTAGGTGGCAGTATCGCCTACATTTGAACTCGGATAGAAAGGCAACAGGATAGTCAGTGAATGCACCGGACTATCGAGGCTCGCTCTGTGGGGGAGGAGCTCTTCCAAAGCAATCGCTGGCGGAGCTGATCGCCTCGGAACCTATAGTGTCCCGTAGACACGTATAATTACATATAAACGGGTAATCGTGATCGCCGATGGGATCATTAGAATTATTCTTTTTGGATTACCTTCTGGCTGAGGTAAGGACCCCCTATGTCTATTTTACCGAACGTGAAACATGTTTATGTAACGATCACAGTGGCTTACTTTACTGGTCATAAACGAGGCTTTTTCTAACGATCAGATTTTCAGGTACCCCCCCTTGATGATTTTGTGAAGGTACATATGTACATGTTATATACCTTTTTGATTTGGGGGTTCAGGGAATCAACCGGAACGATTCAGGCTTATTGCACATAACACGCTTTATCTCGCAATCTATGAAAAAAAGACTAGATTATCTTGGAAATGCACCATGTTTAGCACACCCATACTGTGGAATGCTCTCCCCAACCACCTGAGAGCGCTACAAACTGTTGACACTTTTAAACGTGGACTCAAGACAAGACCTACCTTTTTAGAAAGGCCTTTTATTTTATGTCTTATCATATGTTGTTCTGCTATGTGTTCTTTTTTTTATATCTATTTTTATTTTATTCTTTTTAATTCTGTAGCACTCTGAGATTCTCAGGACGGTAGGGTGCGTTACAAATTAAATGTATTATTATTATTATTAATAAACTACAAACTGCAGTGTGTAGACACAAAAAAATATATACATGTTGAACTACAAGTAGTGTCTGTCAAATGAGCCACACCATTGTCTCCGCAGCTATAATACAGAACACACACACAGCTCTGCAAACATTGTGAAACACCGTGGACATGACTATTTTAAGCCGGCCTTCTAGCGGCAGGGATAGGGATTAAATGTGGCGCTGAATGTGTTAAGAAGCGATTAGCGCTCTTGTTGTGTCGAAGCCAAAAAGCGTTGCCCTCGTTGTGTCCACTTGCATTCAAGTGCTACTTGCTACTGTAGCGCATAATCTAAATAAGCCTGGATATCTCTTGTGTACTCTTGTGATTCCCCTTTTCTCTTCCTGCCGCCAGGTCTCAAACAAAACGTTTCAGGTCACATGAATAACTAAGTAAACGTCCGCCGCACATCATCATCTGTTTAAAGTCTTTTGTCCAGGGGCGCCAAGGTGGCGCACCATGTAACGCACTGCAGTGCAACGCGGCCGTCCCGGGTTCGACTCCTGGACACGGCGACCTTTGCCGCATGTCCTTCCCCCATATCTTATCCCATCCTTCCTCTCTGCCGGGCCTGTCCAATAAGCCAATAAAAATACCCAAAAAACTATCTTAAAAAAAATATATATATCTTTTGTCCAGACGCCACTGGGGTTGGACTGAATCCTCACTATGGCTCCCCTCCACCGGGTTCGGTCCATTGGCCGCTCTCATGTCAGCCGACACGGGGAAACGGTGGGCCTGCGTCCTGCACGTCTAGGGGCCAAGCCACCTCCGAGTCCCTTGTAGATCAGCCGGGGTCCAAGATGTACCCTGTGGCCGCGTCACCAGGAGGCGCTACAGAGTAGGGGTGGGAATCACCAGAGGCCTCACGATACGATATTATCACGCTACTTAAGTCACGATACGATAGTATTGCAATAAAAAATATATTGCGATATGGTGAGTATTGCAATATTAATATTGCGATATATTGCGATTTATTACCTTTTTTCAACTGCAAAGTAAAACTGTCAACATGTTTTATCTAATAAAATAAAGTTTTCAGTCTGTTCATTTCACCTCAATAATTTTTATTGCAGCAAATGGGATTTTCTCAAGCAGACAGATGTCAACACTGTAATGTAATCTGTGTTGCATGTACCTGACAAACTGTTTGTATTACAGTCATATTCCAACTTAACTGAATGCACACGTGTGTGTGTGTGTGTGTGTGTGTGTGTGTGTGTGTGTGTGTGTGTGTGTGTGTGTGTGTGTGTGTGTGTGTGTGTGTGTGTGTGTGTGTGTGTGTGTGTGTGTGTGTGTGTGTGTGTGTGTGTGGACTACTGTACTACGTATTACAGGTATTGAAATGAACAAAGCATCTTCCTTATAAAAAAAAGAATTTGCATAATAAAATATCGTTTCTTGGCGCCCTTGTATCAATACAGTATCGCGATACTATACTGTATCGATAGTTTCCCCCACCACTACTACATACAGTAGGGCTTGCTGTTAGAGAGGCTATGTACTGGCAGGGAAAGGCTTAAGCAATGGAAGACCACCGAGACCATGAAAGTGACACAAAGTGAACCTAACGAAGCTGCATGTGGTACACTGCACTCGCTAGTGCTTTCTCTTTGTACTTGTGAGTTAATTGTTTATTACAAAGAGGAAGCACTTTGGCCTTTTTGTGTTTTTGCGATGGACTTGTCTTCCACCCATCTATTCGACCCTGCATCTCCTGCTATAATCAGCACCGGTGAATAAAGGCTAGAGACGTTGCTGTGCACGGGGCATCCACTTTACACTGATTTTACACAACACGTTTTACGCTTTACCCATTTCCATTTTTATCCAGAGTGAAGTCGATGAGTGCAAACAGTTCAACAGTGGGTAGAGCAGGAACCAAGGGGTCCACGGCCCTAATCAACAAGTACCAAGACTGTAGAATATTACCTGTGTATCTTAACAGTCAACCTTTCAGGAATTAAGAAAAAGCAAGCTCATTTTCAGATCGACAGCCATGTATTTATGAAGTTCTACGTCAGGGATTTATGGGGTCCTTTTTAGCCACAACACCGAGAACCATGTCAACTTTCAAGTAAAACCCATGGAAAAATCACCAAAATCTTGAGATAAAGGGTTTTTCAATGGCAGCGATATGTTTATGTTTATTAGGATCCCCATTAGTCATCATCAACGTGTTGACTATTCTTCCTGGGGTCCTCACAGATATACACATACAAATATGAAACATTCTTTGTAAATCAGTCATGTATCACATACATAATCAATAGAAAATAAAACAAAAGGTCATAGGTGAATCCATTTCACCATACCTTAAAAAAAAGCACAAAGTAAACAGAAGAAGTTTGAATAACATGGCTGCAGCTACACTCATGCATGACATATATTGATTTCCTTCCGGATTATGGCTCCTTTATGGTTTCTTTTTTAAACTGTCCTTGTTTTCCGTCCGTATAATGGGATCCTATTCCAATATGTTATGGCTCTGTACATTGCAGTTTTCTTTAGAGCGTTGGTTCTAGGCAGAGGTAGGGTAAAGCGACTACGTGAAGCATGTGATGTCTGGTATTATGGTCATGTGACAAAAGCATAGAATACAATTGAGTGGGTTTACCCAAGGTACAAATGTTCTTTAAAAACCTAATCAAACTGCATGCCAGTCTCTCGTCCACCCTCATCCACGACAGTCTAGCATGCATTCCCTCCACACTATTCCGTATAGAGCAGTGAAGAGTGAGTCGGGCAGCTCTATTTTGAGTGAGCTGGAGTTTACTAAGCTCTTGCTTTGGCAGCGAATATATGTGAGAAGAACATGGACCTGAACGTGTCTCTCTCCTCCCAGGTGGCCTGCGACCTGCTGCGGAGGATCATCCGGATCCTGTACCTGAGCAAGAGGCTTCAGGGGCAGCTCCAGGGAGGCAGCAGGGAGATCACCAAGGCTGCCCAGAGCCTCAACGAGCTGGGTAAGGAGCTGCTCGGGGGCCGTGGGGCGGCGGGGCTCAGGGGAGGGGAACATTGGACATGCTTTTCTCTGCCTGGTAAACGGAAGAATGCGCTGGCATTTGTGGGTTTCTCTTCTGTGTTGGTGATCGATTTCATGTTCAAGTTATCCTCCCATCCCGATTTGTCACACAGCTAGGAGACACACTGTCCTCTCGGGGGCATTTTGCTGTCTGAAAGAGTGATTTTCTCTGCCCTCCAGAGTGGCCGGTTTGCTACCGAGCTTTAGTGGCTTATCTCTATTTGGCTGCTGATTTTATATTTTATAGTTGAATGCTCTGCTGCGTCTCCTGTGTGCCCAGGGCACTGTGTTTTGAAACGGTTTTGAAATGTTTGTGTGTGTGTGGGGGGCTTGTATGAATGGAGCGGTCGGATACCACGCACACATGAATGGAGCGGTCATACGTTTCAAAAGGGAAATTAATTGAACCGTTCTCACTTCCTACACTGCGTCATGTGAGCTACACGAGGCATGTCATTGGCTGGTTTACTTCCTCACGCGGAAGTGCCCCGAAAGTCCCCCAAAGCGCCCTGGACCGGCAGTTTCCGGTTTCCTTTTTCGGCGCCCCTTGTTAACAGATTAGACCGTTCAGGCCAGTCGCGCCACGGCTCGCAATCTGCGGCGATGGTTTTGGCGTCTGGTCTTATTTTCTCCATGAGCCGCGAGCGAATCGGACATATTAGGCCAGATTAGAAAATCGATAAACAAAGGCGTTATTAAGGTTTTCATATTTGTCAATTGTCGGAAGTCGTTAGGGTAGGATGTTCTTTGTCAATTAAATGTTTGGTTTGTCAAAGAAATGTTATGGTTCAGCACCAATTTGATGTTGTATTTATAAATTATTTATTTTATTCATATTCATATATATTATATTATATACTGTATATATATAAATGCAATGTCCATTTGCGGTGAGGAGAGGAGGAGGGTCTGAGAAACGGGTAAAAACAGAGACGGAGCATTTTAAAATCATGGATTTAAAATGTCCACGAGTTACCAAGCTCTTGATTTCTAACCCATGATAAAGATCAGCTCTACCTGCTATGGTTATAAAAGAGCGGCAGAGCAGGGGGGGGGGGGGGGGGGGGGGTCACACTCTCCGGTGTATGTACTTCCCCTGGAAGCTGCCTCCGAACGGACCAAACCTTTCCCGAATCCTGTCGGCAAACAAGCTAGAACGTCCCGGTCATGTAGTAAATTCTTCAGGCAAAGCCGTTGCAGTGGCTTAAACGAGGAAATATTGTGCACTTCACACGTTTCTATAATTGTTTTGTCGAAACCGGAAAGCCTGTAGCCTGTACTTCCTGTACTTCTGTTTAGACACTTTAGGAGGCATATCTTTACCAGCCTACTTACATGCCGACGGTGTTGATTCAGATAGACCCCAGCGCAAAACAAGCTTGTTTGAGACTGCATGGCGTTATCAACAGTGCCCGTGTACAAGCCCCGCCCACTTAGGAGACAGGAACTGTTCCATTTTCCTCCCATTGGGACAGCTTGGAGTGTGTCATCATCTTTTTATATGCAGTCGTGTCTCTGGAGCGGATCAGTTTGTTGCCACAGAGTCTTCTCTGACAGTCTGAGTGACAGCTTAGGAATGCATTAACTTTTGGGACACAGAGGACACGTTTGATGTAAAGCAATGACGTCAAATAAGGAAGCTGTCAACAACATGCACATGGTCCATTACCGTCACTAGACCTAATGTCTCTCTCTCTCTCTTGCTCTCGCTCTCGCTCTCTCTCTCTCTATTTCTCACTTTTTCTATTTCTCTCTATATGTATTTATTTCTTCTCTCTATTTCTCCCTCCCTCTCTCTGTCTTTCTCTCTCTCTCTCTCTCTCTCTCTCTCTCTCTCTCTCTCTCTCTCTCTCTCTCTCTCTCTCTCTCTCTCTCTCTGTGTATATATATATATTTCTCTCTCTCCATCTCCGTGGCTTCCTTTCTCTCTATCTAAATGGTAAATGGCTGCATTTATATAGCACCTTTATCCAAAGCGCTTTACAAACTGTTCCTCACATTCCACTCATTCACTCACACATTCACACACCGATGGCGGAGGCAACCATGCAAGGTGCCGACCTGCTCATCTAGAGCTGTTAGGGGTTAAGCTATTTATCTCTATATATATATTTATTTCTCTCTCTCTCTCTGCCCTCCCTGTTCCTCCTGCTCTGTCACAAATCCGTCGGAGGGAAGAAGAGCAACTCCTTTCTTTGTTAGCCTCCTACGCTTGCTCTCTCAGTCTCTCTCTCTCTCTCTCTCTCTCTCTCTCTCTCTCTCTCTCTCTCTCTCTCTCTCCCTCTCCCCCTCCCTCTCCCCCTCCCTCTCCCTCTCCCTCTCTCTCTCTCTCTCTCTCTCTCTCTCTCTCTCTCTCTCTCTCTCTCTCTCTCTCTCTCTCTCTCTCTCTCTCTCTCTCTCTCTCTCTCTCTCTCCCCTCTCTGCTCCTTTCTTCTGGGTCCAGACATCCGTAGCAGCGGCAGTGGCAGCAGCAGGCGGTGTGTCTGAGGCCTGTTAGATTACGCCCTCTGATAGGATCACACAACACCAGCCTGATGTCATTTACCAGCCTTTCTTCTGCCAGAAGCCACTGGACAGGACAGCATACATAGACCAGAGCAGGGAGGGAGGGAGGGAGAGGGAGGGAGAGGGAGAGGGAGAGGGAGGGAGGGAGAGAGAGAGAGACAGGGAGAGAGGGAGAGAGAGAGGGAGAGAGAGGGAGAGAGAGGGAGAGAGAGGGAGAGAGAGAGAGAGAGAGAGAGAGAGGGGGAGAGGGAGAGGGGGGAGAGAGAGAGAGAGAGAAAAGGTTGGCTAGGACAACCCAGGGCATGGCAATATATCAATATGATTGTGTTGTATATCTGTGTATCTGGACAACCCAGGGCTTGGAAATATATCAATATGATTGTGTTGTATATCTGTGTATCAGTGTGATTGTGTACATTTTTATATTGTGATACACAAATTTGTAAAGCAGTCAGATTTCTCACAAAACTACCTCAGAATGTCATAATTACTGTATCTCACTCCCCATTAGCCGGCAGTCCAGTATGACGTGTGATTGTCTAAGCCAGGTGATTAAGCTACGAATACCTAAGCAGATATTGTGATTTTCTTTTTGTTTGTCCATTTCACTCCGGGCCAGAGGTGCAGTTCTCCCTTCAGGGACGGGTAGACTCGTTAAGTGACTTGAACCCAGCCGACCCCTACAGCAGCGCCCGGGACAACAGACAGGGTGAAGTGGACAGATGATGCTGTGTAGCCTAGTAAGGTCAGATGGACAGCGCTAGCTGTAGGGGCTGGGAGGAGGAGGAGGAGGAGGAGGAGGAGGAGGAGGAGGAGGAGGAGGAGGAGGAGGAGGAGGAGGAGGAGGAGGAGGAGGAGGAGGAGGAAGGGAGCGGATGGGATATTATCAGAGGAGAATGAGGAAATCAAAGTCAGATAAATGTCAAGTGCTAAGTCTAACACTGTGCAGGACAGGAGCCAACGGGCGGTGGGGGTGGGGGAGGGGTGCCAGTTGACGATGAGTTTACATCCACATAAATCCATCCCAGTGATACTGAGGATATTTTGGGGTATTCCGTTTTTGGTTTTGGCGCCATGTATGATGTAAACCGGGGCTGAACAAGTTTCTTCGCCAACTTCTTTGATGGATCGATTAGACTAGTTGATTTAATTAAAAGATCGGTTAAAAGAAAAAAACTTGTGTGCAGTCATGCAGAGAGTCCTCTTTAAATCTAGTTCTAACCAGAGATGTACTTTTCTACTCTTCAGGAAATAAGTGTTGGAGACCCAAAGACCATTGTGTGATTAATTCACTAGTTAACTAAGAAGGGTTGGGTCCCTATGCCATAAATGTCATGTATGTTGTGTGTATGTCATAAATGTCAATATGAATTGAAAATGGGGGACCCTGATGTAAACAAGACAAACGTCTTTCTCTGGTCTGCATCCCCTTAACAATTGTATGTATTGAGCCGTACTGTATTGTACCCATTCTGCAATCTGTTAAATAAAGTTTTCATTCATTCATTCATTCATTCATTCATTCATTCATTCATTCATTCATTCATTCATTCATTCATTTAATTCAGGGTGAACCCTAATGTAAACACCATATCAAGTGTAAACTGTTATCTCAGTTATGAAAAACTAGATTAAGATACCTGGGATATTAGATGGGATACTATGGCGTTTTTACCACCGTATCCTATAGACCTTTTCAGAAGTATTATGGTACTATTTGGTTGCTAGTGGAACAGCTTTGGCCCCTGTTTTATTTCCTGTCAGCAACCGCATTAACAACCATTGCAACAGGAAATACAATAGGGACCCATTTTTAACGTTTACATTGTCTATTTACACAGGTTTACACAGGTCTATTTAGCCAACTGTTTTTGCGTTCTGTGTAAGCTCCGTTTTCATGGCAGTAATTCCGGCAACCCGCATGCAGTATTGATATTATTCAGGATAAGAAATGTAAACACTGGAGCTTGCTAAGGCAGCTTATATGCTAACATTGGAATGATACAGAGAAGATTAGCATACCCCTGCGTAAGGATGGCACGCAAAATCGTGAAGTGTAAACAAATATATATATATATGTAAACACTGCATCCCGTGCCAGGGACCTTAACACATCCTGCGCCAAAAACGAGTTTACTCGTTATTGCCCGCCAATCTAATAACGCCAATAACGAGTTTACTCGTTTTTATGATCGTTATTTCCTTTATTCGCTATTGGCATTCATAATTCATCCAGGAAGGCTCCGGGAGCCAGCCTGACCCTGTCTGATATTTCACCGCCTCAATACCGCCGCCTGGTGGATTTCGGGCGAGTTGCACTCCACTCTAAACCGGATGTGGCGCTCTGTGCATCAGGGAAAATCCTCCGGCAGAGCTATCTTGTTATGTTGATCAAGACAAACACTTCATGCTCTGTAAATAACTATGTACAAATACCGTGATGTCCCACTATGTTACCTGTTTACTGCACAATGTTGTCTATTGGATTCTATTATATGTTGTACTACTGTATTGCACATCGTTGCGGGCAAGACCACCCGCATTTCATTGTATACTTGTATGCCGTGACAAATAAAACTCTTGACTTGACTTGACACTCGAGTGCATTCGATCGCTTTCGAGACGCAAGAATCAATATGCTTTCGGCGTTTAATGCGTCATACAAACGGAAAATGGATCTAGCAGATCGAAATCAAATAATTGGAATTTTTCTTCTCCAGACTCATCGGCCACAGGTAAGAGCAATCTAATGTTAATTCCAGCTCGATTGTCCATTTATTTCATTGCAATCCATCCGATCAACGTATGATGTCGTACTAAGGAAAGCCGTTACTGACAATCAAGGAATCATAAACGACCCCCCCCCCTTCCTTCACGCATGATGGAGCATAATGTATACCGAGCATATGCATTTGAATTTTTTAATATAGCGTGTATAGGAACAAAACACCAATCGATTATGTATAATATGCGTCTGGGCCTCTAACTCGCGTTCTAGGAATTACTGCTCTACAGTCTAAAAACATACTTATATTCACGATGGTACTAACACGACAATGTATGAATGGAAAAATACAACGTTCCCACATCCGGAAAAGATAGATACCCGATGTTGAATGGGCCATAGTAATGTCGATATAGCTATAATATTTAAAAAGTTATAGCCCTGCAAAGAAGGTGAGCGACTCCATAGGCTTACAGCACTGGCAGAGAGTGGTATAAGATGGGCAAACTGCGTGGCACAGAATGTGTTAACGGGGACACGAGCCAATATCTGGAATAATGCATGTAAACAACAACGTCAGGGTTCTCTGCTGGCCGTCTGGTTATTTGCAGTGGTGGCAGGTAGAACACCAGGGTTCCTCGCTGGCCCTCTGGTTATTTGCAGTGGTGGCAGGTAGAACACCAGGGTTCCTCGCTGGCCCTCTGGTTATTTTCAGTGGTGGCAGGTAGAACACCAGGGTTCCTCGCTGGCCCTCTGGTTATTTGCAGTGGTGGCAGGTAGAACACCAGGGTTCCTCGCTGGCCCTCTGGTTATTTGCCGTGGTGGCAGGTTGAACATCAGGGTTCGCTCGCTGGCCCTCTGGTTATTTGAGGTGGTGGCAGGTTGAACATCAGGGTTCGCTCGCTGGCCCTCTGGTTATTTGCGGTGGTGGCAGGTTGAACATCAGGGTTCGCTCGCTGGCCGTCTGGTTATTTGCTGTGGTGGCAGGTTGAACATCAGGGTTCTCCGCTGGCCCTCTGGTTATTTGCGGTGGTGGTGGCAGGTGGAACGTCAGGGTTCCCCGCTGGTTATTTGCGGTGGTGGCAGGTTGAACATCAGGATTCCTCGCTGGCCCTCTGGTTATAGGGAGGTGTAGTCTGACGTCACTTTGGACCGCCTGCGAGGTCCACCTGTATAGGGATTTATCATTGGGAAAATGGATTATCGGCTATTGTAACAATTCTGCCTCATGAACATTTTGAAAGCTTTCCATTTTTGCACAAAATGAGTTCCTTTCTATCACTAACATTATTGGGTAACACTTTATAAGACCTTTATAAGGTATTTGTAGATAATGAACTAATCATGAACAAATCATTTATATACATTCGTAAATTATTATGAAATCATTTATAACTATATTTGTATAACATTTACAAATTAGTTCTACATTATTTATAACTCATTATCAACATTGTTTGTACTTGATTTGTTCATCATTAAATAATGTTGTTTAATGTGTACATTTGTAGATGCTTTGACTAAAGGATATGAAAAAACGACTATTCTGTACCTCCATTTATTTGTTCACTTCATGGTCAACAAATAATTTGTTAAGACATTCATAAAACATCTATAAATCATTTACAGATGCTATTGTGTGCCCTAATCTAAAGTGAAGCCTATTCATCATTAACAAATGTCTAATAGTTTGTTTATTTGTGGACTTTTATGAATACACACAAAGCAATTACCAGACTTGTCTTTTCATGTTTAACAAATTATTTGTTAAGACATTCATAAAACATCTACACTATAAATCATTTGCAGATGCTATTGTGTGCCCTAATCTGAAGTGAAGCCTATTCATCATTAACAAATGTCTAATACAGTTAATTATTTGTTTACTTTTTCATCGCCTGTTACAAATGTTGTAGACAGCTTTCGGATACACCATTCTTTGTGACATCAAACAGTGACAGAATTAGGACTATAGATAAATGCAATTTTATTAACATATAAAATACATGTGCGTAACATTATATGTTGTGTAGACATACTTGATGTGGTGGGCGCTAATTTTTCACATTAGGATCTAACATCCCAACAGGCCACCTAGTTTATGGTTTGATTCAGTTCTAAATAGACAATAATAAAAGGAGCAAGATAAAATAGACAGAGTAAAATAGTGCAATAGTGCAGTGCAATAAAATTGTAGAAATGAATAGATAAAAAAATATATATATTTTACAGTGCAATAAAATAGTTCTGGATTACTGTTCAACAGTTCAAAGTCGTACAATGGTAAAACTGTTCTGAATTACTGTTTCAACAGTTCAAAGCCGTCCCAAACCTTTGTTCGGTATCCATAGTTCAAAACATGACAGTCTTCTCTTCTGCCTGACACCACAATGCACATTTTAAGGCAAGCCGTATCAGACAGTAGTCTCCTGCTCATGACAGTCTCTTCTGCTCGATACACACACAGTTCAATACCGACAGTTTTGAACCTGTAATAAACAATAGACAGTAAACTGTAGCCCAGTGCAATAAAAACCTGACAGTTTTGAACCTGTAATAAAAAGCAATAGACAGAGTAAAATAATACAGTGCAATAATAGAATAGTAGAATAGAATAGATAGTAAAATTATGCAATAGAATGGACAGAGTAAAATAGTGCTACAGTGGAGTGTATTAGAAGGCTATGGTGAAGAGGTACGTTTTTAGCTTATTTTTGAAAATATTAAGAGATATAGCTTCCCTAATGTCCATAGGTAGTGTGTTCCATAACTTTGGTGCATAGTTTGCAAAGGTTGCATCCCCGATTTTCCTTAGACTGTGGCTTGGAACCTTCAATAGACCAGTAGTAGATGATCGCAATGTTCTATCTAGGAGGCACATAGTTCACTAGAGAATTTGCAATGTAGTAATAATTATTTGTATTTTCAGGCTGTATCGGCGCCTATACAGCCTGAAAATACAAATAATTATTACCCTTGTGTCATCATTACATACCGCAATATACTGAGCACACATTAGGAACAAACACATAATTCAAATGTAACGTTAGCGCCCACCACATCAAGTACGTCTACACAACATATAAGAGTTGTAGGTTGGAAATGATGGAATAGATTTACCAACAAAAAAGGTGTTTAGCCTGCTCATACCTTAAAAGCGTGGGGCAGCACGAATAACTTGGCTCTGCTAATGTATCGTGCTTCCATTCAACAGACGGCAACACACGTCGAAGTCAAGTCTCACTCGTGTGATACTTACTCTACATACTCTGTCAATACCTGGCCAGGGTACTCCTGGGTCCTAGTGCCCCCCACGTTACACTATAATGTTACGCACATGTATTTTATGTTAATCAAATTGCATTTATCTATAGTCCTAATTCTGTCACTGTTTGATGTCACAAAGAAGGGTGTATCCGAAAGCTGTCTACAACATTTGTAACAGGTGATGAAAAAGTTAACAAATAATTAACTATTAGACATTTGTTAATGATGAATAGGCTTCACTTCAAATTAGGGCACACAATAGCATCTGCAAATGATTTATAGATGTTTCATGAATGTCTTAACAAATCATTTGTTGAACATGAACAAATAAATGGAGGTACACTGGTACAGTATAGTAGTTTTTTCATATCCATTTGTCAAAGCATCTACAAATGTACACATTAAACAACATTATTTAATGATGAACAAATCAAGTACAAACAATGTTGATAATGAGTTATAAATAATGTAGAAATAATTTGTAAATGTTATACAAATAAAGTTATAAATGATTTAATAATAATTTACGAATGTATATAAATGATTTGTTCATGATTAGGTCATTATCTATAAATACCTTTATAAAGGTCTTATAACTGAGTGTTATTATAAAGTGTTACCCATTATTGTTTAAGCATCTTTGGTTGAAATAATCTTTTTTTACGATTAATTGCGAATATTTTCATGTTGAGCTATAGATTGTGGATGAATACGCACAGAAAGGTACACCATGCAAATGTTCATGCTTTATTTGTTTTAAACAAGATGATTTAGAAATGGGCAATGGGGAAATACGTTGCAATTTTGCGAGGTGGACCGGCCGGAAACAGCAATGACGTGACCACTACACCTCCCTATAGGCTGAAGTGCATCAGGGACACAGAGAAACAAGTAGATGAGAAGTGTGTGTATGTATGTACTGTATGTACCTGCGCAATGCAAGAGGCCCTGTTAATATGTCTGTTTGGTCCGTATCTATTTCCGGTGGGCCTGTCTGAAATCGCGGTGGACCGTCGTGCCGAAGATAAATAAACACAGAATAAACAGTGGGTTGATGGGGCGCGGGGAGAGACTGGGCAGCGTGAGAAGAGACGGGGGAGAGACCGTGGAAGAGATTCTAGATGAGATAGAGGATAGATTAAAGAGGAGAGAGAGAGAAGGGGGGGGGGAGCGAACAAGGGAGCGATTTCCTGGTAATCTTAGTGGCTTTCTCCCTAGAATAAAATAACAGTATTTCAGATGAAATAGTAATGACTGCTCAATTTCTCTCGGACACTGAATATAGGCCTACAGCAACTAGGTGGGGGGTGGGGGGGGGGGGGGGGGGCGATGACACTGCAGAGGCAAAACCCTCTCTAGTATCAAGTGTGTGTTTATGTCTGTGTGTCTCTGTATGTGTGTTTTTCAGTTTGTCTTCCTTTAGCCGGTATTTCTGTGTCTCTTGTCTGTCTTATTGATCCAATATTAAACCAATAAAGTGCTAACGGAGCCTTTGACATTGTCTCCGGCGTCTGTCGTCTCATCTCCGTAGCCGCTTCAAATTAATTAGTTTTCCCCACTGTGCGTCGTCGGGCAATTTAGGATGAGATGTCAATCAAACCACGTCGCCGTGGCGACGCGCTATTAACGAGTCGATGAACACGCTCCATGTCATTTAATCAGGTGTCTGGGAAAAGCACTTGGCTTTTAGAAGAATCTGCTTTTTCTGTGAAATAGACAGATGAGGTGAATCCAGGTGAAAAGAGACGTCTAGATGAAGATTGATTACGATGATGATGATGTCTCGAGATAACTTAGACATGGATTGTGTAAAAGGGGAGACATTCGGTGTAGGAAAAGTCTTTCTAATTTGTTCATTCCTAGTACACAATAGTAGGAATAAAACTTGTGATGTGATGATGTGACGTAACACCATCTAATTAACATTAATTAACATTAACATGAGGCTCCTTCTTTCTACTTTTCATCATTTCGTACCTCCAGTACAGTTTGTTGTTTCTTACAATACTTTTTATTATTATTATATCTTCTTTTTTTTTACAAAAACAAGGACACACAGTGTAGATGCAAAGCTAACTCGTCTTACGCAAACCGCAATGCCTGTGAGCCGCCACCAGGGGCAGTGCGGCTAACCGCCAGTGAGCGAGGGAGTGAAAGAAATGTGTGAGTGAGTTAAGCGACATCGTCAGACATATTGAGCTGGGACCTTTTTAGGGGTAATAATATATAGATTAGAGCCAGACTGATGAATGTCTATCACAGACATATTGGTATCAACCAATAGGTGCCAATATTAAAACCTTTTTAACAGAACATAATGCAGAGAAAAATGCTTGGGGTAATTTTGAAATGTTGTCATCAGAGTTGTCATCACATATTGGGATGTTGGATTCTAATGTGAAAAACTGCACTTTACCTTTTGTATGAAAGGTGCTATACAAATAAAGTGTATTATTATTATTATTATTATTATTATTATAATTATTATTATTATTATAATACTCAGTCATTGTTTACAATACTCTATTAGCAGACTCGGCAGCACTGTCTGCATGAGTCGAGTTGTTTTAAAGTTAGTAGACGTTTGGCCAGTGATTATTCCTGAAGATTAATCTATTTAGAATAGAATATAAAATATAATAACTCAAATATAATTCAGTTCTGTGCCGTTAGAGGCTCTGCTTGGCATCACACTGCACTATCTCGCGTACGTGCACGCGTACTGAATAAATTCCACAAATGTACCTCTAATACCAGTATTAGTCTGACCACACCCCTCATCAGCTTACCTTCATAAGCAGGTGTGTGGTCACCTGCTCTCCTCCTTCTCGCTTTCACCACAAGGAATAAGTGCCTCGGTAGATCCCCACACTTGACACCATGATGGAAGAAATTGGATTAGGAACAGCTTTGGGAAACAAGGATACGTTGACATCATATCTTTATTTTCTCTCTCACTATTTTTCGAGAAAATACGGCGATATTGTCTTCGTACTGGAGTGTCTAGAAGATGATGATCATTCTAAAAACCCTCCACCGGTTTTTCGTATTGGGAGCACGCCGCTGCATGCTTCTCAACTGCAGTTCCTTGCTGTGTTTGTTGGGGTGAAACCTGTCAGGCCACAGCTGAACTGTCGGACATGCCGCTGTTGTGAGAAGCGGTGCGTTCCAGGTTGGGTGAGTAGTGTTTGCTGGCAGGCTCCACTTGTCTGTTAGTGCTATGGGGGCTACTTGACAATGTTTATGGAAACCGGCCCCAGGCTAGGGTCCTTTGTTCAGCCACCTAGGCGACAGGAGACCTTGGTCTGAAGACCATTATAGTTTTAACTAGTGGGCCGCGACCATTGACACTGGTGATCCCTGTGTGTTTTGGACGAGTGGATTCTCTCTGTCACCGTGTTAAGGCCCCATCTTTCATATCCAAATGAGAGTATTCCTTCACGAGGGGATATGTGCATGAATGTGCGGTAGCGGCAGATTCATGTTCAAAGTCAGCTACACAGGCCAGTTGGTATTGTGCTGATTCCGTCGGGTGTGGTAAAATCACCGTTGTGAAGCGGTGTTGACATCTTGTTTTCTCTTTTCTCTTAAAAAGTGAGGAGAGGTTCAGAACGGCGGCCTGTCTGGGTGAGTGTTATGTCATTGTTTACATGTTCATAGCTTGCGGTTAGCCAGTCAGCTGTTAACTGCTGCGTTAGCCTGCTGGATCGCTGCATGGCCTGCTTAGGTTGGGCCTACTATTAGCCAGTCAGCTGTTAGCTGCGGGGCTAGCATGTCGTGGTCGCTAGGTAACGTTAGCTTGCTGCTATAGGCCATGGCCTGGCGCGGGGTAGCTTAGCTTCTCGCGCGCCGCCGTGAGCTCGCTTCTGATCGCGTGCGTCGTTAGCTCGGCGTCTCGCGAGCAGAAGCAGTAGCACCCGAACGGTTGGAGCGGCCGTTAGCTTGATGCTATTCTGTTGAACGTGCTTTGATTTTAACATGTTTTACACTCTTGACCACGACGTCATCCTTGACAGGGGATGTTTCGTCGACCCTGCCCTGAGCCAGGACGGCAAGGTTGCATCAACAGGGGACTGTAGTGCGGGTTGGGGCGGTGACGCTGCCCAGTTCGGACAACACAGGAGCGGCTGTGTTCCTACGGTGTCTGTGACTGCACTTCGCTGATCTGCGTTCCGGGTAGGAACGGGGTTGACCAGACCTCATAACACGTCTTCTGGTTTTACTTTGCTAAATGTATTGTGAATAACGGTGTTTTTCCCAAAACGTGTGTTGCTACAATGCATTTAGGATACGTTGCGGGTTATGTGTGAGCTGTTTTTGTCACTGGCAGTTAGCTTCTCCGTGCAAATCGGGATGTAATGATCTGGTTGTTGTGTGAGAAACATCATGGTGTTTATATGTACCGTGTACTCACAACTAAGGTAACTAACCTATGAAGCTATGCTTGGTGACAAGTGAGTAAAAGAATGTTCTTTCTCAGACTGTGATGACAATGAACAGTGTGTTCACATATTAACAGGTTTTCCTGTTTTAACTGGCCGTATTGAGGGTAAAATAGGAGGATTGTGTTTTCCCCCCCGGTTCCCTGGGGACTTTTTCATCCTCCTATCAGACATGTTTGTGCACTATTTGTGTCTTTTGTGTGGTAGGGATGCGATGTAACTCTTAGCTTGATTGCTGAGGTTGTGCTAAATCTGCTGGAGAGACTTATTTTCCTAAAAAAAGAAAATGGTTTGGTTGCTGTCATGTGTGCTTAGCAAGGCCTGTGGCCGATACTAATCGAGAATGATGTATTCTCTCATTGTGAAAAAAACGGCGTTCCTCTGTTGAGTGTTTTTGCCATTTTTTTGTAGGTGATGATGGGTTGTGTGTGTCATGTGACCTACAACTGGGTTGGACTGGCCACAGAAGCACATGTGTATGTTGGACCGGGGCTCTTAGAGCCCTCTCTATTCTGTGTTTTTCCTTAGTAAAAATCAGATAGCAGGTTAGCTCATGCGCTGTGTGGAGCTGTAAAACGCTTCATAGAGTTGACTATGACTGTGTCATATTCTCTTTTTGTCATTACATCGTATCATGGGTGTGGGGTCGTAAAGGGGTGAACTGGTAACCTTTCCTCTCCCCATTGTTTCTGTCGGTCAGGGGTACACCGACAGTACAATACTGCGGCATGGTCATGCTGGACCTACAAAAGGCCTTCGACACTGTCAATCACTCCATTCTAATGGACAAGCTAAAAGCAATTGGTTTTGATAGCCTATCAGTGAGCTGGATGCAATCCTACCTGGAGGGGAGAGAACAGATGGTAGAGGTAAACGGTACTCTATTCCCCCCCCTCACAGTGAGCTGTGGTGTTCCACAAGGAAGCATACTAGGACCGCTACTCTTCCTAATTTATGCAAATGACATGTCGTCAGCCTGTGACTGCAACTTGTTCCTGTTTGCGGACGACTCAGCCCTGCTGGTCTCTGACAAGAACAAATTGCAGGTTGAAAAAACCCTCAGCACGGAACTAGGCAAAATCTGCATATGGCTCGCTGATAACAAACTATCATTACACATGGGCAAAACAGAGTCCATTCTCTTCGGTTCAAATAACAAACTCAGCAAGACCGACGGTTTCTCAGTTACAGTGGGTGACAATATTGTCACAAGGAAAGACGAAATTACCTACCTGGGTTCCATCCTAGAGGCAAATCTTTCCTGTGACAAAATGGCATCCAATGTAATAAAAAAAGTCAACCAACGAACTAGATTCTTGTACCGGATCTCCTCTCTGGTAAACAAGAATACCCTGAAGACTCTGGCAGGAGCACTCATTCAAGGGTACTATGACTATGCGTGCACCTCATGGTACCAAAGCACCTCAAAGGCGCTTAAAACAAAATTACAAACATCACAAAACAAACTGGTCAGACTACTACTTGACCTGAACCCCAGAACCCACCTCACCCCTGCCCACTTTGCCAACCTAGGATGGCTTAGAGTAGACGACAGAGTACAGCAACTTGCAATGGGCCTGGTCTACAAGATACACTATACGACCGGGGTGCCCATGTACATGTCAAAATACTTCCCAAAGGTCAGTGAATACCACAACCACTACACCAGAGGAAGCTCAACAAATCATGTTAAACCCAGATTCGGCTCAAACAAGGGACTAAACACGTTCCGCAATTATGCCACAACAATGTGGAACGCCCTACCCAAAGCTGTAAAGGAATGTGAATCCCTGCCCACATTCAAAACCGCCCTTAAAGAGCACCTACGGGAGGCTGCAATTCGAAACTGGCCACCGTAAATGCCCAAAACCCCCACCACCTCCTAATAGACAGTCTCCTCCCCACCGCATGTATATATTCCCTCCCCGCCGTATGTATATTTCCCTCCCACCCACCCACCCCCTCCTAATGTACAGTCCCCTCCCCATCATATGTATATACTCTGTCAGGATCTAGGGGTAACAGTACTGTATATTTGAATACCGCCTATGTCACAAATGTATCAGTACTAAATACCTATATGTCCCTATGCCATAAATGTCATGTATGTTGTGTATGTCATAAATGTCTATATGAATTGAAAATGGGGGACCCTGATGGAAACAAGACAAACGTCTTTCTCAGGTCTGCATCCCCTCAACAATTGTATGTATTGAGCCGTACTGTATTGTACCCATTCTGCAATCTGTTAAATAAAGTTTTCATTCATTCATTCATTCATGTCCTTCAAGGTTCCCGTCACGTGGCGGTTCGGCACGTTACGGGGGGGGGGGGGGGGGGGGGGAGTTCCTGGTCCCACGGCCTGGTATATTGGGCGTGTGCACCGCAGGAATTCCCCCGCCATAGAGTACGTCACCGTGCGCGTCTCTGTTGGTAGGACTTCCGTGTGCTGTTCAGGTCCATGTGATGGATCTGTTTTCAGGGGGGGTGGTCAGGGCTCCTCCTCACCAAGCGCCTATTCAGGCCTTCTGTGAGTTCGGACTCCTTCTTCCATGTGAGGAAGCCTCCATCAGAGTACAGAGCCTTCCTCCTCAGATTGTCAAAGTGAGTGGACCCTCTAGAAGGGTCCTTTTCTATTGTGTGTGTATTCGATTCAATTCGTTTATTGAGTGTGTATGGGTTCAGTGCCTCTTCCCCGGAGAGCCCTAAAACCAGTTTTTTACATGGCTCAAGGTGCAATATATTCTTTTCAATCTGTACAGCTCGCGTGGGAAGTCTCTCTGGGGATCCCCGTCTCCTTCCTATGGGAGGGTGGTGGGATGTAAAAATGTGAAAATTTTTTACCCCGGCTGTGTAGACTGGGATACATACTGTTGATGCTTCCTTCTTTTCTATTCCAGAAGTGTTGGAGTTAGGGAGTGTCACACCCCTCTTGTCGTTCCCCTGGGCGCCTTGGGGATTCAATGACAGGTCTAAATAGCCTGTTCATTGATGGGGGTGTGTCCCGACGCACGTATAGTGCTAGCTCGCTGTAAACAGGCGATTGACTGGCACGCCTTGGTTGCTTGTGGTTGAAACAGCGTTTTTATAAAGCAACTGAGATGGGGGTTTTTCCTCTTCCGACGACCACATCCCATGACCTGGGTGGGTTGTCGACGGATTCTCGTTCATGTCTGGGGGATGATGACGGAATGGATCTGAACATATGTGGAGGGGTCTCACGCCCTTGGGGTGGGCCACCAGGCGCGGTTCGCCCGAACGTCTGGGTGGCGCCTTCTTTTCATGTTAAGATCGACACGCATATCTGCCCTTCTCCTGGAGTAGGCATGTCGGCGTGGTTAGGGCACGGGACTGGTTCTGGTCACGCTGGTCCAGGTCAGTTGAATCCGTTGTCCGCCGGGGATGCAGATCTGCTGTTCTGGTACCCTGAGGGACTTGGGCTTTTTTCAGGGGGAAAAATGCCAGGTCGGTCTGGGTGTCACAGGGTTAAGCGCTATGGAGACCCTGGTTGGGTATGTTTTTACTCAGCACTGTCGTAATGGCTTACAGCCATGCCATTCTGTACACGCTCGATCTCGTCGGATCTCGGCCGCTACACAGGTTGGTCCTGGTTAGTACTTGGTTGGGAGACCGCCTGGGAATACCAAGTACGGTGTGCTTAGGGGCTGGTTCTCTATTATTTTTCGCTCCTCTCTCACGCATGGCGAAGAGGGGCCTGTGGGGGTGGTTTTTTGACCTCCTCTGGTGACCCTGTGCTTCCCGTACCGCCAGGCCCGGTCCGAAGTGATGTTTGCGACCCGTAGGCCTGGGTTAACCCTTTTTTGAAAACTGAAACACTTGTACTGCGGTATAGCCGGTGTATACCCGCAGGTGTGTTTTGGAGTTTTTTCTTGAGGGGTTATAGGAACAACCACCGCATTGGGTAACACCGAGGTGGTTGATTCCCTGGTGTGTTGGAGCAGTGTCAACTCCCGGGTTCACCGGTTGAGGGTGCCCCTGCACGTTCATGACGTCTGCCAATCGTGTCAGCCTTCTCTGCCTCGACCCCTCTGGGTGGGGGTTTTTAAATGGAGGCTTGGTCATGCAACAACGCCAGCATACGCCCCTTCCGCCGGGGCAGCTGTGTTCAGCTGTCCCCTCTGGCGCCTGTCTCGTCCGCAGTCTCCAGGCTAGGGTTAACAGCCTGTTGCCTGGTTTTTCCCCGGTGCGCTGCCTGCTTCCGTTGGTTAACCTTTTTTGTGTGCTTACGGCCATGCTGACTGCCTGTTCTGCAGGGTCAGTGTGCCAGGCGGTGTACTATTGGGGGGACGGGGCCCGCTCGGCTTACGGCCATACCGACCTGAACACGCCCGATCTCGTCCGATCTCGGTAGCTAAGCAGGTTCTGGCCTGGTTAGTACTTGGTTGGGATACCGCCTGGGATTACCAGGTGCAGTAACTGGGGGGCCTTTGTCCGAATACGCTGGCGATGTGGGGGGCGGGGCACTACGTGCCCACCTGGTGGGGTCTTGATGCTGGCATCATGGACTTCTCCGGGCCCCCATTCCAGGGAGTCCAGTCCTTTTGGTGGGTCTGGGTCTTCCTTCGCGCTCCGCTGCTACGGCCTTGCCACGGGGTTGGGTTTGCCCTTGACCCCGTGATTCTGGGGGCGGTAACGAGGTTGTTCCTCCGTTCGTTCCCGGGTGGCATGCGGGTTGTGCGTGTGTGTAGTCGTGGGGTCAAGCCACGGTCTGCTCACCCTGTGCGTTGAGTTGCTTGAGTGCCTCTTCGCACGGTCGGGTCCGTCGCCTTCCCGTGAAGCCCCTAATAGGGGGGATACCCTCCATTAGGGGGGGTCGGGGGGGCTCGGCCCTCCCTGTTCTGATGGTTTTGGGGGGCTGTCAGCGGGGTGTATTTGTCAGCCAGCGGCTCCGCTTGGCCTCCCATTGTGCAGTGTGATGCCAAGCAGAGCCTCTAACGGCACAGAACGCTAGGTTATGACTATAACCAAGTTCTGTTAGTTAGAGGTGACGCTTGGCATCAGACGGCCGCTGCAGCCCTTGACCTCACCTTGTGGTGAAAGCTTGGGAAGGAGGAGAGCAGGTGACCACACACCTGCTTATGAAGGTAAGCTGATGAGGGGTGTGGTCAGACTAATACTGGTATTAGAGGTACATTTGTGGAATTTATTCAGTACGCGTGCACGTACGCGAGATAGTGCAGTGTGATGCCAAGCGTCACCTCTAACTAACAGAACTTGGTTATAGTCATAACCTAGCGTTAATGTCTCACACTTTAACTTTTTATTTCTCATTTAAAAATGTTTCTTACAGATGGCTGAGGGTGGAAGAAGTTAGGTGTGGGACTATGTAACATGAATACATATTAGTGCTGTCAGGCGATTAAAAAAATGCATCTATTACAGGATTTGTAATTAATTAATCTAATTCATCGCATTTTAATCGCATAACCATTTTATGCCTGATATTCTATATTCTATAATCATATTTCAAATTACATGTGTCCAGATGGCAGAATTCAGTACTGTATCTACAAAACCTTCTGTTTAATCATCTTCCATCTATTAATTTGCTTAGATTTTTCAGGTCTGGTCAATTTGAGCATGGTGTTATTCACAGTCAAAGATAAAAAAAATATATATATATTCTCATTTGGTTCATTACAATTTACTCAAGCCTAATAACAGATACAGTATTTCTGACACTGGGAATACATTCCCTGAGATCCTAGATGTCCCTAGAATCAGATACCAAGAACATGCAAATGGACCATATTAAAAAAAAAAGTCTGTAAATGTGTATTCTACGTTCTTATGGAATGAATGAGATAAAAAAAAATGTAAATTAAAATATTTTTTTTTTAATTAATTTTGTGTTAATTTTCATAACGCGATAATTTGCTATGTAATTAATTAATCTAATTAACGTGATAAACTGACGGCCCTAATAAATATACATATATATCTATATTGATATGTAATATTTTACTCCATAATATTGGTATCAGCATAGGCCCCAAAAATCCAGTATCAGTCGGGCTCTACTAATAGAAGTTCTTTGCATTTAGAAAAGTGATGTGATGCTTTCAGCTTCCTTTCTTCTTCTTTCTTGTTTTCTTTCTTCACTCACTCACAGTTAGCCTTCCCATAGTGGCGGTTCACATGCATTGCACGTTGACTCATGTTTACCCTTGAAACAGACTGGAACCAGAGTGGACTCACAGAGCGCACGCTGAATGGCACCCGCTTCACTTCGGTGCCCGCGTTAACAGCCGCTGTTTGTCCACACCGGTCGTACGCGACTCGCGGAGGGGAGTAGGGACAAAACGTAGAGGCTATTCCGCTCTGCTGGAGCCTCAGGGAGCTGAGTGCCTCACTATACTTCTCCCACCTGCTGGGGATTCAAACAGCTGGTGACCTTCCAGTCCAAAACAGCAGTGTTTTGACTAATACAAAGACACTCTGGGGCAAAAAGTACAACACCAGGGAGAAGTGAGCCGGCAGTAAATGCCAAAAAAAATTGATATATATCAGGGTATTTTACAGGCTTTTAGAGTCCCATACAAAACAAGTTCACGTTTTCTTAAAGTTTCTTTTATTGGTCCTTATGTATGTTAACACATTGGACGCCAGTGGGCGCTACAGTCATTGGGCCGTTGTCTGCCATCGCTTTGTTCAATGGAGAGAATGCCGTGTTTGCGAGTGCTTAACCTCTTCCACCCGTGGTGAAAATCCGCCTAAAATATATACCTAGGTAAATGGAATATTGCTCCACTTCTACAAGACCATTTGCATATTCTTGGTATCTAGGGACATCTATGGACCTCAGGGAATGTATTCACAGTGTCAGAAATATTGTGTCTATTACTAGGCTTGCTTAAATTGTGATGAAACAAAGGAGAAGATGAATTATGATTTTTCTTTGCATCTTTGACAGTGCATAACACCATAATGACCAAACATTAAAAAAACTGCCACTGGGGCGCCCTCGTGGCGCATACCATAGTGCCTCGCGCACCTACGCGGCCGACCCGGGTTCGATCCCAGCTCCCGTCGTTATTTGTCGCATGTCCTCCCCACCTCTCCTCCCGTTCGCCCTCTCTGTCGGTCCTGCGTGGCCAAAATAAAGCTGTAAAAATGCTAAAAAATATTATAAAAAAAAACTGCCACTGATCTCGTTCAGTACCGTCTTGAGATCACGTGTACACAAAATCTAAGGAAATTAATAAAGGGAAGATGATTAAACAGAAGGTTCTGTAGATACAGTACTGAATTCTCCCATCCGGACCATGTAATTTGAAATATTATTATAGAATAGGAGGCTTATAAATTACCTTATTATAGCCAAAAAAAGAAACATTAATAAAGAACCTGGGGGGACTAACCCCTTGGATCAAATCTGAGGTCACTAGTCTTGGGGTTATCATAGATTCAGAACTGAACTTCAATTCTCATATTAGCAAAGTGACGAAAACATCGTTCTTCCATCTCAGAAATATAGCAAAAGTACGACCATTTATTAATCAGAACGATGCTGAGAAGCTAATTCATGCATTCATATCTAGCCGGTTAGACTACTGTAATGCACTTTTCACAGGTCTCCCTAAGAAAACCACAGAGAGGCTTCAGCTAATCCAAAACTCTGCAGCCCGACTGCTAACTAGAACCAAAAGGAGAGAGCACATTAGTCCAGTCCTAGCCGCTTTACACTGGCTTCCCGTAACATTTAGAATTGACTTTAAGGTCCTTCTCCTTACATACAAAGCTCTAAATGGACAGGGACCTAGCTACATCGCCAACACTCTAATAAATTACACACCAGCAAGAACACTGCGATCATCAGCTGCTGGACTACTAGAGGCTCCCAGAAGCAGTCAAAAGAGGATCGGTAATGCAGCCTTTATCAACTATGCCCCAAAACTATGGAACAAACTACCCCAAAACATCAGGGAAGCCAACTCGCTAGACATCTTTAAAAGACAGCTTAAAACCTATCTCTTTGCTCAGGCATTTCACTGATAGTTATCTGCTACCACCTAGTGGCAAGAGGAAACATCAGGGATATCCTGACACAACTTGTATTTATTCTTACCCTGCCTACTCTTTTACACTGCCTATCAAATTCATGTGTCGGTTATTGCACTTTTTACTTCTTACTGATGACTATTTTTAAACTGAATCATTTTAAACTATTCTTATTTATTGCTAGATCCAAATGTGAAACACTGCGGGTTGTGACGCACACACACACAGTCACACACACACAGTCACACACACACACACACACAATCACACACAAACACACACACACACCGACATACACACATACACACACACACACACACACAGACACACACACCGACATACACACACACACACACACACACACACACACACAGTCACACACAGACACACACACACCGAGTTGTAGTAGCGTTGTAGTTGTAGATCTAGGTTAACTGTGTCCTGGTAGAGTAGTAGTAGATCTAGGTTAACTGTGTCCTGGAGTGGTAGTTGTAGAGTAGATCTAGGTTAACTGTGTCCTGGAGTAGAGTAGTAGTAGTTGTAGCGTTGTAGCGTTGTAGTTGTAGATCTAGGTTAA
Source organism: Notolepis coatsorum (assembly GCF_963971535.1). Lineage (NCBI taxonomy): Eukaryota > Metazoa > Chordata > Actinopteri > Aulopiformes > Paralepididae > Notolepis > Notolepis coatsorum. Next base: position 68,804,867 of record NC_140179.1, read on the forward strand.
CTGTGTCCTGGTAGATCTAGGTTAACTGTGTCCTGGGGTAGAGTAGTAGTAGATCTAGGTTAACTGTGTCCTGGAGTGGTAGTTGTAGAGTAGATCTAGGTTAACTGTGTCCTGGAGTAGAGTAGTAGTAGTTGTAGCGTTGTAGTTGTAGATCTAGGTTAACTGTGTCCTGGTAGTTGTAGAGTAGTAGTAGCTGTAGTAGTAGTAGATCTAGGTTAACTGTGTCCTGGAGTGGTAGTTGTAGAGTAGAGTAGATCTAGGTTAACTGTATCCTGGAGTGGTAGTTGTAGAGTAGTAGTAGCTGAAGTACAACCACACACACACACACACAACACAATAAACACACATACACACTAAACAACGATGCATACAGGATTATTTATGACTATTTTTAAACTGAATCATTTTATTCTTATTATTTGCTAGATCCAAATGTGAAACACTGTGATTATTTGTTCATGAACTACAGGAGTATTACTGAATAGAGAGCCTATTAAGATGCTAGATCCTAATGTGAAACACTGTGATTTGCCATATATTGCTATGCTCGCTCATGCCTGTATTTTTTATGTCCGTTCTATTTTATAATTTTTTGACTATTTTTAAACTGAATCATTTTAAACTATTTTTACTATTTGTGTTACTGAAAACTGTAAGCGGAGAGCCTATTGGGATGCTAGATCCTAATGTGAAACACTGTGATTCTACCCGTCTATCTTTTTATGCTCGCTTATGCCTGTATTTTTTACTGTTGTGAAGCACTTTGAACTGCAACCTCTGTATGAAAAGTGCTATACAAATAAAGTTATTATTATTAATTCGCACTTTTATATATATATATATATACATATATTATCTTTCAAATGCCCGAGTTCAATTTGGATTTAGTATCACCAGGCATGCATGAGAACAGATAATGAAATCTACTGTAATGTACAGTGGCTTTTTTATTTTTATCAGGGTGGCACCATTTTGAAACTACTTTCAAATCTAATTGTTGCTGAATGCTAACAATAGGGAAGAGAAACTAACTGCGTTTTCAAATTTGTCAAAAACGTTACCTTTTGTGGCTTATTATCCCGAATAATAACAGAACTCTGAACCTTGAAGCCCTATAGAATCTTCCAGGAAGTGTAGTTCTGAAAAATTCCAACGCTGATCGACAGCTAGTGATGTCTATTACAAAATGGCCGCAAAAAGTCTACAATTCCCATGGTTCAAAAATATCCAAAATGGTCTCCCTCATGACTAGACTTGTCCAAATCGAAAAGTTTAATCTATCTAATGACACTTTTAACCTATTGCTAAACTAACGTATTGATGATAATACACATTCTACATGCTGTTGTGACATGTTAGTGATGTTAATACTTGAATACGTTTGAAATTAAAATCGCAATTTTTATACAACAGTCAAAGAAATATTGATTTATGACCAGATGTAATTTCGGTACCGGTCCCGTCAGGTGGAACAGGTTAAACTATATGAAATATTATAGCTATGGATCTAATAACGTTGTCGATTGTCAGTGAGTTTTTTCTGGTCAACATGCAAAAAACAGATTGTTTTTTCATCCGTACATTTCCGTTTTATACCGTGGTGAATATGAGTATAGTTTGGGTGATTCTGAGTAATCCCAGGAAAAGACGCGAAAATAGCCCTTTAGTGAAATCCAGTCATCACTAGGGATGGGTACCGAATTCGGTACTTTTGAGGTACCGAACCGAAACACGTCGGTACTACCGAGTATCGAATCAAGTGAGATACAGAATTTTTTTTTAAAAAAAAAACGTTCACACGCACAATATATGCTTACCTAGGATTTGACTTGATTCAACAACAAAGCAGTCGGAGCAATGGCAAGCCGAAAACTGTCGAAATTGTAGTTATTTGAAGTTTGGATATTTTTTTTCACGACTGAGGTAGGTAAATTAAATTTCTTGAGACTAAAGTACAGAAAAAAGGTACCGTTGGGTACCGGTATCGATTCACAGGTACCGGTACCGGTATCGGTCAAATGTGAAAGGTACCCATCCCTAGTCATCACGTTGTAATTTTTCGCCTGATTATCGAATCTTCCTGAAATCAATGCTAGATTATCGTTATTATGTCTCCTCATGCACGCATGAAATGGAGCTTGGAGGGGCGCGCCCCTGCGTGCTGTGATGTGACCAACGGTACACAGCACACACACATTCCACACAGGCAGCTTCGATCATGGGAGAAAAAGAGATCAGATCAACGCAAGATTGGATATATAGTGTCCTTACCTTGTCTCTGATGTAATGCAAAAAGAATAATCCAATTATCTGATCGCCATTCCAAGTACTGGTCGCGGGAGTCCGTCCCATGTTGTCCGGCATTGCATATGAACGAGGGGGGGGGGGGGGGGGCAGCCTAGTTATGTGCCCTGGTTAGTTGCTAGGTGATAGACATGGAGTTGTTGAGCTCTGGCCCTTTTTTCTCCTCAACTCACAATAGTGATATTTTGGTGTGTGTGTGTGTGTGTGTGTGTGTGAGTGTGAGAGTCAGTGAGTGTGAGAGTCAGTGAGTGTGAGTGTGAGTTAGGGCTGCACGATTTTGGGAAATAATCTAATTGCGATTATTCTGACAGATATTGCGATTGCGATTTGCGATGCGATTATAACATATTTTAATTTTTTTTTACAAGAAGCATGTTGCTGCTTTCTGTAGTCGGGTCCCAACTGCAAAATTACTGTATTACCCTGTATTATACACTTTTACTATCATGTAGACTATTCTGCTTTGTGTTTACATGTGATGTATTGTATACATGCACATTTATTATGTTCTTGTGTGATGTATCGCACATTTTATTGCTGTGTGATGTATTGCAAATGTTATTGCTGTCATCTTGGCCAGGTCTACCTTGCAAAGGAGATCTTGTATCTCAATGGGACTTCCTGGTTAAAAAAAAAAAAAATATATATATATATATATATATATATATATATATATATATATATATATATATATATATATATATATATATATATATATATTTAATTGCAGGCTTGGCGATTTGACAAGTGTGAGTGTGAGTGTGAGTGTGAGAGTCAGTCAGTCAGTCAGTCAGTCAGTCAGTCAGTCAGTCAGTCAGTCAGTCAGTCAGTCAGTCAGTCGCCTCAGTCTTTGTTTCTGTAGAGAAAGAGAAAATAAATTGATTTAGTGAAAAGGCTCCCAGGTGGAAATATTTCACAATCATTATGAAATACAAATAAAATAATATATATTGTTAGTGTTAACACTTTGACTGCCCAAGGTTAATTCATTATTAGTCCCTTGAATGCCCAGGGCCACTTAAATGTTAACATTAATATCGCCTAATCTATGTTTTAAATTACGTGTTATTTATGTGTCTAATCTGCCCGTCGCTTATCAAAGACTTGTTTTCCAGTCAACATTGTCAAAGCAGATTTTTTTTATCGCTTCATTTCCATGTTCTACCATTCTGAAAAGCACTCGGTTTCACTGAAAAAAGAAGAGATTCCTTGATAATCGCCTTTTCCTGGTATATTCTAGAACGTTGTCATTTGTCGGCCTATTTATGAATAGTTTTCAAATAAACGCTAGATGATCGATAGTATATGTGTATGCATGCACGCTTGTGCCTTTTTTTTTATTATTTATTATTATTTTTCGGATCGGATAACTCTAACCTACATTGTTTTGGATTTCAAAATGGCAGATTTTACCATTTTCACCCCTTGGCCATACATGGATGCCAACATGAATCTGAAGGAAATCCTAAGATGAAAGGTGTCTAAATGATGTGTTTCTTAATGGGGAATTCAAATATGAGTTAATTTTTCGGATCAGATAACTCTAACCTACATCATTTTGGATTTCAAAATGGCCGATTTTACCATTTTTCACCCCTTGGCCATACATGGATGCCAACATGAATTTGAAGGAAATCCTATCACGCAAGGTGTCTAAATGATGTGTTTCTTAATGGGGAATTCAAATATGATTTCATTTTTGGGATAGGATAACTCTAACCTGCATAATTTTGGATTTCAAAATGGCTGATTTGACCATTTGAACCCATTGGTCATACACAGGTGCCAGAATGAATCTGAAATAAATCCTAACATGCAAGGTGTCTAAATTATGTGTGTTTTAATGGGGAATAGAAATATGAGTTAATTTCTTGGATATGATAACTCTAACCTACATCATTTTGTATTACAAAATTGCCAAATTTACCCATCCCCTTTCAAAGATAAAAAAATATATGGGAAATCATTTATAATGACAAAGCCATCAAATGTATTAACAAGTGAACTGTATATAACTGGATACAACTAAAGATCAATAATAATAATAATAATAATAATAATAATACTAACAATAATAAATTGTATTTGTAATGCACACAAACACCTAAGTGCTAAATCTCTATCTCCTGACTTCTTGAACTTTGCCAGGTTCCAATGTCTTGATTGAACTCATTCTTGGACAGCAAGGTCTCCTACTGTACTGCTTTAACCACCAACCTACAAACTTAAACTCAACGTCAGCCATAAATAGGTGAGCTCTTTCCAGAACTACTCAGCAGAAACCTCAGTAACCATTTTAACAAACGTCTCAATGTATTGAGAAAATCCATGGGGCTCCATCAATCCTCTATCTTCTTGAATTTGATCAGGTTGCACAAGTCCTGCTTGGATTCATTCTTGGACATCAGCCTCCTGCTGGTCTCCTGAGCCCTGATCCCTCCATCCCTTTTTTCTTGTGAAAAGTACTTAGCAGAGTCACCATTTTAACAACCCTCTCGATGCTTTGTGTGTGGCAAGGCCAGTCGAGAACCTCCATGCAGGTGTTGATTAAGTTCTTCACTTCTGAGGTGCTTAGGGAGCAGGTGAGAGGTGGCTCTGACACATCTTCTGACCAGCTGATTAAGCCACCAATGCTGAACCTCCATGGGGGTGTTGATTAAGTTCTTCACTTCTGAGGTGCTTAGGGAGCAGGTGAGAGGTGGCTCTGACACATCTTCTGACCAGCTGATTAAGGGCCCGGGTCCACCTGCCTCATATTTATGACGGCACGCGTCTTTTTTCAATGTATCCCAATGGGGAGGGGGCGTATGCGGCCGCATGAGCCGCCTATAGGAAATGCGCTGCAGTCGGCTTCTTTTTTCAGCTTTTTTGTGCGGCCGGAAGTTGAAACTTTCTGAACTTTCAGAGCGATGCGCTGAGCTCATTTTCAGACAACCAATCACAGCCATTCATATCTACCACTCTGTTTGTAACCTGACACCGGAGCTGCCTGCCTGTCTTGGCTGTCTCCCACAAGAGACGGGCCATTGAGATTCGCGACAAAGCACAAATACACTAATAATAATAACTACACGAATACACTACTAAAAAGCTAATAAAAAGCAAAGGGCGAACTGTGGTGTCAGGCAATAACTATATATATAATTAATATACAATCAAATGTATTAAAATATGCTATAATATGTGCAAAACAGCGGCAGGAAAAAACGATAGAAAGATGGCTGTAGATTTCTTTCTGTCATCTACAAGATGCGCTTCATGCCAGCACTACCGGCGCACTACCCGCGTTTTTGTGAGATAGGTGGACGCGGGCCCTAAGCCACCAATGCTGAACCTCCATGGGGGTGTTGATTAAGTTCTTCACTTCTGAGGTGCTTAGGGAGCAGGTGAGAGGTGGCTCTGACACATCTTCTGACCAGCTGATTAAGCCACCAATGCTGAACCTCCATGGGGGTGTTGATTAAGTTCTTCACTTCTGAGGTGCTTAGGGAGCAGGCGAGAGGTGGCTCTGACACATCTTCTGACCAGCTGATTAAGCCACCAATGCTGAACCTCCATGGGGGTGTTGATTAAGTTCTTCACTTCTGAGGTGCTTAGGGAGCAGGTGAGAGGTGGCTCTGACACATCTTCTGACCAGCTGATTAAGCCACCAATGCTGAACCTCCATGGGGGTGTTGATTAAGTTCTTCACTTCTGAGGTGCTTAGGGAGCAGGTGAGAGGTGGCTCTGACACATCTTCTGACCAGCTGATTAAGCCACCAATGCTGAACCTCCATGGGGGTGTTGATTAAGTTCTTCACTTCTGAGGTGCTTAGGGAGCAGGTGAGAGGTGGCTCTGACACATCTTCTGACCAGCTGATTAAGCCACCAATGCTGGAAGTGTCACTATTGATGTGAGGTGTTCTTCTGATCCTGACAGAAGAGTCTCCCAGCTGAGTGTCTGGATCCCCCTCTCCCCTGATGGCCAGGATTCTCTCCACCCCCTCAATTCTCTCTTTTTGATCCTCAGAGCACAGCAGTGTTTGGAGGATGGCTTCACTGTGGGCTAGGGCTGTCTTAAATACTTCGAAGCTTCGTTCGATGGCACAAGCTTCGAACATAAAAAAAAAAATCGAAGTTAAAAAAAATATATATATTCAAAAAAAAAAAAAAAATTACTTCGATGTGTGTGTGCGTGCGTGCGCGCGCGCATGGGGCCATTGGGTGGGGCCGGGGGACAAATACACTGGAGGAAAGTAACCCAGCTCAGCACTGCCCAAATTATATCATCACTATTGCCTGTTTGAAGGATATCATCCTCAAACACATATACACCTACATGCCTTGTAGAATTCCACACATAAGAAAGAAAGATACTGGGATGAATAAACAAAATAAGAAATAAAATGTAGAAATGCATGCAATACATAAATAAATATGAATCTCCATATATGAAATAGAACATTTAGATAAGGTGCTACTGAGATGTTTTGGTGAGTTCTTTGTTTTTTTGTGGAAGTAGCCCTTCTTAAAAATGCATGAACATTCACTGATAATTGGTCTGTAGTGGAGTCTACAAGGTCTACATTGCCGGACCATGTAGAATCCGGACCTTGTAGACTGACATAATTCCGTGCATAGTTTAGTCTACACAGGCCATATTTCAAATAATCAAAATCGTACTTCATTCATCTTAAACATTCTTGATTTGGTGGATTGGTAGTTCCCATGAAATCTGAAGTTGTTCAAACGACAACAGCGATCCACCTTGAATTAAATCACACTGTGTTGGCTGCGTCACAGTCACGAAAGGGGCTACTTAATTAATTAATCCAATCCACTTTATTTATAGAGCACATTTAAAAACAACAAAGTTTACCAAAGTGCTGTACAAGTCCCACAACATAAGAAAAAAAAATAAAAAACGTATTATTATTATTATTATTATTATTTTAATTTTTTTTGAAGCTTCGAATTAAAATCGAAGCTCGGCCCCGAAGCTTCGATTGCCAAAAAAAGCTTTGAAGGTCAGCCCTACTGTGGGCATACCAAGCAGATCTTCTCACAGTTGGCATCACAATATCCAGCACCTCCTTCCTCTGAGACTTGAGGCAGTCCAGCTGAAACAGGATGTGCCTAGGCCCTTCGATCCAGGAGTGCTTGACCTTCATGTTGAACCAACATGGATAATACACTCCAATGATGAATTCCACAATGCATTGTAGATTATTCAGGTTCTTTCTTTTAAATTGATGCTTTGACACCCAGAGCCTGAGGAGTCTGTTTGCTGTGGTGAGCCAGCGGCTGTGGTTTACCGGTCCAGCAGAGCCAGCCTTGCAGAAAGCACTCCATCCCTGATTACACAGACCAGCTTATAGCCATAGTGTTGATCAGTTGAGAGATCTTGAATGATCTTCTCAGGCAGCTTGATCAGCGGAGGGCCAAGAAAGATCCTGGTGAAGTTAGGATTGATCTCCAAGGCTGTAACAGAATCAAGGAGCTGTCCTATTGGCCCAGATACTTTGTTGTCTGACAGAGTAGCCCCATCAACTTCAACAATGAGACGGTGCAGTGGAAGTTTACCAGTGTGCAGGTTGCACACCAACCAGACCAGCTTTCTCCCCAGGTGCAGCTCCAGCTTCCGCATTACACCTGCCTTCACTCCAGTGTTGACATTGGTTGAGTCTCCTCCAATGGCCCTCAAGGTCTTATCAGAACCTCTCTCTTTCAGCCAGGAAAACAGGACCTTAGCAATCTGCTCTTTAGTTGCTTTCTCTGGTGTAAAGTGGAACATATAGTTGCTGCCAGGCTCACTAGCAACACTATAGTGTTCTTCCTTGATCTTTGCAGGAAAAGATTGGTCACTGCCCTCAGCTTCCATCATCACATTGGTCATGTCAATCCGCCCATCAAAGAGGATACAGGAGATCCCCCCCTCCTCCCTGCACTTCTCCTCAAACTCTTCCCCCAGCTCTTGCATCAACTTTTCTTGTGCTCTCTTAACCTTGTTCTTATCAATCACTTTACTTGTGTCATCTTCTAAGATGAGTCCTGCATCAATCAGAGCTGCAGTTGCTATAGCTGCAGTTAGCCTTAGCCCTATTCCATACCTTACACTAGCAAGGGCGATGTTTGGAATCTCATCATAATTTTTCCGTAGCTTTGCTGAAGCTGCAGGGTCAGTTTCAGGAATGAGCTCAACTTCAGGGACTGTAAGGAAGCTGTCAACATCCTTCCTGGCAGCGTGAATATTTTCGGCAACCAACTTGTGTTTAGCGTTTCTCTGATTGGCCACTACGCCCATGTGACCGCGGCAGCGCGAGAGAGCTGCAGCGCGGAAATAGGCTGTCTATTGCCATTCTCTAAGACAAACTCTAACCTTAACCAGCTCCTTAACAGCGCCTAAACTTAACCCTTCTAACCATAACCAACTCCGAAACAATGCCTAACCTTAACCTTAACCAACTCCGAAAGAATGCCTAACCTTAACCTTAACCATAACCAACTCCGAAAGAATATTGCCATTCTCTAAGACAAACTCTAACCTTAACCAGCTCCTTAACAGCGCCTAAACTTAACCCTTCTAACCATAACCAACTCCGAAACAATGCCTAACCTTAACCAACTCCGAAACAATGCTTAAAGTTAACATGCCTAAACTTAACGGCACGTTAAAAAAAAAAACAAAAAAAAAAATGAAGGGAATCGAACTTGCCAGCAACGGACCGTAGGATCCACAGCAATGCAGCGCTGCCAGTTGAGCTAGTTCTGGATAGTGAAAAAGGGGGGATTACTGCTACATAATGCTGCCGCGACGGAGCTCGCTCTGCCGCTCCGCTCTGCTGCTGCCGCGGGGGCGTGGCTAGACGCAAGTTGGGCGTGGCTAGACACAAGTTGGTTGCCTTTCATATTTAGGCTTCCTGGCAACCTTGTCTGCTACTGCAAAGCTTTCTTCTTTGCCGCTTCTCCTTTTCTCTGCCGTCTTTTCCATCCCCTTCCTTTCCAATGTTTTCACCTGTCTCTTGTGCTCAGGCAGATCAGCTCCAGCCATTTGGTGTGGTCCTTTACTTCCAACCTTTTCCCCCTGTCCCTTGATGTAGGCAATATCTTATATCAATACCTGGGGCTGGCGGTGACACTATTTTCTTGCGTGAGCTGGGGGTTGGCAGAGGGGAGGGGGCAGGAGCTGACCTGGAAAGGGTAAAAGCGGGTGTGGCACCTAGGGTAAAAGGGTATGGTCAAATCGGCCATTTTGAAATCCAAAATTATGTAGATTAGAGTTATCTTATCCTAAAAATGAACTTGTATTTTTATTCCACATTAAATAACACATAATTTAGACACCTTGCATGTTAGGATTTATTTCAGATTAATTCTGGCACCTGTGTATGACCAAGGGGTTCAAATGGTAAAATCGGCCATTTTGAAATCCAAAATGATGTAGGTTAGATTTATCCTATCCCAAAAATGAACTCATATTTGAATTCCCCATTAAGAAACACATCATTTTTAGCATCCATGTATGGCCAAGGGGTGAAAAATGGTAAAATCTGCCATTTTGAAATCCAAAACAATGTAGGTTAGAGTTATCCGATCCGAGAAATATTCCCATATTTGAATTCCCCACAAAAAAACACATATTTTAGACACCCCACTCGATTGATTTTCCAAAAAAAAAAAAAGTATGGCCCGCCCTAGTGCCGCGCGCTGATAATCGCTGCTCCTATTTCCTGACGGCGTGCACAGTCAAACAGCGATATCACATAATCACATAAACGCTTATATATCCGTGAAAACGGATCTGATTATCCTTAGACTGGTAACATAGATTCCTTACCTGAGATCAGATCGTATCCAAATGGATTATTCCAATTCCTGATCGCCATTAGAAAAAATCGCTCCTTTTAGTGATCCACCGTGATACTGTATAACACATATTCCCAGCTGCTCCGAGAGTCCAGCATGAAGCTGGTAGACGCCTGTTGCATGAGTGAGAAGTAAAATGTGGAGTGCGGGTTTCTTTTTCCCATTCATTTTAATTGAGTTCAATCCAAAAGGGTGAATTACCATCTGGGAGACGATAGGGGGCGCTTTTTTCACATCTGAGCGCCGGGGGTGCCTGGATCTCCAACGATAGACTCGCTTGATGCAATATTATTTCAGATCGCTAATTTAAAAAAAAACGAATAAAACGAATATTCTCGTGAGTGGGCATTCAACCCGCGGGGGGTAAACACGAGAAAACTCGTGGATGGCATTCAAAGTGTTAATGATGTCTTGTAGATTATTATGGATATTTGCAACTCTATTCTTTTAAGGACTGATGGGGTAGTTTATGAACAGAAATCCAAACTGGCATTTTCGGTGGCAGCGTAGACTAGTCATACAACAGACACTGTGATGTATTGGGTCCGGAAGTCAAGACACAGCAGTGTTTCCCCTGAAAAAAAATTCAACACCGGTGCTGTGCTGCGCGCACTCTGCCGGAATCCATATTTGTGCGTGCGCACGTGCCGCCGGAATCCATATTAGCGCACGCTGCCGGAGAAATAACTTAAAACTACCTTCGAATTGTTCGAGAGGTTATTCATGTTCATGGAGTCATGTGCGTGTGAATTTGCTAGGATGTTTTTGGTGTGTCCGCTGACACTAGAAGTGCTCTGGAGGCCCAGGTAGCTGCATATTTGTACACTGCAAAAAAAGAAATCATATCAAGTGAAAATATCTTGTATTTGGTACAATATGTCCAATATTGAGTAGAATTATCTTGAATTATATTATTCCACAGATAATTTTGCTTGTTTTTTTTCTTGATTTTGGTAAATTTTATCTTGTTTTAAGAAAATGTTAAGTCAGGCCACTGAACTTAGAATCAGGCCAGGCCAATAGTTAGATGACCTAGGTGGGGAACAACCAGGAGATCACTGCAACCCACACAAGTTGGAGAACTGTCTCTCTCTATCTCTCTTGCTCACACACACACACACACACACACACACACACACACACACACACACACACACACACACACACACACACACACACACACACAAAGGGAGCCGCATGTGATTGGTGGAGGCGGGACCCTTACAAAAAACAAAAAATCCATCAAAATCAGTGTTGTTGCTAATCATATATGCTAGCCTGTTTTTTAACAATAATTTGTGATGCCATCACAAACACTGGCATTTAAAGGGTACAAATAAAAAAAAAATGCCTACACCAGAATGCAGGAAATGAAGTCTTTGTAACACAATGTCCTGGTGGGGGACCCCCAGACCCCCGCTTAAAAAGTGGCCTGACTGGGGCTATATTTCGCACTATATTTCCTGGCCTGAATGATTTTCCCAGTCCGGCCCTTGTTAAAAGCCTCCAATGCTTATTAGTGTGTGTGCGTTTGAAGGTTTGCATGTTTCAACCATACATTTCCATTTATAAAAAAAAACAATAATAAAAAAAGTATAAATACATTTTTTTTACCTCCTATAATAGTGGGGGTCGCGGCTCTCTGACACTGTTATTTCGGGGGTCGCGGCCTGAAAAGTTTGGGAACCCCTGATTTAATAGATAATATAAATACTAACATACTAACTGTCTAACATACACAAATCATAACACTACAACAGCACTTTACACCGAAGAAGTCTCAGTGGCATAGGCTACATTCTGCCTTAGAGCATTTCATTTTCCTGGGCTTTTGAAAGAAAAGCTCCAGGGCTCTTTGGTAGGGAATTCACTGGTAGGGGGCCCATTGATGCTGAGACACATACAAGCAGCCAGATGGTCTCCCTGCAGCCTTTTCCTCACGTCAGTCTTTTAAAAGCACCCGCCACAGCCCAAACGAAATGATAAAAAATAAATAAAAATAATTATGTATTATTATTATTATTATTTTTTTTAAATACATTTTTTTTAATAGTCTAGTAGTTCATAGCAGCGGCGGTCCTAATTCAGCAGCGGCGCAGCTGCACAGTTGTACGCTGGACTCCAATGCATTAATGACCAGCCAGCCAATAAATGTGAAGTTAAATTTGAACCTTGGTTGTCAAGCCTTGTCAATATAACCGATACACCTAGCTAACATGGGGCGGGCTGCTTTGAGCGAATGATACACACTCGCAATCAAATCAACTGCTCAACTGTTACTATTACTACTGTGTAAAGTGTTTTCACACACAGGGCTAACATTAGCTAGCAAGCAGCCCACTATCGAGCTAAAACGCTAACTAGCAGCTGACTACTGTATACAGTTCCAATAGACTAACATTACACCTCTGTGATTTAAATGTGTCCTTACCTTAGACTCAGGGGTTGTGCTAGGGTTGGATGCAGTTCCCTGTTGGTCAGTCTGTCTGTTTTCCTTCTTCTGCTGTGTTTAACGTTATCCTCTTCAAATAGCGCAGCATGTTTGCGAGTGCTCCCTTGACTGAGAGAATGGCCAGTATCGCGGGAACTTTTATTAAACATTCTATTAAACATTCTGATATTTTCGCGGGTCTCGTGCCACTGTCAGTGTCAACTAAGCGAGCACTCAGAAGACACTCGCCGTTTGTCCAGGACAAGTAATATTGACGTACAGAGATTGAGAGTTTCCAGTGTGACACTGTGAGACAGGCACTTTCTGATCAGATGGAATAACGTTACTATTCGTTTGGGGAATATATATATATTTTTTAACTTTTCCGGTCGGACAAGTTAAATTGTATTATGCTTGTCAGACAATTTCTTTTACTTGTCCCGGACAATAGGACAAGCCTTAATGTCAAGCCCTGGATAAGTAGCTTCAGGCTTCCTTCCAGGCCACTTCAGACCACCAATATGATAATAATAATAATAATAATAATAATAATAATAATAATAATAATAATAATAATAATAATAATAATAATAATAATAATAATAATAATAATAATAATAATAATAACATTTATATAGCGCTTTTCTAGACACTCAAAGCGCTTTACAATGTAGGGTGGAAATGGCCTCCTTCACCACCACTGGTAGCACCCAACCTTGGGCTATGCAGGCTCAATGGCTACCATACAATGGCACCCGGCACACATCACATTACATGATAAGTAGCTCCAGGCTTCCTTCCAGACCACTTCAGACCAGTGGCGGCCGGTGGGTGCTTCGCCACTAGGGGCGCTATACCAAACATTTTGCAAACATGTACAGTAAGTACCACGCAACAGACTCATGGCAAGACGTGAGCGATTCGACTCACGCTCACGGCAATGAATCGGCTCTTATGAACGAGTCGCTCAGCTGTTACTACAACAACACACAACCAGTCAAATAAAGTATAGTCTAGACTCTAATTCACAACTTGAAACACAATATATATATATAAAAAACTATTTACAAACGTTAACGTTAACCACAGAGAGAGAGAGAGAGAGAGAGAGAGAGAGAGAGAGCGAGAGCGAGAGAGAGAGAGACTCACTGTTTAGTTGACACGTCCAGGGCTTGCCTTGATAAAGTGTATAATCCACTGTTGATAGACCACTGTCCACTGTGTCCAGACTGCATCCGCCATATAGCTTGTTAGCCAAGTGTTAGCTTGTTAGCAGCACCACACAACAGTCACAAGTACTTCATTCCTTTGTCCATTTCCGCTCGAACAGACTGCAAACTACCTGGCGTTCTATCGCCAAGACAAACTCTAACCTTAACCAACTTTGAAAGAGTGCCTAAGCTTAACAGTCTAAAGAACTTGCAGTCACGGCACGCTCTAAGACAAACAACCTAGGACCAACCTAGGAACCAACCTAGCCGGAATAAGCTAGAATTGGAACATTAGAAATTGGATTCGGCCAATCAGAGATCGTCTCTGTGAAATTCTGCTACGGAAAAAAATACTGGCGTCGGCCAATCAGAGAGCGTCTCCGCGAAATGCGGCTACAGAAATTCTTGACGCTACTGGCTAGACCGCTTCAAATCGCGCCCGGATTCCAACATAATAGTCATATTTCAACGCACAACGCGTTATGCACTGATTGGCTGTGACGGATACAGCGATCAAACTGTGACGCGCACTCAGAGCGCTATCGCTTCTAGCCCGGGCCGAGAAATACGAAAAAATAAAAAAAATAAAAAAAAACGTGATGTCACTTCCTGCTTAGGAAAACGAGTGTTTTTTTTATTTGAGATAATAACGTTATATTGTGCATTGGAAATACAAACATACTTAAAATGAGTAAATATTATTCATTTTAAACATGTTTATATTATTTATAGGGCTATAAAACAAAAAACGAAAAAGTTTTATTTTCTTCTTCTGTGATTTAACAGCAGCTGGCAGCAGGTGGGTCGGCGCCCTTGCGCCCCTAGTGGCACTCTGTGGCTGTGCCCTTGGAATCAACAGCTCTGTGTTTATCAGAAAGGTCAGGCCTCTGTGTATGGTATTCATGATGAATTGAAAATGGGGGACCCTGATGTAAACAAGACGAAAGTCTTTCTCTGGTCTGCATCCCCTTAACAATTGTTTGTATTGAGCCGTACTGTATTGTACCCATTCTGCAATCTGTTAATAAAGTTTTCAATCAATTCAATCAATCAATCGGTTTGATTCCAAACTTTTTACTTCAGAGTGAGGAGGACGCACGGGAGCACCCTGTTTGACACGGGCAATTAGAAACAACAGATAAACACAAGTGGGACAAACTTAAAAATAGCCCTGTCGTGAGCCCTCAGGCCAGATGGAGGGGGGTGAGGGAGGGGTAGACGGATAGGAGGAGGGAGATGGGGAGAGGGGAGACGTGCATGGGTGAGGGGGCGACTGGTAGAGGGACTTCACAGAGCAAGAGAGATAGGGTAGGGAGGGCGCTCACATTGAAGCTAGGGTCGGGAATGGAATTGCTCCACTAGTCTGAGGGTCCACCTTGGACAAGTGTTAGTACCCTCTCTAGCCTCCCTACCTAGGGATACAGGGTGCCGCACTGCCTTGTGTGTGTGTAGGGATACGCAAAGGCTAAGGGAGAAAACCCTGAAATAAAACCGCACTGCCTTGTGTGTGTAGGAATGGGGTTACCTGTAGGGCATCCGAGGTATAAAACTAGCTACAAACCAAAAATGATGACTCCAGTGGCGTGGAGTCATCGCCCGTCCAACCTCACTGTAGTGGGAAAATAGGGACGTAAAACGAAGATGATGATGCTGGATCTGATTTGCAATGCCTAGTTGTACAGTTTGATCTGCATTTAAATGAACCAGGAAGTACAGCTGCACAGGGGAGAAATAGCTTTAATTAGCGGTTCATTTAAAGAGACGTGAGCTAAACCTGCCTGTGTAAGAAGGCTGACAGCCTGTGTACAGCATACATGATAAAAATGGCCTCTTTAATATATATTGTGGTTTCGTGAAGCAATATTTTGTTGTCTAAACTGAGAAACGAATCGACTATTAGATGTCAGATTTCTCACAAAATGATTTAAAACATTATTCATTCAAACTAGAATGTTGAGCCCACTACCCTGCAAGCCAGTATGATCGATTGGACTATCTAACATATGATTTACCATACCTTAGCAGACATACTGTATATATTGTTATCTGAAAAATAATATCATGATGCCCCCTCCCATATTATCCAGCCCCAATGGAAGCATTTATATAAAGCCCAGCTGGAGAGAGAGAGATTGTGGAGAGCAGCATACACACACACACGCACGCACACGCACGCACGCACGCACGCACGCACACACACACACACACACACACACACACACACACACACACACACACACACACACACACACACACACACACACACACACACACACACACACACACACACACACACACACACACACACACACACACACACACACACACACACACACACAGGAGATTCTCATCTTTATGGTTGAGATTATGCTTAATTACAACAAGGGCCATTGAGGAAAAACACCAGCCCTCGAAAGTGCCCCCTTAGCCTTCTACCACTGATTGTTGAGATTAAATGAGATGCTCATTTTCATGGTTTACAACATGAGAGGGGGAGAGACATGGTTAGAGAGAGGTAGGCTACTAATCATATATATATATATAGGGTACAAGGACATACAATGTCCTTACTTAAAAGTAGCTGACAAACACTCTGCCTTCACGATTAATGGAAAATGTGATTGTAAGCAGACCAGTGCAGATGTCCTGAAATTTCATAAAATTATGAAATCCCACGGAAGTGGCGGTAAGTATCTGTATATAGCTGATTTGTATTTTTTTCAGTATACAGTCAGCATACAGTAGAAGCAACATCGGGTGGTGTTCATACCTGTGACGTTGTGTATTCTCTGTTTACACCACAGCTCTCCAAGCCACCGGGTTGCCCCATGTGTTGCAGCTTGGCTGGTTCAAATCTAGAGCACAACATGTGCCTGTTAACAGGCATAGTGTTTACAGTTTATTGCATTAAGGTCACCGCAGCATATCAGAGGTCACAGAGGTGTGTGTGTGTGTGTGTGTGTGTGTGTGTGTGTGTGTGTGTGTGTGTGTGTGTGTGTGTGTGTGTGTGTGTGTGTGTGTGTGTGTGTGTGTGTGTGTGTGTGTGTGTGTGTGTGTGTGTGTGTGTGTGTGTGTGTGTGTGTGTGTGTGTGTGTGTGTGTGTGTGTGTGTGTGTGTGTGTGTGTGTGTGTGCGTGCGTGCTTTTGTGGACTTTAGCATTCATGAATATGGTTTCCAATTCATTTTCTCTTGTCTGATACTAAAACGCCTTGGACTAAATCCCCCCCTGACTCGTATTGATAATTGCCTGAAGTCAGCTCCCGAAGCTTCTCTACTGTTACGAACCAGAGCAGCCTAGGAGTGTGTAGTTTGACAATCCATGCTCTAGCCCTAACATTGAAGTGTAGTATTGAGGGGAACAATTAACAGCAGGGAGGGAAACAGCTTAAATGGTCTGGTTTTCAAAGAAGACTAAGAAATAGCAGTAGGCTTAGCTTACCTCCCACCCACCCACCCACCCCCTCCTAATGTACAGTTCCCTCCCCCTCGTATGTATATATTTTCTGTTAGGATCCCTGTTTAACAGTACTGTATATTTGCATATCTTGTATGTCACAAATGTAACAGTACTGTATATCTGTATGTCATGTATGTCATAAATGTCATGATATATATCTGTATGTCATGCATGTCATAAATGTCATGATATATATCTGTATATCTGTATGTTGTGTATGTCATAAATGTCATTATGAATTGAAAATGGACCCTGATGTAAACAAGACTAACATCTTTCTCTGGTCTGCATCCCCTTAACAATTGTGTGTATTGAGCTGTACTGTATTGTACCCATTCTGCAATCTGTTAATAAAGTTTTCAATCAATCAATCAATCAATCAATCAGTACACAAGATCACAGGCATGGGCGGCTGAGTGGCGCAGTGGGCAAGGCGCTCGCCACTAACGCAGGAGATGCTGGTATCGAGCCCAGCTCTCGGCGTTGCTACCAGCTTGGCCGGCCGTCATACTAACACAATTGGCAGTGTTAGAGGGTGGGAAAGCCGGTGGGTGGGGATTGGACGTTGTGGACAGCGACTCCTACAGGTCGGTTGGGGGACGCCTGTACAGCAGAATCAGGAAGTATCGGGGGCAGCGTGAGCCTCCCACGCGTTACTCCTCGCCACTGAGAGTTCGAGCTGCTGCGGTGAAAAGATGCGACAGGCTGCCTCCTCGTGTACCGGAGGGGACACGTGATGCAAGGCTTCTATCCTCACTACAGCCGACCAGTGGGAGGCATAGTCTAGCAACGTTCAAGACAGGGGAGGGAAGAATTGGAAATACGAAATTGGGATGGGAGAAAAAATTGAAAATGAGGAGAAAAAGTGGATACAAAAAAATAAAGATCACAGGCATGGCCAGCTTTGTATGGGCCCTCCTGGGCAGCACGACCAGGTGGCTGGCCATCCGACAATAGTTCATGGTTATTCTTTGTTTGTTTATAAGATCAAATAAGATGAGATATTCTTTTATTGATCCCCTTGGGGAAATTCAGATATCATAGCAGCATGGCGGGGAGTGGAGGTACAGGTAGTGAAAAAGCAGTGTAAACCATATAACAAATCAATATAATTAACTCTGGACATGTGCATATGGGCAACAAGGTGCAAGATGAGGGTATGGTATGCCCTCTGTTATATTTGCCCTACAATAAATAGTTATATAATCTTATTTTTTTTTTTAGTCCACTTTTTCTCCTCTTTTTCAATTTTTCTCCCATCCCAATTTTAGCCGTGCCAATTCTCCCCTCCCCTGTCTTGAACGTTGCTCGCATATGCCCCCCACTGGTCAGTTGTAGGGAGGATAGAAGCCTTGCATCACATGTCCCCTCCGATACATGTGGAGGCAGCCTGTCACATCTTTTCACCTGCCAGCGCGGACTCTCATTTGGCGAGGTGTAACGTGTGGGAGGCTCACACTACCCCTGCCATTTTCCTGTCTCTGCTGTGCAGGCGTCCCCCAACCGACCTGTAGGAGTCACTGTCCACAACGTCCAGATTACCACCCATCGACTTCCACCCGCCAATTGAGTTAGTATGACGGCCGGCCCAAGCCGGAGGCAACGCCGACAGCCGGAGTCGAACCCGGTGTCTCTTGCGTTGGTGACGAGCGCAATGTCCGATGCGCCACCCAGCCGCCTACAATATATAATCTAATAATCCAATAATCTAAATCTAATCTAATCTAATATATAATCTGAAAAAACGTGTGTGTGTGTTGCTCTCCGCAACTGACATGGACCAGGTGGGCTTTATATAAACGCTTCCATTGGGCCTGGGTGATATGGGTTCATACGACACATAAAAGGACAAGAAAAGTCTTCCAACATGTGCTTCAGGTGAAAAGGAGATTTCCATCTTCATGGTTGAGAACATACTCAATTACATTGACGGCGGTTGAGGAAAAAACACCAGCCCTGTGATGAAATTACGATTCTTTTCATGGTCTACAACAACACACTCACCTAATATGAGAGCGAGGCAAGGGCATGCCAGGGAGAGAGATGGATAGGGAGAGGGGTAGGCCAAAGCCACTAATCATATACAGTATAAAGGGTACAAGGACATGCAATGTCCTTACTTCAAAGTAGCTGACAAACTCTCTGCTTGCTCGATTCATGGAAAATGTGATTATACCAGTGCATGTCCTGAAATTTCATCAAATTCAGAAATCTCACAGAAAGGGCGGTACATTTAATTTTTAATTTTTTTACACTCAGTGGAAGAAACATTTATTCTGTTGTATTCATACCTGTGGCTGTGACATTGTGTATTCTCTGTTTGCACCATAGCTCTCTGAGCCACCGGGTTGCCCCATGTGTTACAGCTTTATTGGCTAGTTCAAAACTAGAGCACAACATGTGCCTGTTAAATGTGTTTACAGTTTATTGCATGGTCACTGCATCAGAGGTCACAGAGCTGTGTGTGTGTTTTGTTTTACAGTTTATTGCAGCTTTTGTGGACTGTAGCATACAGGAATATTGTTTCCAATTAATTTCCCCATGTCCGATACTAAGTAATTGAAGTTTTAGGCTCAGTTTGCCCCAGTTTCCATACAGACTTTCAAATGTTATATTGTAATATGTGTATATTGTTTCATGCATATAGCCATTACGCATTCATGGTCACTGTGATGAAATATCTACCTGTCAATCTAGCCCTGCTAATTACTGATTATTTCCACCTGCATGTTGTCGATCACAGCCTAAGGCTTGTTTGTTGCAACTATTCATTACACACTGATGAAGGCCGGACGGTCGAAAACGTTGTGTGCATACAGTATATAAATTGTGCATATTAAAATAAAATAAGGATATTCCCTACTAGAGTTCCCTAGAATAAGTCCCTACTCCCTTTTTTGTGCCCCTGACTCATATTAGCCACGTTTGCACCGCAGGAACTGGGGACTTATTCAGGAACTCGGTGCGTTTGTACCGCAGGAACTGGGGACTTATTCAGGAACTCAGTGCGTTTGCACCGCAGGAACTGGGGACTTATTCAGGAACTCAGTGCGTTTGCACCGCAGGAACTGGGGACTTATTTAGGAACTCAGTGCGTTTGCACCGCAGGAACTGGGGACTTATTCAGGAACTCAGTGCGTTTGCACCACAGGAACTCAGGACTTAGGGCGCGTTCACTTCACACCTACCCTACCACTTTAAGTGGACCATGGTCCCTTTAAGTGGACCATGGTCCCTTTAGATCGATAGTCCGTTTGGTTTGTACAGGTATGAACGCAAACCGAACTATAATGAGGACCAAACAAAAAAGTTGGGACTCGGTTCGTTTCAAAGTGGACCATGGTTCGTTTGCTGTTGGTGTGAACGCAAAACGAACTTTATATAGTATCTAATCTAGAGCAAATGAGTGACAGGTGCCTAGTGGCGGCGGTCGCGCGACCCAACTCAAATGAATGACAGGCGCGCGGACAGTCTCTCGTCCTCTCTCTCTCTCTCTCTGCCTCTCTCTGTCTCTCTAGACTGGCGCCGCGCGCGGACAGTCTCTCTCGTCCTCTCTCTCTCTCTCTCTATATATATATCTCTACTCTCTAATCGACTTGCGCCACGCTCGTAATGACAGTATCTCTCTGCTTTATCACAAGAGACGCTGTCGGCAACTGTTATGTTTGTGAGTGCTAGTCCAATAGATGAACGACTTGGCGACAGCATGTCCTTTGTTTACAAATTAGATCCGCACCAAACAGGGTAGTGTGAACGCAGACCAAAATCAAACAATGTATCATTTTCACATTTGGTCCACCAGAAAGTCCGGACTATCCCCGGACTTTCAGGTGTGAACACACCCTTATTCAGGAACTCAGTGCGTTTGCACCGCAGGAACTCAGGACTTATTCAGGAACTCAGTGCGTTTGCGCCACAGGAAATAGGGACTTATTCAGGAACGTATTAATTAATGTTGCATTTCTTTTTCAAATGTATCCAAGAGTAAAGACCCCAACCCAAAACAAACGGCAGTCAAAGTGTATATTTTCAGCACTATGTTTGTTTACCAATGATTTTAAGTGTTATTAGCTAAATACGAGTTCATAAATATTTCTGCGCATTGCATCGGAAACCGGATGAATTAGACACGAGGAAATGACGCCGTCATGAAATCGTTATAATCCTAAGAAAGAGGAGACCCAGGGCTTTCGATGGACGTCAAAATGTCATAAAACTACACTACCCAGCTCACACCAGCCTCTGTCAAAGCTGCTGAAAATATTCTATGCGAAAAATTCTGATGTTATTTTCGTGATTATAACAGTTATATTATTAGGTTATATATATTATAACCTGAACAGTTATTGCCATAAAATACAACGTATATTGTTTCTTTACCTTTCTGTGAATGTCTAGAAAAAAAACACATTGCACTCTGGTGAAAAATGGCGGAGCTATGGACACTATACAAAAGTAACTGTACTTACAGTAGATTTCATTCACGGTCTTTGCTGCCCTGTAACTGGCGCCTGGTGGTACTAAATTCAGATTTAACTCTGCTATTGGAAAGAGGAGATTTGGCCCCATCCATAAATGTATGACTTGGCCATAATAAGGTAATTTATAGGTCTGATATTCTATATTCTATTTTCATATTTCAAATTGCATGTTTCCGGATGGCAACATTCAGTACTGTATCTACAGAACCACCAGTCGACTAGAGAGGAGACCTCATTTATATAAGCTGTCTCATCATTACAGGGAATCAGTCCCACCAGTGTTGTATCATCAGCAAACGTAGTCATCTTTACAGTGTCAGAGTATGAAACTCTCAGGTCATTGGTGTATTGAGAGTAGAGCAGAGGTGAGAGGACACACCCCTGAGGGGCAATGAGTTTGAAAATCTGTTACAAAATCTGATTTTGACAAATGGTAAATGGCTGCATTTATATTGCACTTTTATCCAAAGTGCTTTACAATTTGTTCCTCACTCACTCACACATTCACACACTGACAGCGGAGGCAACCATGCAAGGTGTCTTGCTCAAGGACACTTTGACATGCTGCCCGGGAGGAGCGGGAATCGAACCCGGGAACCTCAAGTCAAGTCAAGAGTTTTATTTGTCACGGCATACAAGCATACAGTATGCGACTGCTCTACCTCCTGAGCCATTGTCGCCTCTACTAACAAGTTCAAGACCCAGAGACATACATCAGAGATTGAGGGAAACCGAGCTGCAAAGGTTACCCACTATAGCCTTGTGGGTATGATTGTGGGCATTGTGGGTATGATATATTTAAGCATTACATCACGCGCAGGAGTGGTTTGTGAACAATAAACCATGCCTAGGGGTGGTCGTTAGACCCCCCTAGGCATGGTTTATTGTTCACAAATCACGACTGCAAGTGGTGTAAAGCTTTTATACAACTGCCACATTCATCCAACCTTATTTCTATACAATAAACACACATTAATCGAAGATTTATTGAAAAAAACCATCCGCCAGAAAAAGTAGTTCCCACAACTACAAAAAAGACAATTTGCCTCCATGTGGAAGCAGATCGGAAGTGCATCCAACCAACTAACACATCCAACTGTGTATTATTGGAATGATTGAGAGAAGTTGCCTCATGTGGAAGCAGCTTGAAGTGCATCCAACCAACTAACACATCCAACTGTGTATTATTGGAATGATTGATTGAAAATTGTATTACCAGATGCAGAATGGGTACAATACAGTACGGCTCAATACACACAATTGTTAAGGGAATGCAGACCTACTTTCCATAGAACTTCATTCTTAGATGCTTCTATAGAAAGTAGGTAAAATAAATTAAAAAGTTTTCTTTGCCCTATAGGAAGTGTGTGTGTGTGTGTGGGGGGGGGGGGGTGGCGGTGGGTGGAGACTAGAGCTAGCGCTGACAGTCAGAGAGAAGGAAAAAGAAATTGAAAAAAAATGCAAATTAATCAATCAATCAAATCGCGATTTTTCTTTTGTTCTAGAATGACTCAAGACCCATCAATTACATCATCCAACATTGTTTAAAGGACTAACACATTCGCAGTGACAGAATCGCTTCATATTTAGTCGTTATGGCGCTATCAACATATCCATTTGTTGTCCGCGATCTTGTTTTCTCCCGGAGTGAGCCGGTGGAGTGATATGTGATTCGGTTGTGGGCGGGTCCTGAGCCCAGGGCCGTGGATTGTTGCCAATAAAGACATGTAAATGGACTGTTTCAGCCAATCAGAATCGAGAAATGTGCATGCCGTTGTATAATTTTTTTTATTTATTGTTAGACTAGAAGTCTTTATTTGTCATGCAGTTTAACACACACGCGAGATGGGCGACCCACAGGAACACACACACATGCACTGAGTCGCAGATGAAATGTCTCTCTGCACTTTTCCCATCCCGTTGTCCTTCCCCCCATGGGCAGCCGGGAGCAGATAGGGCGTCAACGTGAGCCGCGCCCCGGGGACCAATCCAAGTGCTTCTGTCCGTCTTCGTCAAGGACGCCACAGCGTTAGCGATCTGTTGTGCATGTTTTTCCATTGGGTTTATCTTATCGGGGGGGAAACACTTGCGAGCACGGGGAGAACATGCAAACTCCACACAGAAAGGCCCGGGAGATACCCCACCTGAGTACCTGGCATCATGGAAACCTGGTCCCCAAGCGGGAATCGAACCCTGGACCTTCTTGCTGTGAGGCGACAGTGTTAACCACTACACCACCGTGCCGCATTACAAGCTATTGTAATTATATTACAAGCTGAGCTAGAGTATAGTAGTGGATGAATAGTACCCGAGTGTAGGTGGCAGGCACCTCTAGATGCTACAAGATGGTGGAGTGGAGAGAAATACAGCGTCATCCACTGACCTATGTTTTGGACAGATGTTTTTACATACTATATCCTCAAACACTTTCATTACAACATATGTTAAAGCAATGGGCCTGTAGTCCTTTAAACAGATAACAGTGGGATTCTTCGGCAGAGGAATTATTACTGCTGATTTAAAGCATGCTGGTGTACTGATCGATAGACCAATTATAAAATGCAAGTCAAAACAGAAGAGGGAAGATGGATAGACAGCAGCACACCGATTTATAGCAGCCGGGGCCACAAGACCAGGGCCTGCAGCTTTCCTGCTGTTCTCACTGCACAGCAAATAAAATACATTTATTTAAACTCAAAACTCAAGTTTTGAGAGTACGGATTTGTGCGTGAATGTGGACCCGGGAACAAGTTGTTTGGGTAAGTCACTTATGTTATGGTTAAGGGTACGGAAGAATGTGGGACGTTAATAATAATATAATTGTCCGAGTTATGAATGCCGGGAGTGTATGTTTCGTAAACCTTTCCAGTTCAACTATGTGTGTGCGTATTGGCTTCGGTGATTCGGTACAGGGGTTTAACGGCTTAAGCTTGGTTTTGATTATCAGTTAATTGATGCAGATTCAATTTTGTGCGTCTGTATGTGTAGTTGTGTACTACTGTCGTGAGTTTGAGTCACATTGGTCTAATTTACGCCTCCGTTATAGGTCCCGTATGACTCGTTTCATATCTGTGTATATCTCTAATGTGCGCGCTGTGCAGTCTGTTTGATTGAT